>NC_092421.1:43568898-43882845 GCF_040894005.1 Engystomops pustulosus
CACCACATCTGTATTAATCTGTACAATAAATCTAAAACAATAATGAACCTGCTCGTTGAACGATGTAAAAAAAAACACAAAAAACTCCCCGTAATATACAATTTTTGATCAACCACCATCATAAAAAATGTTCTAAAAAGTGATCAAAAAAAGTTATGTTCCCTAATATGATATGACTGAAAAGAACAACTTTCTCCACAAAAAATAAGCCCTCAACCAGATCTGACAACAGAAAAAATACTGAAGTTATGGCCCTGAAAAGGGATTTTCTGCAATATTAGTTTTGCTCAGTAAAATTGAGCAAAGATCAGAAAAACTATATAAATGAGGTATCACCACAATCGTAGAGAACCAGAGAATAAAGATAAAATATTATTTTTACGTTATGGTGAGCGGGGGGAAAAAAAAGTGCTGAAAACCCAAAATAAAAATTTATGATTTTATTTGTGTCCCCCCTGAAATTGTTAATAAAATCTCATGAATATGCTATAGACCCCCAAAATGAATTATCTATATATTGTATCTTATCCCGTAAATAATAAGCCCTCAAATAAAAATGTATTGCTTGTACACTGTGACAATACAAATCTCCTCTGGATGTGCTGCTTTCATCTTATGCCCACCGATGTGACCATACAGCAGTTAACCACCACATATGGGGTATCAGTACATTCAGGAGAAATTGGGCATCAAACATTGCAGAGCATTTCATCATTTAATTTATTATTAAACTGTCAGTTTTAGCCTAAATTAATGTATTTTCCGAAAAGAATTCTAAAGTTTCTAAATCACAGGTCCATATAGTTTTTACTCATGTGAAACACTTAAAGGGTTAATAGACTTAATAAAAGTTGTTTTACATACCTTGAGGGGTGAAGTTTCTATAGTGGGGTAATTTATGGGGTTTTACTATTATTTAGGCCTTTCAAAGTCACTTGGAAGCTGAGTTGTCCCTCAAAATGTGAGTTTTGGCAATTTCATGAAAATGAGAAAATCGCACCTAAAGTTCTGCGCCTCATAAGATCCTAGAAAAATGAGAGGATGCATAACATATCATTAGAGATGAGCGAGCACTAAAATGCTCGGGTACTCGTTATTCGAGACGAACTTTTCCCGATGCTCGAGTGCTCGTCTCGAATAACGAGCCCCATTGAAGTCAATGGGAGACTCGAGCATTTTTCAAGGGGACCAAGGCTCTGCACAGGGAAGCTTGGCCAAACACCTGGGAACCTCAGAAAAGGATGGAAACACCACGGAAATGGACAGGAAACAGCAGGGGCAGCATGCATGGATGCCTCTGAGGCTGCTTAATCGCACCATTATGCCAAAATAATGGGCAACAGCATGGCCATGACAGAGTGACCGAATGAGGCTAGATAGCATCTAAAACATCCAATAATTGACCCTGACACTATAGGGGACGGCGTGCAGAGGCAGCGGCAGCAGTGGCAGGCTAGAGAGTGTCATGGCGACATACCCTAAATGGACTCAGGCTTCACCAAAGGAGGTGAAATGATTTCCTATGTGAACAAAAGGTTGACGGTATATTTAGTTGATAACACAGCATGGTGGCGACAAAGTGACCAAGTTCCATAACGTATCTGGTGAAACACCCGAAAAATGAGCCTGACACAGCTCTTTTGATAAGGGACGACATGTGGAGGCAGCCATGGAGACGACTTCCATGATTAAGAGCGACAGTATGGGGCATTCATATTGCGCTGCTATGATTGCAACTTCAGGTCTCCAGCATGGCGGCGACAGATGGGCCGAGTTCCACTATGTATCTGGTGAAACACCTGAAAATTCTGCATGACACAGCTCGTTTGATAAGGGGATGATGTGCTTCATATCCTCTCGTGCTCCAGCGTCTGGGGTATAGAGAGTTGAAATGAGACATTGGTGGACGCTGTGGAGGATTGTGGAGGCAAAATGCACAGGAAACAGCAGGGGCAGCATGCATGGATGCCTCTGAGGCTGCCTAATCTTGGGATGGAGCTGGCGGTCCACTGCCAGGAGAGATTTCGCCTATCCAAGCCCCTGTCTCTCGGCTCCTCCCTACCCAAAATGGGCCTGGGGGTCAGAAGCGTTTACTTTGAAAAAATTATAATTTTCAAAGCAGGCGGGGTCGTTTGAATATTTCACCTAGGAATAATGGAATAGCATAGTGGTTCTATTTTTAATTGTTTTTACGGAAATGGTTCGATGATTAAGAGCGACAGTATGGGGCATCCATATTGCGTTGCTATGATTGCAACTTCAGGTCTCCAGCATGGCGGCGACAGATGGTCCGAGGTCCACTATGTATCTGGTGAAACACCTGAAAATTCTGCATGACACAGCTCGTTTGATAAGGGGACGATGTATGGAGGCAGTGAACTAGTAGTAGATTAAAGGTGCTGCAGTTAAAACTATGTTAGTTGGATCTTGAGATGGAGCTGGCGCTCCGCTTCCAGGCGAGCTTTCGCCAATCCAAGCCCCTGTCTCTAGACTACTCCCCAAACAGCACTTCTAAGAACCTTTTGTATAAGATCAAGTGTAGTAGCGTTCTTATAAGTTTGGGATATTGCGGGTGAGGGGAATGTAAACAGATGCGCAAGAAGCGCTGAAATAATATCGGTAAATGATAAAAGTTTGCCAGTATATTTTGTGGATTACACAGCAGGATGGCGACAAAGTTAACAAGTTTGATGTGGAATGCCCTGTAATAGCTCTTGGGCGGTGTGCCTTTTATCGCCTAGGCTCAGCAGTTTGAGCACCGCCTGCTGTCGCTTAGCGACGGCACTGCCGCTGTGCCTAGAGCTACCAACTGATGGCGGCATGCCCACGGATGGTAGTTCGGAGGAGGAGGTGGAGGAGGGGTGGGAGGAGGAGGAGGCATAGTAGGCCTGAAAGACCTGGACCGAGGTAGGCCCCGCAATCCTCGGCGTCGGCAGTATATGAGCAGCCCCAGTGTCAGACTCGGTCCCAGCCTCCACCAAGTTAACCCAATGTGCCGTCAGCGATATATAGTGGCCCTGCCCGGCAGGCCAATTTGGTTAGAATTCAGGATGGTCACAAATTCCTTAAAGAGTTCTTGGGGTCCTTTCCACAGAATCAAGAAATTGTCTATAAATCTTATCCATAATAAAATATGGGATGTGTAAGATTCCAGATCTTCATTAAATACATGTTCCTTCTGCCACCAGCCCAGGAAGAGATTGGCATACGTGGGGGCACACGGGCTTCCCATTGCCACTCCCCTGAGCTTGTGGTAGTATCTTCCGTCAAAAGTAAAAAAATTATGCTCAAGCACAAATTTAAGGAGTTGAGGAGTAAACTCATTGTTGTCATTGTATTGGGTACCCCTAGATCTAAAAAAGGTACCCACAGCCTGATATCCAATATCATGTGGTATGGAATTATATAGAGCTTCCACATCCATACTCTCTAGATGTGTCTCTGAATCCACATGTAGCCCTTTAATGCATTTAAGGACATCCATTGTGTCTAGAGATGAGCGAACATACTCGTCCGAGCTTGATGCTTGTTCGAGCATTAGCGTACTCGAAACTGCTCGTTGCTCGGACAAATACTTCGCCCGCTCGAGAAAATGGTATCTCCCGCCGTTGTGATTTTTGGCGGCCAGAAACAGAGCCAATCACAAGCCAGGAGACTCTGCACTCCACCCAGCATGACGTGGTACCCTTACACGTCGATAGCAGTGGTTGGCTGGCCTGATCAGGTGACCCTGGAATAGACTAGTCCCTGCCCACGCTGCTCGTATCATTCTCTGTCTGGATGCCGCTAGGGAGAGAGCTGCTGCTGGTCAGGGAAAGCGTTAGGGTCTTCTATTAGAATAGTGTTAGGCAGGAGTGATTCTACAAGAACCCAACAGCCCTTCTTAGGGCTACAATAACGTTTTATTTTACTTTTTTTTTGTTTGCCTGTGGCTGGGCTTGCTGCCATTAGTAGTGCAGCTAGTACCATATTGTGAGTAATTTTCAGGGAGACTTGCTACCGTTCTGTTTAGCTCTTAGTGACACACATATCCACCTTAAACACCGAAGTGGGACAATTTATTAGGGGTTTGAATAGAATTAGGCAGAGTCTGCTGATTTATTTTTTTTTACCTTTATTTCTTTTTATAGCTCAAAGTCATCTTGCAAAGTAGTGTGCTTTCAGTGTAGGCTAGAAAATAGCCATAGGAGAACCCCAACGGCTTACTTAGGCCTACAATAACGTTATATTTTCCCTTTTTTTGTTTGCTTGTGGCTGGGCTTGCTGGCATTAGTAGTGCAGCTAGTACCATATTGTGAGGAATTTGCTGGGAGACTTGCGACCGTTGTGTTTAGCTCTTAGTGACACGCATATCCACCTCAAACACCGAAGTGGGACAATTTACTAGGGGTTTAATTAGAATTAGGCAGAGTCTGCTGATTTATTTTTTTTACCTTTATTTATTTTCATCTTGCAAAGTAGTGTGCTTTCAGTGTAGGCTAGAAAATAGCCATAGGAGAACCCCAACGGCTTACTTAGGCCTACAATAGCGTTATATTTTCCCTTTTTTTGTTTGCTTGTGGCTGGGCTTGCTGCCATTAGTAGTGCAGCTAGTACCATATTGTGAGGAATTTGCTGGGAGACTTGCGACCGTTGTGTTTAGCTCTTAGTGACACGCATATCCACCTCAAACACCGAAGTGGGACAATTTATTAGGGGTTTGATTAGAATTAGGCAGAGTCTGCTGATTTATTTTTTTTTACCTTTATTTCTTTTTATAACTCAAAGTCATCAGGCACAGCACAAAATCCAGTTGTGTGCTGTCAGTGTAGGTTAGAAACTAGCCATAGCAATAGGATAGCATTGTTTTGTTTAAAAAAATAAATAAATTAAAAAAAATAAACACAAAAAAAAAAAAAATAAAGTTTACACTTTAATTTGGAAAATGTTTAACCCGAGGGCTAGGGGTAGAGGACGAGGGCGTGGACGTGGGCGTCCAACTACTGCAGGGGTCAGAGGACGTGGTCCTGGGCGGGGTGAGACACCACCTGCTGATGAGGGAGCAGGGGAACGCCGCAGAGCTACACTCCCTAGGTTCATCATGTCTCAAGTTACTGGGACTCGTGGTAGAGCACTGTTGAGGCCAGAACAGTGCGAAGAGGTGATGTCGTGGATTGCGGACAATGCTTCTAGCCATTTGTCCACCAGTCAGTCTTCCACGCAGTCCACCCATGTCACCGAAATCAGTACTCCTCCAGCTCCTCAACCTCAGCCTCCTTCCCCCCAGTCTGCCCCCTCACAGCAAAATTTGGCATTTGAACCAGCATACTTTTAATGCATTTAAGGACATCCATTGTGTCTAGAGATGAGCGAACATACTCGTCCGAGCTTGATGCTCGTTCGAGCATTAGCGTACTCGAAACTGCTCGTTGCTGGGACGAATACTTTGCCCGCTCGAGAAAATGGCATCTCCCGCCGTTGTGATTTTTAGCGGCCAGAAACAGAGCCAATCACAAGCCAGGAGACTCTGCACTCCACCCAGCATGACGTGGTACCCTTACACGTCGATAGCAGTGGTTGGCTGGCCTGATCAGGTGACCCTGGAATAGACTAGTCCTTGCCCACGCTGCTCGCAACATTCTCTGTCTGGATGCCGCTAGGGAGAGAGCTGCTGCTGGTCAGGGAATAGTGTTAGGCAGGAGTGATTCTACAAGAACCCAACAGACCTTCTTAGGGCTGCAATAACGTTTTATTTTACTTTTTTTTGGTTTGCCTGTGGCTGGGCTTGCTGCCATTAGTAGTGCAGCTAGTACCATATTGTGAGGAATTTGCTGGGAGACTTGCGACCGTTGTGTTTAGCTCTTAGTGACACGCATATCCACCTCAAACACCGAAGTGGGACAATTTACTAGGGGTTTGATTAGAATTAGGCAGAGTCTGCTGATTTATTTTTTTTACCTTTATTTCTTTTTATAGCTCAAAGTCATCTTGCAAAGTAGTGTGCTTTCAGTGTAGGCTAGAAAATAGCCATAGGAGAACCCCAACGGCTTACTTAGGCCTAGCAGCGTTCAGCTCTCCATACCCCAGACGCTGGAGCGCAAAAAGAAGTATAGCACAACCCACCCACACGCCCAAGCCCTCAACGTCCACATCTCCAAGTTGCTAAGCCTGGAGATGCTGCCCTATAGGCTGGTAGAGACCGAGGCCTTTCGAAACCTCATGGCGGCGGCCGCCCCTCGGTATTCGGTCCCCAGCCGCCACTACTTTTCCCGATGTGCCGTCCCAGCCCTGCACAAGCACGTGTCAGAGAACATCATCCGTGCCCTGACCAACGCCGTTTCTGACATGGTCCACCTGACCACGGACACGTGGACGAGTGCTGCCGGGCAGGGCCACTATATATCGCTGACGGCACATTGGGTTAACTTGGTGGAGGCTGGGACCGAGTCTGACCCTGGGGCTGGTCATATACTGCCGACGCCGAGGATTGCTGGGCCTACCTCGGTCCAGGTCTCAAAGGCCTACTATGCCTCCTCCTCCTCCCACCCCTCCTCCACCTCCTCCTCCGAACTACCATCCGTGGGCATGGCGCCATCAGTCGGTAGCTCTAGGCACAGCAGCAGTGTTGTCGCTAAACGACAGCAGGCGGTGCTCAAACTGCTGAGCCTAGGCGATAAAAGGCACACCGCCCAAGAGCTATTACAGGGCATCACGGCACAGACCGATCTGTGGCTGGCACCGCTGAACCTGAAGCCAGGCATGGTTGTGTGTGACAACAGCTGTAACCTGGTGGCGGCTCTGCAATTCGGCAGACTGACACATGTGCCATGCCTGGCCCATGTGTTAAATCTCATAGTTCAGCGTTTCCTCAAGACATACCCCAATCTGTCTGATTTGCTCACAAAGGTGCGCCGAATCTGTGCGCATTTCAGGAAGTTCAACACAGATGCTGCCACTCTCAGGGCAGTGCAGCGCCGCCTCCAACTGCCCGCTCACCGACTGTTGTGCGACGTTAATTCAACATTAACCATGTTATCCAGAGTTTACCAGCAGCGCAGAGCGATTGTAGACTGCCAGATGTCAACTTCCACCAGAACTGGTAGTCAGGTCAGTCAGCTTCCTCAAGTCTACAATGAGGAGTGGACGTGGATGTCTGATATCTGTCAGGTGCTGAGTAACTTTGAGGAGTTAACACAGATGATCACTGGCGGTGCCGCCATCATCAGCCTCACCATCCCGCTGCTTGGCCTGTTGAAAAACTCTCTGGTCAGCATGAAGTTGGAAGCTTTGCGCTCGTCACAAGAGACGGGGGAAGAAGATTCCCTTGTTGATAGAGCCAAAGCACCCTTAGGTCTGTTTCTCAGCGCATATCGGAGGAGGTGGAGGAGGATGAGGAGTATGAGGAGGAAGAGGAGGAGAATGTTGGCGAGATAGAAGAGGGGACCATTGTTCAGTCCTTCACTGTTCAGCGTGCATGGGCAGAAGAAGAGGAGTTGGAGGAGTTGGAGGAGGAGGAAAAGGACAGTCAGGCCAGTGAGGGGAGTGAATTCTTGCGCATTGGGACTCTGGCGCATATGGCAGATTTCATGCTAGGCTGCCTATCCCGTGACCCTCACGTTCAAAGAATTTATTCCAGCATCGATTACTGGGTATTCACTCTCCTGGACCCACGGTACAAGCAAAATCTTTCCACTCTCATCCCTGGAGAGGAAAGTAGTGTGAGAATGCATGAATACCAGCAGGCCCTGGTGCACAAGCTAAAACAGTATTTCCCTTCTGACAGCGCTAGCGGCAGAGGGCGTACTTCTGCGGGACAAGTAGCGAGGGAGAGTAGGCGAGCAGGCAGCTTTTCCAGCACTGGCAGGGGTACGCTTTACAAGGCCTTTGCCAGTTTTATGTCACCCCAGCAAGACACTGTCACCTGTTTCCAGTCTCGGCAGAGTAGGGCTGATCTTTACAGAAAGAAGGTGAGGGAGTACGTAGCTGACCATACCATCGTCCTAAATGATCACACAGCTCCCTACAACTACTGGGTTTCAAAGCTGGACATGTGGCACGAACTGGCGCTGTACGCCTTGGAGGTTCTTGCCTGCCCTGCCGCTAGCGTGTTGTCCGAGCGGGTTTTCAGTGCAGCTGGTGGCATCATCAACGATAAGCGTACACGCCTGTCAACTGACAGCGCTGACAGGCTGACGCTTATCAAGATGAATAAAGCCTGGATTTCTCCGCATTTTCATTCTCCACCAGGTGAAAGAAGCTCAACCTGAATAATGTATGCACTCCTCCTCCTCATTGTCCTCCTTCTCCTCCTCTTTGTACACTAAAGCAGAGGAAACTGGCTATTTTTTTGCCAGGGCCAACTGGCTCTAGCTATAGTACTCTATGTATTTAATTTTTCTGGAGGGCCACCTACCCGGTCCTCTGTTTTAAGCAATTTTTTGGACTGCCACATACAGGCACTATCCAAATTACATTGTCTCCATAGCAGCCTCCACATGCCGTCTTTTTAGCTGGCTCCACACGTTGTCTCCATTGCTACCTCCAAACGTCATCGCCATAGCTGCCTCCAAAAGTCGTCCATATAGCTGCCTCCATACATGGTCTCCTTATCAAACGAACTGTGTCAGGCAGAACTTTGGGTTGTTTTCATGGATTCCACATCAAACTTGTTAACTTTGTCGCCACACTACTGTGTAATCCACAAAATATACTGGCAAACTTTTATCATTTACCGATATTATTTCAGCGCTTCTTGCGCATCTGTTTACATTCCACTCACCCGCCATAACCCAAACTTATAAGAACGCTACTACACTTGATCTTATACAAAAGCTTCTTAGAAGTGCTGTTTGGGGAGTAGCCTAGAGACAGGGGTTTGGATTGGCGAAAGCTCGCCTGGCAGCGGAGCGCCAGCTCCATCTCAAAATCCAACTAACATAGTTTTAACTGCAGCACCTTTAATCTACTACTAGTTCACTGCCCCCATACATGGTCCCCTTATCAAACGAGCTGTGTCAGGCAGAATTTTGGGTTGTTTTCATGGCTTCCACATCAAATTTGTTAACTTTGTCGCCACCCTGCTGTGTAATCCACAAAATATACTGGCAAACTTTTATCATTTACCAATATTATTTCAGCGCTTCTTGCGCATCTGTTTACATTCCCCTCTCCCGCCATATCCCAAACTTATAAAAACGCTACTAAACTTGATCTTATACAAAAGGTTCTTAGAAGTGCTGTTTGGGGAGTAGCCGAGAGACAGGGGCTTGTATAGGCGAAAGCCCGCATGGCAGCGGAGCGCCAGCTCCATCCCAAGATCCAACTAACATAGTTTTAACTGCAGCACCTTTAATCTACTACTAGTTCACTGCCTCCATACATCGTCCCCTTATCAAACGAGCTGTGTCAGGCAGAATTTTCAGGTGTTTCACCAGATACATAGTGGAACTCGGCCCATCTGTCGCCGCCATGCTGGAGACCTGAAGTTGCAATCATAGCAGCGCAATATAGATGCCCCATACTGTCGCTCTTACTCATGGAACCATTTCGGTAAAAACAATTAAAAATAGAACCACTATTCCTAGGTGAAATATTCACCCGGCCTGCTTTGAAAATTATAATTTTTTTCAAAAGTAAACGCTTCTGGCCCCCAAGCCCATTTTGGGTGGGGAGGAGCCGAGAAACAGGGGCTTGGACAGGCGAAATCTCGCCTGGCAGTGGACCGCCAGCTCCATCCCAAGATTAGGCAGCCTCAGAGGCATCCATGCATGCTGCCCCTGCTGTTTCCTGTCCATTTTGCCTCCACGATCCTCCACAGCGTCCACCAATGTCTCATTTCAACTCTCTATACCCCAGACGCTGGAGCACGAGAGGATATGCAGCACATCATCCCCTTATCAAACGAGCTGTGTCAGGCAGAATTTTCAGGTGTTTCACCAGATACATAGTGGAACTCGGCCCATCTGTCGCCGCCATGCTGGAGACCTGAAGTTGCAATCATAGCAGCGCAATATGGATGCCCCATACTGTCGCTCTTAATCATGGAAGTCGTCTCCATGGCTGCCTCCACATGTCGTTCCCTTTTTAAAAGAGCTGTGTCAGGCTCATTTTTCGGGTGTTTCACCAGATACGTTATGGAACTTGGTCACTATGTCGCCACCATGCTGTGTTATCGATTAAATATACCGTCAACCTTTTGTTCACATAGGAAATAATTTCAGCGCTTCTTGCTCACCTCCTTTGGTGAAGCCTGAGTCCATGACACTCTCTAGCCTGCCGCTGCCTCTGCATGTCGTCCCCTATAGTGTCAGGGTCAATTATTGGATGTTTTAGATGCTATCTAGCCTCATTCGGTCACTCTGTTATGGCCATGCTTTTGCCCATAATTTTGGCATAATGGTACGATTAAGCAGCCTCAGAGGCATCCATGCATGCTGCCCCTGCTGTTTCCTGTCCATTTCCATGGTGTTTCCATCCTTTTCTGAGGTTCCCAGGTGTTTGGCCAAGCTTCCCTGTGCAGAGCCTTGGTCCCCTTGAAAAATGCTCGAGTCTCCCATTGACTTCAATGGGGCTCGTTATTCGAGACGAGCACTCGAGCATCGGGAAAAGTTCGTCTCGAATAACGAGTACCTGAGCATTTTAGTGCTCACTCATCTCTAATTGTGTCCCTAACGTAGGATGGCAATGCTAATACATAGCTCTGATCAACGTACAAGCTCACTTTAAAAGTCACGCTGTCTATGCCCAATACCATGGGATGACCCTTTAGGTGGTTACATCCCTTATGGATTTTAGGGAGTCCATAGAATGTGGCTATTTTGGGGTGGATAGGTGGATCCTCCTCTCGGCATACCAGACATGTTACGATACCTAGTGTATGCCTTACTTGGATTTGGTACCTGAAGGCAGCGAGATTGCCTGCCTAGGTACGAGCCCTCTTCTTAGGGAATGCCCACTGTATTTGGATTGGAAGAATACGACTCGGCAATGATAGGTGGCCGATGCGGGCTGCCCCTGTGGGTGGGGCGTTCCCTTCATGGTTCCTGCGTGCACCCGCGCATGCACGATAGTGCTGAGACTGTCCCAGTCGTCTGCACACAGGAAAGTAATGTAATATGCAGCCGTGCTATTACTTATATCTTCTTACGTATTCACATGCCTCGATGACACGATACCCACTTACTGGGATTGTAGAAACGAGTAAGCCGTAAAATGTATTAGGCAGATTAGGATGACTGACCACCAATGTATAGTCAGTAGAGATGAGCGAACACTAAAATGCTCGGGTACTCGTTATTCGAGACGAACTTTTCCCGATGCTCGAGTGCTCGTCTCGAATAACGAACCCCATTGAAGTCAATGGGAGACTCGAGCATTTTTCAAGGGGACCAAGGCTCTGCACAGGGAAGCTTGGCCAAACACCTGGGAACCTCAGAAAAGGATGGAAACACCACGGAAATGGACAGGAAACAGCAGGGGCAGCATGCATGGATGCCTCTGAGGCTGCTTAATCGCACCATTATGCCGAAATTATGGGCAACAGCATGGCCATGACAGAGTGACAGAATGAAGCTAGATAGCATGTAAAACATCCAATAATTGACCCTGACACTATAGGGGACGGCATGCAGAGGCAGAGGCAGCGGCAGCAGGCTAGAGAGTGGCATGGCGACATACCCTAATTGGACTCAGGCTTCAAACCAATGGGTGTCAGAGAGGAACCAAAGGAGGTGAGCAAGAAGCGCTCAAATAATATCGGTACATGATAAAAGTTTGCCAGTATATTTTGTGGATTACACAGCAGGGTGGCGACAAAGTTAACATGGAAGCCATGAAAACAACCCAAAATTCTGCCTGACACAGCTCGTTTGATAAGGGGACCATGTATGCTTACAGTTCATGCCAGTCGCTGCACTGGCTGCCAGTCTCCTTTCGAATACAGTTTAAAATAATAATAACCCTCATCCATAAAGCTCTGTATAATGCTGCACCCCCCTACCTCTCCTCTCTTATCTCAGTCTATCGCCCAACCCGTGCTCTTAGATCCGCCAGTGATCTTAGATTAACCTCTACCCTAGTGCGGACCTCCCACTCGCGTCTCCAAGACTTCTCTAGAGCTGCACCAATTCTATGGAATGCTCTGCCCTGGACTATCAGACTAATACCTAACCTCCAAAGTTTCAAACGTGCTCTTAAAACCCATTTCTTTAGGCAAGCCTATAACACTCATTAACTGCATGAAGTTTTAACTCTTCTACTAACCCGTCCTGTGTCGTCCTCCCATCTGTTATCCAGCAACCAACAGGCACCAGACTTCTCTGCAGTCCCATTTACCCTGGACCTGGTATATAAGATGACGGCTGAGTGGTTCAAGCGACAGCAATTCCATTTATTATATTTTTTTCTATTCCCTAAGAAGAATGGCTTGACCATTAAATATTCTTTTACCTCGTGTTACCCCATCATCTTCATAAACCGTAAGCTCTGGCGAGCAGGGACCTCACTCCTGTTGTTCCATACAAATGTTGTGCTCTGTTACATTACATTTGTATTTGTTTCCTATGATTTGTAAAGCGCTACAGAATATGATGACGCTATATAAATAAAGATTATTATTATTATTATTATGGAGGCAGTGAACTAGTAGTAGATTAAAGGTGCTGCAACTATGTTAGTTGGATCTTGGGATGGAGCTGGCGCTCTGCAGCCAGGCGAGCTTTTGCCAATCCAAGCCCCTGTCTCTAGGCTACTCCCCAAACAGCACTTCTAAGAACCTTTTGTATAAGATCAAGTGTAGTAGCGTTCTTATAAGTTTAGGATATGGCGGGTGAGGGGAATGTAAACAGATGCGCAAGAAGCGCTGAAATAATATCCCTAAATGGTAAAAGTTTGCAAGTATATTTTGTGGATTACACAGCAGGGTGGCGACAAAGTTAACAACTTTGATGTGGAATGCCCTGTAATAGCTCTTGGGCGGTGTGCCTTTTATCGCCTAGGCTCAGCAGTTTCAGCACCGCCTGCTGTCGCTTAGCGACGGCACTGCTGCTGTGCCTAGAGCTACCGACTGATGGCGCCATGCCCACGGATGGTAATTCGGAGGAGGAGGAGGTGGAGGAGGGGTGGGAGGAGGTATAGTAGGCCTTTGAGACCTGGACCGAGGTAGGCCCCGCAATTCTCTGCGTCGGCAGTATATGACCAGCCCCAGGGTCAGACTCGGTCCCAGCCTGCACCAAGTTAAGTGTAGTAGCGTTCTTATAAGTTTGGGATATGGCGGGTGAGGGGAATGTAAACAGATGCGCAAGAAGCGCATGATGCGCATGGAGCTGGCGCTCCGCTGCCAGGCGAGCTTTCGCCAATTCAAGCCCCTGTCTCTAGGCTACTCCCCAAACAGCACTTCTAAGAACCTTTTGTATAAGATCAAGTGTAGTAGCGTTCTTATAAGTTTAGGATATGCCGGGTGAGGGGAATGTAAACAGATGCGCAAGAAGCGCATGATGCGCATGGAGCTGGCGCTCCGCTGCCAGGCGAGCTTTCGCCAATTCAAGCCCCTGTCTCTAGGCTACTCCCCAAACAGCACTTCTAAGAACCTTTTGTATAAGATCAAGTGTAGTAGCGTTCTTATAAGTTTAGGATATGCCGGGTGAGGGGAATGTAAACAGATGCGCAAGAAGCGCTGAAATAATATCCCTAAATGGTAAAAGTTTGCCAGTATATTTTGTGGATAACACAGCAGGGTGGCGACAAAGTTAACAACTTTGATGTGGAATCCATGAAAACAACCCAAATTTCTGCCTGACACACCTCGTTTGATAAAGGGACGATGTATGGAGGCAGCTATATGGACGACTTTTGGAGGTAGCAATGGAGACAACGTGTGGAGGCTGCTATGGAGACAATTTAATTTGGATAGTGCCTGTATGTGGCAGTCCCAAACATTTTTCAAACCAGAGGAGCAGGTAGGTGGCCCTCCAGTAAAATGGAATAGATTGAGTGCCTGTATGTGGCAGTCCCAAAAATGTTTCAAACCAGAGGAGCAGGTAGGTGGCCCTGCAGTAAAATGGAATAGATTGAGTGCCTGTATGTGGCAGTCCCAAAAATTTTTCAAACCAGAGGAGCAGGTAGGTGGCCCTCCAGTAAAATGGAATAGATTGAGTGCCTGTATGTGGCAGTCCCAAAAATGTTTCAAACCAGAGGAGCAGGTAGGTGGCCCTGCAGTAAAATGGAATAGATTGAGTGCCTGTATGTGGCACTCACAAAAATTGTTTCAAACAGAGGACCGGGTAGGTGGCCCTCCAGAAAAATTAAATGCATGAAGTACTATAGCAAGAGCCAGTGGGCCCTGTCAAAAAATAGCCATTTTCCTCTGCTTTACTGTACAAAGAGGAGGAGAAGGAGGAAAATGAGGAGGAGGAGGAGTGGATCAATTATTCAGGTTGAGCTTCCTTCACCTGGTGGAGATTGGAAATTCTGAGAAATCCAGCCTTTATTCATTTTAATAAGCGTCAGCCTGTCAGCGCTGTCAGTCGACAGGCGTGTACGCTTATCGGTGATGATGCCACCAGCTGCACTGAAAACCCGCTCGGACAAGACGCTAGCGGCAGGGCAGGCAAGAACCTCCAAGGCGTACAGCGCCAGTTCGTGCCACATGTCCAGCTTTGAAACCCAGTAGTTGTAGGGAGCTGTGTGATCATTTAGGACGATGGTATGGTCAGCTACGTACTCCCTCACCATCTTTCTGTAAAGATCAGCCCTACTCTGCCGAGACTGGGGACAGGTGACAGTGTCTTGCTGGGGTGACATAAAGCTGGCAAAAGCCTTGTAAAGCGTACCCTTGCCAGTGCTGGACAAGCTGCCTGCTCGCCTACTCTCCCTCGCTACTTGTCCCGCAGAACTACGCACTCTGCCGCTAGCGCTGTCAGAAGGGAAATACTGTTTCAGCTTGTGCACCAGGGCCTGCTGGTATTCATGCATTCTCACACTCCTTTCCTCTGCAGGGATGAGAGTGGAAAGATTTTGCTTGTACCGTGGGTCCAGGAGAGTGAACACCCAGTAATCGGTGCTGGAATAAATTCTTTGAACGCGAGGGTCACGGGATAGGCAGCCTAGCATGAAATCTGCCATATGCGCCAGAGTACCAACGCGTAAGAATTCACTCCCCTCACTGGCCTGACTGTCCATTTCCTCCTCCTCCAACTCCTCCAACTCCTCTTCTTCTGCCCATACACGCTGAACAGTAAAGGACTCAACAATGGTCCCCTCTTGTGTCTCACCAACATTCTCCTCCTCTTCCTCCTCATCCTCCTCCACCTCCACCTCCTCCGATATGCGCTGAGAAACAGACCTGAGGGTGCTTTGGCTATCAACAAGGGAATATTCTTCCCCTGTCTCTTGTGACGAGCGCAAAGCTTCCGACTTCATGCTGACCAGAGAGTTTTTCAACAGGCCAAGCAGCGGGATGGTGAGGCTGATGATGGCGGCATCGCCACTGACCATCTGTGTTGACTCCTCAAAGTTACTCAGCACCTGACAGATATCAGACATCCACGTCCACTCCTCATTGTAGACTTGAGGAAGCTGACTGACCTGACTACCAGTTCTGGTGGAAGTTGACATCTGGCAGTCTACAATCGCTCTGCGCTGCTGGTAAACTCTGGATAACATGGTCAGTGTTGAATTCCACCTCGTGGGCACGTCGCACAACAGTCGGTGAGCGGGCAGTTGGAGGCGGCGCTGCGCTGCCCTGAGAGTGGCAGCATCTGGGCTGGACTTCCTGAAATGCGCACAGATGCGGCGCACCTTCATGAGCAAATCAGACAGATTAGGCATGGCACATGTGTCAGTCTGCCGAGTTGCAGAGCCGCCACCAGGTTACGGCCGTTGTCACACACAACCATTCCCGGCTTGAGGTTCAGCGGTGCCAGCCACAGATCAGTCTGCGCCGTGATGCCCTGTAATAGCTCTTGGGCGGTGTGCCTTTTGTCGCCTAGGCTCAGCAGTTTGAGCACCGCCTGCTGTCGCTTAGCGACGGCACTGCTGCTGTGCCTAGAGCTACCGACTGATGGCGCCGTGCCCACGGATGGTAGTTCGGAGGAGGAGGTGGAGGAGGGGTGGGAGGAGGAGGAGGCATAGTAGGCCTGAAACACCTGGACCGAGGTAGGCCCCGCAATCCTCGGCGTCGGCAGTATATGAGCAGCCCCAGTGTCAGACTCGGTCCCAGCCTCCACCAAGTTAACCCAATGTGCCGTCAGCGATATATAGTGGCCCTGCCCGGCAGCACTCGTCCACGTGTCCGTGGTCAGGTGGACCTTGTCAGAAACGGCGTTGGTCAGGGCACGGATGATGTTGTCTGACACGTGCTGGTGCAGGGCTGGGACGGCACATCGGGAAAAGTAGTGGCGGCTGGGGACCGAATACCGAGGGGCGGCCGCCGCCATGAGGTTGCGAAAGGCCTCGGTCTCTACTAGCCTATAGGGCAGCATCTCCAGGCTAAGCAATCTGGAGATGTGCACATTAAGGGCTTGGGCGTGCGGGTGGGTTGCACTATATTTGCGTTTCCGCTCCAGCGTCTGGGGTATGGAGAGCTGAACGCTGGTGGATGCTGTGGAGGATCGTGGAGGCGACGATGGGGTTTTTGTGGCAGGGTCCTGGGCAGGGGGCTGACTAGCAGCTGACACAGGGGAAGGAGCAGTGGTGTGCACGGCCGGAGGTGAACGGGCTTGTTGCCACTGAGTGGGGTGTTTAGCATTCATATGCCTGCGCATACTGGTGGTAGTTAAGCTAGTAGTGGTGGAACCCCTGCTGAGCCTGGTTTGGCAAATGTTGCACACCACAGTCCGTCGGTCATCCGGTGTTTCCTTAAAGAACCTCCAGACTTCTGAAGATCTAGCCCTCGCCGCAGGAGCCCTCGCCACGGGAGCTTCACTAGTTGACACATTTGGCGCTGATGCACCAGCTCTGGCCCTGCCTCTCCGTCTGGCCCCACCACTGCCTCTTCCAACCTGTTCTGGTCGAGGACTCTCCTCCGTCTCAGAAGCACTGTGTTCACCCGGCCTCTCAACCCAGCTTGGGTCTGTCACCTCATCATCCTCCGATCCCTCAGTCTGCTCCCCCCTCGGACTTCCTGCCCTGACAACAACTTCCCCACTGTCTGACAACCGTGTCTCCTCATCGTCGGACACCTCTTTACACACTTCCACTACGTCAAGAAGGTCATCATCACCCACAGACTGTGACTGTTGGAAAACCTGGGCATCGGAAAATTGCTCAGCAGCAACCGGACAAGTGGTTTGTGACTGTGGGAAGGGTCCAGAAAACAGTTCCTCAGAGTATGCCGGTTCAAATGCCAAATTTTCCTGGGAGGGGGCAGACTGGGGGGGAGGAGGCTGAGGTGCAGGAGCTGGAGGAGTGGCGATTTCGGTGACATGGGTGGACTGCGTGGAAGACTGACTGGTGGTGGACAAATTGCTCGAAGCATTGTCAGCAATCCACGACATCACCTGTTCGCACTGTTCTGGCCTCAACAGTGCTCTACCACGAGTCCCAGTAACTTCAGACATGAACCTAGGGAGTGTAGCTCTGCGGCGTTCCCCTGCTCCCTCATCAGCAGGTGGTGTCTCACCCCGCCCAGGACCACGGCCTCTGACCCCTGCAGTAGTTGGACGCCCACGTCCCCGCCCTCGTCCTCTACCTCTAGCCCTCGGGTTAAACATTTTTAAAATGAGAGTTATAACTTTATTTTTTTTTTTACTTTTTTTTGTTTTTTTTTGAGTTTTTAAAACCAAACAATGCTATCCTATTGCTATGGCTATTTTCTAGCCAAGTATCAAAGCACACTACTATGCCAGATGAGATGACACTGAGTTAGTGCCTAATTGAAATCCAACCCCTACTAAATTTTCCCACTTCGGTCTTTGCTATGGATATGTGCGTCACTAAGCGCAGAACACAGCGGTCGCAAGTCTCACTACAAATTGCTCAGAATTGGCTAGTACATGCACTGCAGAAAGTACAGCCACCAGCAGATCAACCAGAAATCAAATATATAGAACGCTACTGTATGCGTAAGTAAGCTCTTTGTATTCTCCTATGGCTATTTTCTAGCCAAGTATCAAAGCACACTACTATGCCAGATGAGATGACACTGAGTTAGTGCCTAATTGAAATCCAACCCCTACTAAATTTTCCCACTTCGGTCTTTGCTATGGATATGTGCGTCACTAAGCGCAGAACACAGCGGTCGCAAGTCTCACTACAAATTGCTCAGAATTGGCGAGTACATGCACTGCAGAAAGTACAGCCACCAGCAGATCAACCAGAAATCAAATATATAGAACGCTACTGTATGCGTAAGTAAGCTCTTTGTATTCTCCTATGGCTATTTTCTAGCCAAGTATCAAAGCACACTACTATGCCAGATGAGATGACACTGAGTTAGTGCCTAATTGAAATCCAACCCCTACTAAATTTTCCCACTTCGGTCTTTGCTATGGATATGTGCGTCACTAAGCGCAGAACACAGCGGTCGCAAGTCTCACTACAAATTGCTCAGAATTGGCTAGTACATGCACTGCAGAAAGTACAGCCACCAGCAGATCAACCAGAAATCAAATATATAGAACGCTACTGTATGCGTAAGTAAGCTCTTTGTATTCTCCTATGGCTATTTTCTAGCCAAGTATCAAAGCACACTACTATGCCAGATGAGATGACACTGAGTTAGTGCCTAATTGAAATCCAACCCCTACTAAATTTTCCCACTTCGGTCTTTGCTATGGATATGTGCGTCACTAAGCGCAGAACCCAGCGGTCGCAAGTCTCACTACAAATTGCTCAGAATTGGCTAGTACATGCACTGCAGAAAGTACAGCCACCAGCAGATCAACCAGAAATCAAATATATAGAACGCTACTGTATGCGTAAGTAAGCTCTTTGTATTCTCCTATGGCTATTTTCTAGCCAAGTATCAAAGCACACTACTATGCCAGATGAGATGACACTGAGTTAGTGACTAATTGAAATCCAACCCCTACTAAATTTTCCCACTTCGGTCTTTGCTATGGATATGTGCGTCACTAAGCGCAGAACACAGCGGTCGCAAGTCTCACTACAAATTGCTCAGAATTGGCTAGTACATGCACTGCAGAAAGTACAGCCACCAGCAGATCAACCAGAAATCAAATATATAGAACGCTACTGTATGCGTAAGTAAGCTCTTTGTATTCTCCTATGGCTATTTTCTAGCCAAGTATCAAAGCACACTACTATGCCAGATGAGATGACACTGAGTTAGTGCCTAATTGAAATCCAACCCCTACTAAATTTTCCCACTTCGGTCTTTGCTATGGATATGTGCGTCACTAAGCGCAGAACACAGCGGTCGCAAGTCTCACTACAAATTGCTCAGAATTGGCTAGTACATGCACTGCAGAAAGTACAGCCACCAGCAGATCAACCAGAAATCAAATATATAGAACGCTACTGTATGCGTAAGTAAGCTCTTTGTATTCTCCTATGGCTATTTTCTAGCCAAGTATCAAAGCACACTACTATGCCAGATGAGATGACACTGAGTTAGTGCCTAATTGAAATCCAACCCCTACTAAATTTTCCCACTTCGGTCTTTGCTATGGATATGTGCGTCACTAAGCGCAGAACACAGCGGTCGCAAGTCTCACTACAAATTGCTCAGAATTGGCTAGTACATGCACTGCAGAAAGTACAGCCACCAGCAGATCAACCAGAAATCAAATATATAGAACGCTACTGTATGCGTAAGTAAGCTCTTTGTATTCTCCTATGGCTATTTTCTAGCCAAGTATCAAAGCACACTACTATGCCAGATGAGATGACACTGAGTTAGTGACTAATTGAAATCCAACCCCTACTAAATTTTCCCACTTCGGTCTTTGCTATGGATATGTGCGTCACTAAGCGCAGAACACAGCGGTCGCAAGTCTCACTACAAATTGCTCAGAATTGGCTAGTACATGCACTGCAGAAAGTACAGCCACCAGCAGATCAACCAGAAATCAAATATATAGAACGCTACTGTATGCGTAAGTAAGCTCTTTGTATTCTCCTATGGCTATTTTCTAGCCAAGTATCAAAGCACACTACTATGCCAGATGAGATGACACTGAGTTAGTGCCTAATTGAAATCCAACCCCTACTAAATTTTCCCACTTCGGTCTTTGCTATGGATATGTGCGTCACTAAGCGCAGAACACAGCGGTCGCAAGTCTCACTACAAATTGCTCAGAATTGGCTAGTACATGCACTGCAGAAAGTACAGCCACCAGCAGATCAACCAGAAATCAAATATATAGAACGCTACTGTATGCGTAAGTAAGCTCTTTGTATTCTCCTATGGCTATTTTCTAGCCAAGTATCAAAGCACACTACTATGCCAGATGAGATGACACTGAGTTAGTGCCTAATTGAAATCCAACCCCTACTAAATTTTCCCACTTCGGTCTTTGCTATGGATATGTGCGTCACTAAGCGCAGAACACAGCGGTCGCAAGTCTCACTACAAATTGCTCAGAATTGGCTAGTACATGCACTGCAGAAAGTACAGCCACCAGCAGATCAACCAGAAATCAAATATATAGAACGCTACTGTATGCGTAAGTAAGCTCTTTGTATTCTCCTATGGCTATTTTCTAGCCAAGTATCAAAGCACACTACTATGCCAGATGAGATGACACTGAGTTAGTGCCTAATTGAAATCCAACCCCTACTAAATTTTCCCACTTCGGTCTTTGCTATGGATATGTGCGTCACTAAGCGCAGAACACAGCGGTCGCAAGTCTCACTACAAATTGCTCAGAATTGGCTAGTACATGCACTGCAGAAAGTACAGCCACCAGCAGATCAACCAGAAATCAAATATATAGAACGCTACTGTATGCGTAAGTAAGCTCTTTGTATTCTCCTATGGCTATTTTCTAGCCAAGTATCAAAGCACACTACTATGCCAGATGAGATGACACTGAGTTAGTGCCTAATTGAAATCCAACCCCTACTAAATTTTCCCACTTCGGTCTTTGCTATGGATATGTGCGTCACTAAGCGCAGAACACAGCGGTCGCAAGTCTCACTACAAATTGCTCAGAATTGGCTAGTACATGCACTGCAGAAAGTACAGCCACCAGCAGATCAACCAGAAATCAAATATATAGAACGCTACTGTATGCGTAAGTAAGCTCTTTGTATTCTCCTATGGCTATTTTCTAGCCAAGTATCAAAGCGCACTACTATGCCAGATGAGATGACACTGAGTTAGTGCCTAATTGAAATCCAACCCCTACTAAATTTTCCCACTTCGGTCTTTGCTATGGATATGTGCGTCACTAAGCGCAGAACACAGCGGTCGCAAGTCTCACTACAAATTGCTCAGAATTGGCTAGTACATGCACTGCAGAAAGTACAGCCACCAGCAGATCAACCAGAAATCAAATATATAGAACGCTACTGTATGCGTAAGTAAGCTCTTTGTATTCTCCTATGGCTATTTTCTAGCCAAGTATCAAAGCACACTACTATGCCAGATGAGATGACACTGAGTTAGTGCCTAATTGAAATCCAACCCCTACTAAATTTTCCCACTTCGGTCTTTGCTATGGATATGTGCGTCACTAAGCGCAGAACACAGCGGTCGCAAGTCTCACTACAAATTGCTCAGAATTGGCTAGTACATGCACTGCAGAAAGTACAGCCACCAGCAGATCAACCAGAAATCAAATATATAGAACGCTACTGTATGCGTAAGTAAGCTCTTTGTATTCTCCTATGGCTATTTTCTAGCCAAGTATCAAAGCACACTACTATGCCAGATGAGATGACACTGAGTTAGTGCCTAATTGAAATCCAACCCCTACTAAATTTTCCCACTTCGGTCTTTGCTATGGATATGTGCGTCACTAAGCGCAGAACACAGCGGTCGCAAGTCTCACTACAAATTGCTCAGAATTGGCTAGTACATGCACTGCAGAAAGTACAGCCACCAGCAGATCAACCAGAAATCAAATATATAGAACGCTACTGTATGCGTAAGTAAGCTCTTTGTATTCTCCTATGGCTATTTTCTAGCCAAGTATCAAAGCACACTACTATGCCAGATGAGATGACACTGAGTTAGTGCCTAATTGAAATCCAACCCCTACTAAATTTTCCCACTTCGGTCTTTGCTATGGATATGTGCGTCACTAAGCGCAGAACACAGCGGTCGCAAGTCTCACTACAAATTGCTCAGAATTGGCTAGTACATGCACTGCAGAAAGTACAGCCACCAGCAGATCAACCAGAAATCAAATATATAGAACGCTACTGTATGCGTAAGTAAGCTCTTTGTATTCTCCTATGGCTATTTTCTAGCCAAGTATCAAAGCACACTACTATGCCAGATGAGATGACACTGAGTTAGTGCCTAATTGAAATCCAACCCCTACTAAATTTTCCCACTTCGGTCTTTGCTATGGATATGTGCGTCACTAAGCGCAGAACACAGCGGTCGCAAGTCTCACTACAAATTGCTCAGAATTGGCTAGTACATGCACTGCAGAAAGTACAGCCACCAGCAGATCAACCAGAAATCAAATATATAGAACGCTACTGTATGCGTAAGTAAGCTCTTTGTATTCTCCTATGGCTATTTTCTAGCCAAGTATCAAAGCGCACTACTATGCCAGATGAGATGACACTGAGTTAGTGCCTAATTGAAATCCAACCCCTACTAAATTTTCCCACTTCGGTCTTTGCTATGGATATGTGCGTCACTAAGCGCAGAACACAGCGGTCGCAAGTCTCACTACAAATTGCTCAGAATTGGCTAGTACATGCACTGCAGAAAGTACAGCCACCAGCAGATCAACCAGAAATCAAATATATAGAACGCTACTGTATGCGTAAGTAAGCTCTTTGTATTCTCCTATGGCTATTTTCTAGCCAAGTATCAAAGCACACTACTATGCCAGATGAGATGACACTGAGTTAGTGCCTAATTGAAATCCAACCCCTACTAAATTTTCCCACTTCGGTCTTTGCTATGGATATGTGCGTCACTAAGCGCAGAACACAGCGGTCGCAAGTCTCACTACAAATTGCTCAGAATTGGCTAGTACATGCACTGCAGAAAGTACAGCCACCAGCAGATCAACCAGAAATCAAATATATAGAACGCTACTGTATGCGTAAGTAAGCTCTTTGTATTCTCCTATGGCTATTTTCTAGCCAAGTATTAAAGCACACTACTATGCCAGATGAGATGACACTGAGTTAGTGCCTAATTGAAATCCAACCCCTACTAAATTTTCCCACTTCGGTCTTTGCTATGGATATGTGCGTCACTAAGCGCAGAACACAGCGGTCGCAAGTCTCACTACAAATTGCTCAGAATTGGCTAGTACATGCACTGCAGAAAGTACAGCCACCAGCAGATCAACCAGAAATCAAATATATAGAACGCTACTGTATGCGTAAGTAAGCTCTTTGTATTCTCCTATGGCTATTTTCTAGCCAAGTATCAAAGCACACTACTATGCCAGATGAGATGACACTGAGTTAGTGCCTAATTGAAATCCAACCCCTACTAAATTTTCCCACTTCGGTCTTTGCTATGGATATGTGCGTCACTAAGCGCAGAACACAGCGGTCGCAAGTCTCACTACAAATTGCTCAGAATTGGCTAGTACATGCACTGCAGAAAGTACAGCCACCAGCAGATCAACCAGAAATCAAATATATAGAACGCTACTGTATGCGTAAGTAAGCTCTTTGTATTCTCCTATGGCTATTTTCTAGCCAAGTATCAAAGCACACTACTATGCCAGATGAGATGACACTGAGTTAGTGCCTAATTGAAATCCAACCCCTACTAAATTTTCCCACTTCGGTCTTTGCTATGGATATGTGCGTCACTAAGCGCAGAACACAGCGGTCGCAAGTCTCACTACAAATTGCTCAGAATTGGCTAGTACATGCACTGCAGAAAGTACAGCCACCAGCAGATCAACCAGAAATCAAATATATAGAACGCTACTGTATGCGTAAGTAAGCTCTTTGTATTCTCCTATGGCTATTTTCTAGCCAAGTATCAAAGCACACTACTATGCCAGATGAGATGACACTGAGTTAGTGCCTAATTGAAATCCAACCCCTACTAAATTTTCCCACTTCGGTCTTTGCTATGGATATGTGTGCCACTAAGAGCTAAACACAACGGTAGCAAGTCCCCCTGCTAATTCCTCACAAAATGGTACTAGATGCAAATTAAAATAAAAAAAGTAGAACGTTATTGTAGCCCTAAGAAGGGCTGTTGGGTTCTTTGAGAATCACTCCTGCCTAACAGTAAGCTAATAGAACACCCTAACGCTTTCCCTGACCAGCAGCAGCTCTCTCCCTAGCGGCATCCAGACACAGAATGATCCGAGCAGCGCGGGCAGCGGCTAGTCTATCCCAGGGTCACCTGATCTGGCCAGCCAACCACTGCTATCGACGTGTAAGGGTACCACGTCATGCTGGGTGGAGTGCAGAGTCTCCTGGCTTGTGATTGGCTCTGTTTCTGGCCGCCAAAAAGCAAAACGGCGGGAGCTGCCATTTTCTCGAGCGGGCGAAGTATTCGTCCGAGCAACGAGCAGTTTCGAGTACCCTAATGCTCGACCGAGCATCAAGCTCGGACGAGCATGTTCGCTCATCTCTAATAGTCAGTATCCAGTTTATGAACAATACTCGGCAGAGTGCGAAGATCGAAAACAGGAGTGAAATGTAGCATTATTTTCACTTTATATTAGCACTTTAGTTATTGTCACTAGATCATTAACTGAGTGTATAAGGGCACATATGAGGAGCGTGATCTTAGGAGCCACCTCTATTGTGATCTCCCTGGTTACCGCACATGTTGAACAAGTTAACACTACAACAATAGCACTTTAGTTCAGTGTACAGGAGTCTCAGACAGGGAACTCCTGAAGCACTTTATGTTCTGACATACACACTGAAAGCCTGAATATATGAGTTTGTGGCTGAAGAGTGGCCCTTATTTTAATAATTATAATAAAAGTGAACTTTTAATTGTTCTTACTTCAATCAGATATAAATTCTAATTATTTGAACAAAAATTTCTGTATTGGGATAATTTTTTTTTTTTGAATGCCAGGAGAATGTTGTCGGCTGAAGCCGATTTATAGAATTTTTTCTCATTTAGACTTTTACAAAAAGTCGCAAATATATGAAAACGTCTCAAAAACAAACCACAGAGAAGGATCACATCTATCTAAGCAAATTTTGACATTAGACATATATGGTGAAAAATAGAGACATTTTAGGTGCAAAAAACTACGCAAAATAGAACAACTTTACATAGATCTGGCCCCTGTTACTCATTGCAGATCACATGCATTTTAGTAGAAACACAAATGCATTTTGTCAAAACCCCTTACCCATTGTATTTTCCAATGCGTTATTTCATGTTACCAAGTGTTGGGCTGGTTTGAAAATGTTTGGAAGTGTAAGCAACTTTGTAAACATTTTCACAGCTGCTTACACTTATAGCAAAGAAGAAATATGCTTTAGAAGCAGCCAAACTCATGGTGACATTTGAAAACACATGTGTTTTGACGCAACCAAAAGGCCGCGTGTGAACACACCCTCAAGCACTTACAGCACTTATATTGTTTTGGCTTTATGCCTTGTTGTCACTAGATCATTAACTGAGTATATTTTTTCATATCATGATTTTATCACTATATTTGTTTCACTTTTGCACATATTTGTATTTATTGTTTTAATCATAATCTCATGTCTTATCAGGTATATTTTACTTATTTTATATATGAATTTAGTTTTATATTTATCATGTGACATAGAATACATTATGTTTAGGTATTCTTTTTACCCCATAACGACCTTTTTGATTTTTATTTACATTTACACTCCCCACCTTCAAAAATCTCTAACTTTAATATTTTTACATTTAAAGAACTCTGTGATGGCTTGTTTTCTGAATGACAAATTGTGCGTTTATGGCAAATATTATAGCTCATCAGAAGCCTGCCTGTGCCCAGGATATGTTTGTGTATTTGGATACCATCTACACTGCACAGAAGCTAAATGGAGGTGCGGCCTGGTGGAGATATGATGAGGAGTATAGTCACCCATCCCACCACTGGTCTGGCCGCTAAACAGCGTCTAAAGCAACTGACGTTTGGATTCAGTTAATGAATCCAGACAAACTTATGGTAACCCCTTAACGACTGTTATAAAAATATTACTCCTCCACAGTTTGTTTTATATTTTTTATTGTTCTTTCTTTTGTGTTGTTTCACAATCATTAGGCTCCATTTGTTTTAAAACCAGCCAGGAAGAGGAGCCTGGCAGTGTGTCTATAACACCCCAGGGACTCTCTGTTTGATCAGAGGAGAATGGTCTTCCTAAGAGATGAAATTGACACCATTTGTCAGTGAGTGTTCCAGGAAGTGAGGGATGAAAAGAGCCCGCATACTTTAGTTTTTCCTCAAAATTTAGACAAAAAGAATATCATAGCTGTCCATAACTGGGGCATAATTCATAATTATGGGTCCCCAGTTACACAGGACAGTTATGGGGTCTAGACACACTCCTGGAGCGAAAAATCAAAATGTTAGCACCAGGGGAAGGCAGCCAATAGCAGAACACACCTGATATTAGGCTAATTAGGTTGATGGGAAAAACATACCCGTTTGGTTGGAAGTCATGGCACAATTGTTATGGGGTTTTGATAAAAACCCAGACCCACAAAATACCTCACTGATGATAGATAAACTCCCCCTCATAGTCACATCACAGCCAGGAGTGGGGGTCAAAATTCCCCTGGGTTTAAAATTAGTGGAACAGCCACATGGGGTTGTTCAGTCTGGGGGACTCTATGGCCAAAGAATTTCTTCCTATTTCACTAGCAAGAGTTTTTGTTTCTTTCTTCCCTAACTGTTTGAAGGTATCGTATTGTGTATTGTTTTTAATCTTTTTCATTTTATCTGACAATTTTATTCTTTGAGTGTTCTGCATTTTTTATGTAAATTAAAGTGTTAACTTTTAATTACCGTATATACTCGAGTATAAGCCGACCCGAGTATAAGACGAGGCCCCTAATTTTACCATAAAATACTGGGAAAACCTATTGACTCGAGTATAAGCCGAGGGACGGAAATGCATTGGTTACAGCCTCCCCAGTATATAGCCAGTCAGGCTCTTCCCCAGTGTATATAGCCAGCCAGCCCCTGCCCCAGTGTATATAGCCTGCCAGACCCTGCCCCAGAGTATATAGCCTGCCAGACCCTGCCCCAGTGTATATAGCCTGCCGCCGCTGCCGGACAGATCGCACAGAAGATATACAGGGGTCACCGGAAAGGCAAGTTTAGATATATTTATTTTTTTGACTCGAGTATAAGCCGAGTTTGGGTTTTTCAGCACATTTTTTGTGCTGAAAAACTAGGCTTATACTCGAGTATATAAGGTAGTCTCTGCTTGTAGCCTTAAAGAATCTGAGTCTCTGAAGGGAATCACGTTACCAGAGGTCATTGTTAGCATAGTCCATGTAGTAAGCGATTGCATATTCTGTGTGAATTTATAATTGTAATATTGTATAAGTAGTGAGTGCATGTGCTGAGTTATCATCAGGATGCATTGTCTGTGTGGTTTAGGTGCCTACGGCCTTCTTTGCGTAAGTAACTTGTGGGTGGTGGCAGTGCGGATTGGCTGGGAGTAAATTTAGCGTAAGGACGCCATTTTGTGGAAGTGGGCGGAGCTAAAGGGCTAAATTCTGGGACTCCATAGAGTAGGTATCCCCGTGTGTGGACTACGGTGAGTCGGGTTCGTGACAACAACCTTTTGGTTTTTTATTCCCATTTTGCACTATAACTTTTGTAATTTTACACGTAAAGAACTCAGTGATGGCTTGTTTTCTGAATGACAAATTGTGCTTCTTAGTGATGGTAATGTATATTCCATGCCATGTACTGGGAAGTGGAAAAATATTCCAAATGCAGAGAAAACGGGGAAAAAATGCATTTGCGTCGTTTTCTTGTGGTATTGGATTTCACGGTTTTCACTGTGGGCCCCAAATTACATGTCTAGTTTATTCTTTGGGTCACTTCGATCACGGGTATACCAAATTTGTATAACCTCCTGTAGCAAAAAAATGCAGCAAAGACTTGCCAGCTATGGAGAGGGCCATGTACCCACACCCGATGCACGCCGTACTATTATGGCACGTGCACGTTGGTAAGGGGTTACGTTAGTGTAATGGTATGGACAAATAATGAATTAGTGTAGTATAGTAATAGTGATTAGTTCTGTTAAACCTATGTGGGAATTATGGGTTGTGGTGTTATTTTTGAGGAACTGATGTCTTTCACAGCCGCACCGTGATCCTCAGTACGGATCACAAGTACACCCATGCCCTTCCATGTGGTGCAACACCCCTGGCCTGGACTTACTTCTCCAGCACTCCTGCTTCTCGACTGGGCCACATCTTTGCTCCTGCTGCCAGCCGAGGCCACCCGCTCCTGCTGATAAGGCGCTGTCTCTCCCAGCCTTTAAGGGCCAGCGTCCTCCTGCTCAGCCCGCAGTAACCTGACTTACCTGACTAAGCAGGGGGGCTGCAGGACTGACCGTGCTCTTTACCTTTAAGAGTGCAGTTCCTCCTGCTCCCCCCCATCACCCTTGTCATGTGGCCAGGGACTTCCACTGGCCACTTAGTGGCAGTAGCCCAGGATATTTATTCCTGAGCACGGAGCTAGCCCTGGACTGCTCCATGCTCAAGAGATATTCCTGGACCGCAAGTAAATGGCGGAACCTGCCCTTTTAGCACTGCTGGAGGAAAAACTGAGGAGGGAGGGCGACTGGCTGACCCCGTTGTTGGCCCAGCCGGATCCCTCCCCTCCCGAGTCAGCTTCTCCCCACCTGCCCGGCCTGCACAGCGCGGTCGTGCACCGTGCAGGTTCAGTCCCTCCCTGATAAAGACCCTGAGCTGAGCGCGGGCTCTGTCTTGGAACCCTGCCTCGGCTCCGCTGCCAGCAGAACACACGCTGCGCTCAGCAAAGGCTAAAAACCGCTTGTCAGCTGCAGCAGGCAGGGCCGACAGCGGTGGATGTAGTAATGGCCCCGCGCGGGGAGGAGATACAGGGCGCAACTGCTCCTGAGTCTCCTCACCTGGACAACCTGGCTGTGCCAGTGAGCACATTGCAGGTTCCTGGCCCTGTCACTGTTGGCCCTCCACCCAAGCAGCCTGGCTGTTTAGCTAGGTGGTTTGGGCTGGGTGCCAGCAGTACTACTGTGCACACAACACTCACTACAGACACTAACACATCCGCCCCCCCTCACATGTCACATAGTGCGATAGCTCAGCAGCCAACGCTTGCATCAAGCACCAAACATGCCCCAGTGCATACTTTCAACTCCCCCCACTTCCCCTTCTCGTCCCACCGGGGAGAGCGGCAATGACGATAGAGATGAACCCGTGGACCGCCGGTACACAGTTTTGACTGCCAGCGTTTCGTGGGCCCGACGTGACAGGGGCCATAGTCTTTCCAGCAGGGCCTGTAGCTGTTCAGATTTTCTCGACGCCGCTCCAGGGCTGGGTCTCGTCCGAGTAGTCCTGAGGGACTGTGTAGTCAACGCTCTCACGCAGCCCGTTTGTTTTCCCGCTCCTCATATGCAAGCCGAAAGTGGACCAGGTCTCGTGGCAGAGACAGCAGGTGTTCTGGTAGATCGAGTTGGGGCCGGACCTATTCCAGGCGCTCTTCGTCCTCATCCAGCGGTGGTTACACCCGCCCCCGAGAGAGGCGGTTGCGGAGACGGCAACACACTTCTCCTCCTAGCAGTGTGGACGAAGCCAGGATACTGCCAACGGTCCCATCCTCAGTGTTGCCCAGCACACCCATGGCTCCTTCCCTCCAATGGCATTGCCCAAGGTCGTTTCTTCAGCTGGTGAGTTGTCCTGTGATAATGCATGGAAAAAGTCTTCAGTTGCAGGTGATGTGGTGGGCACCCTTAAGGTGGTTTTAGCCAAAATGGAGGCTGGTGCTTCTGGGGCGCCCCCAGGGGTGACATCATCTGAGCAGGCTTTGGGGTCAGCTGGAATGATGCTTAGGGACTCTCATTTTTGTGGCGTGGCTCCCGTGGGCATGCGTGTTGCGGTTGACCTCCGGGAATGAATCGTTAAATTTGAGTACATTGATATTTGGTCGCTGTTATCTCCTGATCAATTGACGGTTGATAAGGAGAGGCGTTTTGAGAAGGGTGATGATAAAAAAATGAAGGTCGCTAGGACCTTCGGCAACTGGCTTCAGGCCTTTGTGGTTATGGCAATTATTATAGCTCAGCAGAAGCCTGCCTGTGCACAGGATATGTTTGTGTATTTGGATACCATCTATACTGCGCAGAAGCTAAACTGAGATTTGGCCTGGTGGAGATCTGACAAGGAGTTTAAGCGCCATGTAGCGGCCAGACCAAAGGTGGCTTGGGCGATGAAAGCGGCTGATGTTTGGATTTAGTTAATGATGTCGCAGAAGCCACAGGCTCCCTTTCCTTTGGGAGCCACCTCGGGTCCATAGTCCGGGGCAGCCTCCAAACATCCAGGATCTTGCTGTCTTTTTAACTGGCCACCGTTTGCCTGGGAGGTCTGAATCTGGGCTTCACCACTGCTGGTCTGTCCTGGAGGGGTGTCAAGGGCCTTTAGTGGCTTCAAGTTCTGCCAGAGGTGGTGGCGATCAGCAAGGCCTCCCTGGGCCCTATGGTCCTTGTGGTGCACGCTGGAGGGAACAACATGTATTCGACATGGCTGGCCGAATTGATATCTGTTATGAAGTCGGATTTCAGGCATTTCTCTGCATTCTTCACTGACTTTGTGGTGGTTTGGTCAGAGGTCGTGCCGCGTGTGACATGGAATGGTGCTCGTAACTCCGACTCAATCGAAAGGGCGCGGAGGGCTGAACATGAGGGTTGCCGGCTTTGTGTGGTCCAGATGTGGCATAGTAATACAGCAAAGGCAGCTTGAGGGCGATAATGCAGGTCTTATGAAGGAGGATGGGGTTCACCTCAATGATATCGGCCTGGATATTTTTTCTTTTCGGGCTTCAGGACGCCATTGAGAGGGCTTTATTCCTTTTATGTGGGGGTCGGAAACCTGTGGTGGAATCTTGACCCTCTCGGCTTGTGGTTACATCACCTGACGGACCAACTAGGACATGCCCCTGCAGAGGCGGGGCCAGGCATGCGAGGTGAATTTTAGGGAAAGGTTGCATATTAGATACTGTTTATAATAAAGCTGTGGACGACCCCACCTTTTCTCCCAAGCAGTGTTGTGTGTTGGTTTTTTGGGGACAGGGGGCATTATTTCTGGGTTAACCATTAGTACGGTCAGTTTGATTGACGCTGGTTAATCCGGCTTAGCCCTTATAATCCGTCATCTCCCTTCCTTCCTGGCCAGATCTTTAGCATTCTACTTGGAACTTCCAAGGATTCCACACCTCGCTTCCTTGAGCGTTTCCAGACACCTCTGTGTTTCCTGTGTTCCTCCAGCCTTTCCAGGCCCCTCCGTGTTCCCTGGTGTTCCTGTCTCCAGCGTTTCCAGATGTTAACCCCTTGAGATCTTCATAGTAAATAAATCAAAATGGAGGTGAAATTTAGGAAGGTCAAATTTTTTCGGTTATACATTCATTTAGCCCTAAAATTTACACATTTCCAAAAGATAAGAAGAGAAAACCCATCTTAAATTTTGTAATGCAGAGACCACCCACACAGGGCCGGTACTTGTTTTATGGGCAGACAGCTAAGTGCAGAATGGAAGGAGCGCCCTGCAGCTGCCAGGATTTAAGTTCTCATTGGCCCCGTGAGATAATTTTAGCTTTTTTGTCAGTGGGCCATTTGACAGCATAATTTTTGCAGGATAAAGATGCTTTTTCCGGTGTTAGGAAGAGGCGAAGAGTAGAAAAGCATCAATTCTGTATTGGATTTTTGACTTTTTTTTTTCGGTGTTCACCGTATAGCCTAATAATCATGTTAACTTTATTCTATGGGTCAGAACATCTACAGCGATACCATACTTAGATATTTTTTCTTATGTTTTACTAAATTTGCCAAATAAAACCCTAATGTGGGGAAAAATCTATCATTTTTGATTCACCGTCTTCCGAGTAGCATGCCACTTTCTACTTTTTTGGCTATGGAGCTAGTTGAGCTAGCTTGTTTTTTGCAGAACATGTTGTACTTTTCAACAGTATCTATAAGCATTTTAACTGGGAATCCCCACTTGCAGGGAATTTTGTGTGCCCGCAGGGTTTTTGCCGCCTCTTGAAACTCTCTACGTCTCGCGAGCGTGGCTGCAGATAGATCTGTAAATAGTTGGATTTCTTTGAATCTTTCTGGCAGTTCCATAGGAGATCTGCAAATTTGCATGAGTTTGTCTTTGAAATGATAAAAATGAATCCTAGCTATAACATCTCTAGGAGTAGAAGGTGGCAGGGATTTTGCTTTAGGGAGTCTATGCAATCTGTCAATCAGTAAATCTCTTGATGAAGCATCTGGGACCATTGCCACAAGCATATCTGTAAGGAATTCTTCTAACTGATCTTGTTTAACCGCTTCTGGGATGCCCCGAAATCTGATATTATTTCTTCATGAGCGGTCCTCCATATCTGCTATCTTTAGTTTGAGCTCCCTCACCTCCTCTTCCAGAGAGTTGCTTGAATCCACAAGCTCATTGTGCGCCACTGTTATCTCGGCCATTTTGTTTTCCACATGCGCTGTTCTCTCACCCAATGCTACGACATCCTCCTTAAAGGCCCTTATAGCCGAATGAATATTGTAAAGATATGCGTAGATATTGTAATAAAGAAATAATTCTGTCCTCTGATAAAGGTTTGGGGCTTACTGAGCTGGTGGCATGTGCTGGTGATTGTAGGTGATGTTGCTCCTCCTGCACATGTGCCGGTGAATAGCCTCCATGTTCCCCATGAGGGAGTCCACATTTAGCAGCGAGTGTCTCCTACCTTGTAGGCTAGCAAGCGGGGAGAATCTTCCCGATGATCTCGAGGACTGTGCTGGAGACACTGCATGTTCCTGATCACAGGCCGTGTCTCGGTTCCTGTCGGCGGCATTTTTGGAGCGCGTGGACGGAAAGAAGGCTGTTAAAGGAAACCTACCATTTAGAATGGTCGGTGTAAGCTGTAAGTACCGGGCACCAGCTCAGGGTGAGCTGGTGCCCGGTACTTACTTTCGTCAGTGTTATAAACCGCGGTATCGCGGTTTTAACACTTTTTAAACTTTAGAGCAGAAGGGGCTTCGGCGCTGCGTGCGACCGTGCGCGCACAACATCTCCGCTATTTCCTATGTAGGCGCACGCAGCGCCGAAGCCTCCTCTGCTCTAAAGTTTAAAAAGTGTTAAAACCGCGATACCGCTTACATTGACCATTCTAAATGGTAGGTTTCCTTTAATTTCGCTGGTGCTGCTTTTTTCCTCAGCTTTCCCATCTTCTCAAATGATCTGGGTAAGTTTCAGGTCATGTCCGGTTCACTCTCCCGGCGATCGTTTTTGCTGTTTGCCGCTATTTCGCTGCTTTCGGCTATCAGAGGCACAGATCTCTCAGAGACACGTCCCACTCCATGCGCTGCTGGCCACGCCCCCCCCCCCCCCCGCCCCGTACTTTTCAACAGTATCATTCTGGAGTTAATTTTTTTGATCAATTATTATTTCTTTTTTTTTGTGGGATTAAATAGGTAAATATCATAACTTCTTACCGGTTTTTATTTTATTTTTTTACAGCGTTCATCGCGCGGGTTCAATAATGATTTACTTTTAGTCTACGGATTTTTAAGGACACAGTATCCTTCAGTATCGCAGATTGAATTTCTTTGTATCTTTTTTGCTAATTAATTTTCAAAGCTCCTAAAAAATACTTGTTACATCAATATTTTACACATATTCAATTACAGGCTTCCAAAACAAAACAAAATATGACACCTAAATGTTCCATGCTCATAAAATAGCACCTTACTGTAAAAAAAAATAATTTAAATACATTAGTTCAAATGTTAATTTAACTATGATATCTTTGTGAAAAGTTTATAGAGTTTACAACATATGAACATGCGTGGGCACAGGCACATTACATTTTGATTAAGAACGTTTATTGTTCCCATTGGAGTTTTGGACAAAATTTTTTAATAAAATATATATGTATAAGAAAGATAGACAAGAATATATAGAGGTAATTGTGACACTTGAATAGCTATGTCTAGACATTATCCCAATAGGAAGTTCAATACAAAGATGATGATGTTGCTAAGCAACAAAAAAGCGCAAACTAGATGCAAAAAGAAAACTATATTTATGTTGATAAAACTTGTTATTCTAAATATGCAGATACAGTTAAAAAAAAACAGAAAAGCCACAGTAAATGTCATGATTAGAGATGAGCGAACATACTCGTCCGAGCTTGATGCTCGATCGAGCATTAGCGTACTCGTAACTGCTCGTTGCTCGGACGAGTATTTCGCCCGCTCGAGAAAATGGCAGCTCCTGCCGTTTTGCTTTTTGGCGGCCAGAAACAGAGCCAATCACAAGCCAGGAGACTCTGCACTCCACCCAGCATGACGTGGTACCCTTACACGTAGATAGCAGTGGTTGGCTGGCCACATCAGGTGACCCTGGGATAGACTAGCCGCTGCCCGCGCTGCTCGGATCATTCTCTGTCTGGATGCCGCTAGGGAGAGAGCTGCTGCTGGTCAGGGAAAGCGTTAGGGTGTTCTATTAGCTTACTGTTAGGCAGGAGTGATTCTAAAAGAACCCAACAGCCCTTCTTAGGGCTACAATAACGTTATAATTTTTTTTTTTTTTTTATTTGCAGCTAGTACCATATTGTGAGGAATTAGCAGGGGGACTTGCTACCGTTGTGTTTAGCTCTTAGTGACACACATATCCACCTCAAACACCAAAGTGGGAAAATTTATTAGGGGTTTGAGTAGAATTAGGCACAGTCTGCCAGTTTCTTTTTATTTTACGTTTATTTTTTTCATAACTCAGCGTCATCTCATCTGGCATAGTAGTGTGCTGTAATACTTGGCTAGAAAATAGCCATAGGAGAATACAAACGTCTTAATTACGCCTACAGTAGCGTTATATATATTTGATTTCTGGTTGATCTGCTGGTGGCTGTACTTGCTGCAGTGCATCTACTATCAAATTGGGAGCAATTTGGGGTCAGACTTGCGACCACTGTGTTTTAGTGACGCACATATCCATCGCAAAGACCGAAGTGGGAAAATTTATTAGGGCCCGGGGTTGTATTTCAATTAGGCACAGTCTGCCAGTTTCTTTTTATTTTACGTTTATTTTTTTCATAACTCAGCGTCATCTCATCTGGCATAGTAGTGTGCTGTAATACTTGGCTAGAAAATAGCCATAGGAAAATACAAACGGCTTAATTACGCCTACAGTAGCGTTATATATATTTGATTTCTGGTTGATCTGCTGGTGGCTGTACTTGCTGCAGTGCATCTACTATCAAATTGGGAGCAATTTGGAGTCAGACTTGCGACCACTGTGTTTTAGTGACGCACATATCCATCGCAAAGACCGAAGTGGGAAAATTTATTAGGGCCCGGGGTTGTATTTCAATTAGGCACAGTCTGCCAGTTTCTTTTTATTTTACGTTTATTTTTTTCATAACTCAGCGTCATCTCATCTGGCATAGTAGTGTGCTGTAATACTTGGCTAGAAAATAGCCATAGGAAAATACAAACGGCTTAATTACGCCTACAGTAGCGTTATATATATTTGATTTCTGGTTGATCTGCTGGTGGCTGTACTTGCTGCAGTGCATCTACTATCAAATTGGGAGCAATTTGGAGTCAGACTTGCGACCACTGTGTTTTAGTGACGCACATATCCATCGCAAAGACCGAAGTGGGAAAATTTATTAGGGCCCGGGGTTGTATTTCAATTAGGCACAGTCTGCCAGTTTCTTTTTATTTTACGTTTATTTTTTTCATAACTCAGCGTCATCTCATCTGGCATAGTAGTGTGCTGTAATACTTGGCTAGAAAATAGCCATAGGAGAATACAAACGTCTTAATTACACCTACAGTAGCGTTATATATATTTGATTTCTGGTTGATCTGCTGGTGGCTGTACTTGCTGCAGTGCATCTACTATCAAATTGGGAGCAATTTGGAGTCAGACTTGCGACCACTGTGTTTTAGTGACGCACATATCCATCGCAAAGACCGAAGTGGGAAAATTTATTAGGGCCCGGGGTTGTATTTCAATTAGGCACAGTCTGCCAGTTTCTTTTTATTTTACGTTTATTTTTTTCATAACTCAGCGTCATCTCATCTGGCATAGTAGTGTGCTGTAATACTTGGCTAGAAAATAGCCATAGGAAAATACAAACGGCTTAATTACGCCTACAGTAGCGTTATATATATTTGATTTCTGGTTGATCTGCTGGTGGCTGTACTTGCTGCAGTGCATCTACTATCAAATTGGGAGCAATTTGGAGTCAGACTTGCGACCACTGTGTTTTAGTGACGCACATATCCATCGCAAAGACCGAAGTGGGAAAATTTATTAGGGCCCGGGGTTGTATTTCAACTAGGCACAGTCTGCCATTTCCTTTTTTATTTTACGTTTATTTTTTTCATAACTCAGCGTCATCTCATCTGGCATAGTAGTGTGCTGTAATACTTGGCTAGAAAATAGCCATAGCAATAGGATAGCATCGTTTGGTTTTAAAAACTAAAAAACACAAAAAAAAACAAACAAAAAAAAAAAGTTAAAAAAAAAATACAAGTTATAACTCTCATTTTCAAAATGTTTAACCCGAGGGCTAGGGGTAGAGGACGAGGGCGGGGACGTGGGCGTCCAACTACTGCAGGGGTCAGAGGCCGTGGTCCTGGGCGGGGTGAGACACCACCTGCTTATGAGGGAGCAGGGGAACGCCGCAGAGCTACACTCCCTAGGTTCATGTCTGAAGTTACTGGGAATCGTGGTAGAGCACTGTTGAGGCCAGAACAGTGCGAACAGGTGATGTCGTGGATTGCCGACAATGCTTCGAGCAATTTGTCCACCAGTCAGTCTTCCACGCAGTCCACCCATGTCACCGAAATCGGCACTCCTCCAGCTCCTGCACCTCAGCCTCCTCCCCCCCAGTCTGCCCCCTCCCAGCAAAATTTGCCATTTGAACCGGCATACTCTGAGGAACTGTTTTCTGGACCCTTCCCACAGTCACAAACCACTTGTCCGGTTGCTGATGAGCAATTTTCCGATGCCCAGGTTTTCCACCAGTCGCAGTCTGTGGGTGATGATGACCTTGTTGACGTAGTGGAAGAAGTGTGTAAAGAGGTGTCCGACGATGAGGAGACACGGTTGTCAGACAGTGGGGAAGTTGTTGTCAGGGCAGGAAGTCCGAGGGGGGAGCAGACTGAGGGATCGGAGGATGATGAGGTGACAGACCCAAGCTGGGTTGAGAGGCCGGGTGAACACAGTGCTTCTGAGACGGAGGAGAGTCCTCGACCAGAACAGGTTGGAAGAGGCAGTGGTGGGGCCAGACGGAGAGGCAGGGCCAGAGCTGGTGCATCAGCGCCAAATGTGTCAACTAGTGGCTCCCGTGGCGAGGGCTCCTGCGGCGAGGGCTAGATTTTCAGAAGTCTGGAGGTTCTTTAAGGAAACACCGGATGACCGACGGACTGTGGTGTGCCACATTTGCCAAACCAGGATCAGCAGGGGTTCCACCACTACTAGCTTAACTACCACCAGTATGCGCAGGCATATGAATGCTAAACACCCCACTCAGTGGCAACAAGCGCGTTCACCTCCGGCCGTGCACACCACTGCTCCTTCCCCTGTGTCAGCTGATAGTCAGCCCCCTGCCCAGGACCCTGCCACAAAAACCCCACCGTCACCTCCACGATCCTCCACAGCATCCACCAGCGTTCAGCTCTCCATACCCCAGACGCTGGAGCGGAAACGCAAATATAGTGCAACCCACCCGCACGCCCAAGCCCTTAATGTGCACATCTCCAGATTGCTAAGCCTGGAGATGCTGCCCTATAGGCTAGTAGAGACCGAGGCCTTTCGCAGCCTCATGGCGGCGGCCGCCCCTCGGTATTCGGTCCCCAGCCGCCACTACTTTTCCCGATGTGCCGTCCCAGCCCTGCACCAGCACGTGTCAGACAACATAATCCGTGCCCTGACCAACGCCGTTTCTGACAAGGTCCACCTGACCACGGACACGTGGACGAGTGCTGCCGGGCAGGGCCACTATCGGCAGGGCCGCAATCCTCGGCGTCGGCAGTATATGACCAGCCGCAGGGTCACACTCGGTCCCAGCCTCCACCAAGTTAACCCAATGTGCCGTCAGAGGACGGCACATTGGGTTAACTTGGTGGAGGCTGGGACCGAGTGTGACCCTGCGGCTGGTCATATACTGCCGACGCCGAGGATTGCGGGGCCTACCTCGGTCCAGGTGTTTGAGGCCTACTATGCCTCCTCCTCCTCCCACCCCTCCTCCACCTCCTCCTCCGAACGACCATCCGTGGGCATGGCGCCATCAGTCGGTAGCTCTAGGCACAGCAGCAGTGCCGTCGCTAAGCGACAGCAGGCGGTGCTCAAACTGCTGAGCCTAGGCGATAAAAGGCACACCGCCCAAGAACTATTACAGGGCATCACGGCGCAGACTGATCTGTGGCTGGCACCGCTGAACCTGAAGCCAGGCATGGTTGTGTGTGACAACGGCCGTAACCTGGTGGCGGCTCTGCAACTCGGCAGACTGACACATGTGCCATGCCTGGCCCATGTGTTAAATCTGATAGTTCAGCGTTTCCTCAAGACATACCCCAATCTGTCTGATTTGCTCACGAAGGTGCGCCGCATCTGTGCGCATTTCAGGAAGTCCAGCCCAGATGCTGCCACTCTCAGGGCAGCGCAGCGCCGCCTCCAACTGCCCGCTCACCGACTGTTGTGCGACGTGCCCACGAGGTGGAATTCAACACTGACCATGTTATCCAGAGTTTACCAGCAGCGCCGAGCGATTGTAGACTGCCAGATGTCAACTTCCACCAGAACTGGTAGTCAGGTCAGTCAGCTTCCTCAAGTCTACAATGAGGAGTGGACGTGGATGTCTGATATCTGTCAGGTGCTGAGTAACTTTGAGGAGTCAACACAGATGGTCAGTGGCGATGCCGCCATCATCAGCCTCACCATCCCGCTGCTTGGCCTGTTGAAAAACTCTCTGGTCAGCATGAAGTCGGAAGCTTTGCGCTCCTCACAAGAGACAGGGGAAGAAGATTCCCTTGTTGATAGCCAAAGCACCCTTAGGTCTGTTTCTCAGCGCATATCGGAGGAGGTGGAGGTGGAGGAGGATGAGGAGGAAGAGGAGGAGAATGTTGGCGAGACACAAGAGGGGACCATTGTTGAGTCCTACACTGTTGAGCGTGTATGGGCAGAAGAAGAGGAGTTGGAGGAGTTGGAGGAGGAGGAAATGGACAGTCAGGCCAGTGAGGGGAGTGAATTCTTACGCGTTGGTACTCTGACGCATATGGCAGATTTCATGCTAGGCTGCCTATCCCGTGACCCTCGCGTTCAAAGAATTTATTCCAGCACCGATTACTGGGTGTTCACTCTCCTGGACCCACGGTACAAGCAAAATCTTTCCACTCTCATCCCTGGAGAGGAAAGGAGTGTGAGAATGCATGAATACCAGCAGGCCCTGGTGCACAAGCTGAAACAGTATTTCCCTTCTGACAGCGCTAGCGGCAGAGTGCGTAGTTCTGCGGGACAAGTAGCGAGGGAGAGTAGGCGAGCAGGCAGCTTGTCCAGCACTGGCAAGGGTACGCTTTACAAGGCTTTTGCCAGCTTTATGTCACCCCAGCAAGACACTGTCACCTGTCCCCAGTCTCGGCAGAGAAGGGCTGATCTTTACAGAAAGATGGTGAGGGAGTACGTAGCTGACCATACCATCGTCCTAAATGATCACACAGCTCCCTACAACTACTGGGTTTCAAAGCTGGACATGTGGCACGAACTGGCGCTCTACGCCTTGGAGGTTCTTGCCTGCCCTGCCGCTAGCGTCTTGTCAGAGCGGGTTTTCAGTGCAGCTGGTGGCATCATCACCGATAAGCGTACACGCCTGTCGACTGACAGCGCTGACAGGCTGACGCTTATCAAGATGAATAAAGCATGGATTTCTCCTAATTTCAAATCTCCAGCAGGTGAAGGAAGCTCAACCTGAATAATTTATCCACTCCTCCTCCTCCTCATTTTCCTCCTTCTCCTCCTCTTTCTACAGTAAAGCAGAGGAAACTGGCTGTTTTTTGACAGGGCCCACTGGCTCTAGGTATAGTACTTTATGCATTTAATTTTTCTGGAGGGCCACCGACACGGTCCTCTGTTTTAAACAATTTTTGGGAGTGCCACATACAGGCACTCAATCTATTAAATTTTTCTGGAGGGCCACCTTTCCGGTCCTCTGTTTTAAACAATTTTTTGGGACTGCCACATACAGGCACTCAATCTATTCCATTTTTCTGGAGGGCCACCTACCTGCTCCTCTGGTTTAAAAACTTTTTTGGACTGCCACATACAGGCACTCAATCTATTCCATTTTTCTGGAGGGCCACCTACCTGCTCCTCTGGTTTAAAAACTTTTTTGGACTGCCACATACAGGCACTCAATCTATTCCATTTTTCTGGAGGGCCACCTACCTGCTCCTCTGGTTTGAAAAATTTTTTGGACTGCCACATACAGGCACTCAATCTATTCCATTTTTCTGGAGGGCCACCTACCTGCTCCTCTGGTTTGAAAACTTTTTTGGACTGCCACATACAGGCACTCAATCTATTCCATTTTTCTGGAGGGCCACCTACCTGCTCCTCTGGTTTGAAAAATTTTTTGGACTGCCACATACAGGCACTATCCAAATTGAATTGTCTCCATAGCAGCCTCCACACGTTGTCTCCATTGCTACCTCCAAAAGTCGTCCATATAGCTGCCTCCATACATCGTCCCTTTATCAAACGAGGTTTGTCAGGCCGAAATTTGGGTTGTTTTCATGGATTCCACATCAAAGTTGTTAACTTTGTCGCCACCCTGCTGTGTTATCCACAAAATACACTGGCAAACTTTTACCATTTACGGATATTATTTCAGCGCTTCTTGCGCATCTGTTTACATTCCCCTCACCCGCCATATCCTAAACTTAAAAGAACGCTACTACACTTGATCTTATACAAAAGGTTCTTAGAAGTGCTGTTTGGGGAGTAGCCTAGAGACAGGGGCTTGGATTGGCGAAAGCTCGCCTAGCAGCGGAGCGCCAGCTCCATGCGCATCATGCGCTTCTTGCGCATCTGTTTACATTCCCCTCACCCGCCATATCCCAAACTTATAAGAACGCTACTACACTTAACTTGGTGCAGGCTGGGACCGAGTCTGACCCTGTGGCTGGTCATATACTGCCGACGCAGAGGATTGCGGGGCCTACCTCGGTCCAGGTCTCAAAGGCCTACTATAGCTCCAAATCCTCCCACCCCTCCTCCACCTCCTCCTCCTCCGAATTACCATCCGTGGGCATGGCGCCATCAGTCGGTAGCTCTAGGCACAGCAGCAGTGCCGTTGCTAAGCGACAGCAGGCGGTGCTCAAACTGCTGAGCCTAGGTGATAAAAGGCACACCGCCCAAGAGCTATTGCAGGGCATTCCACATCAAACTTGTTAACTTTGTCGCCACCCTGCTGTGTAAGCCACAAAATATACTGGAAAACTTTTTTCATTTACGGATATTATTTCAGCGCTTCTTGCGCAGATGTTTACATTCCCCTCACCCGCCATATCCCAAACTTATAAGAACGCTACTACACTTGATCTTATCCGAAAGGTTCTTAGAAGTGCTGTTTGGGGAGTAGCCTAGAGACAGGGGCTTGGATTGGCGAAAGCTCGCCTGGCAGCGGAGCGCCAGCTCCATGCCAAGAACCAACTAACATAGTTTTAACTGCAGCACCTTTAATCTACTACTAGTTCACTGCCTCCATACATCGTCCCCTTATCAAACGAGCTGTGTCAGGCAGAATTTTGGATTGTTTTCATGGCTTCCATGTTAACTTTGTCGCCACCCTGCTGTGTAATCCACAAAATATACTGGCAAACTTTTATCATGTACCAATATTATTTGAGCGCTTCTTGCTCACCTCCTTTGGTTCCTCTCTGCTACCCATTGGTTTGAAGCCTGAGTCCATTTAGGGTATGTCGCCATGCCACTCTCTAGCCTTCCGCTGCTGCCGCTGCCTCTGCATGCCGTCCTCTATAGTGTCAGGGTCAATTATTGGATGTTTTAGATGCTATCTAGCTTCATTCTGTCACTCTGTCATCGCCATGCTGTTGCCCATAATTTTGGCATAATGGTGCGATTAAGCAGCCTCAGAGGCATCCATGCATGCTGCCCCTGCTGTTTCCTGTCCATTTCCGTGGTGTTTCCATCCTTTTCTGAGGTTCCCAGGTGTTTGGCCAAGCTTCCCTGTGCAGAGCCTTGGTCCCCTTGAAAAATGCTCGAGTCTCCCATTGACTTCAATGGGGCTCGTTACTCGAAACGAGCACTCGAGCATCGGGAAAAGTTCGTCTCGAATAACGAGTACCCGAGCATTTTAGTGCTCGCTCATCTCTAGTCATGATTAATAAATTGACAATTTAGTAAATACCATCTGTTAAACCAAGTTGCATTTACATTTTATCCAGATAACAGTTCCTGACCACCAAATGCCTGATTTATTTTCAAAACAAGACAAAGGTGGAAAAAAACCTCGAGGTCTCTGAGCCAAGGAAGTATAATATTGCAACTTTTAAAGGTGTCTTTAGGTACAGTTCTAACAGATATAAAGGGAACCTGCAACCAGAGACCATTAGAGATGAGCGAACATGCTCGTCCGAGCTTGATGCTCGGTCGAGCATTAGGGTACTCGAAACTGCTCGTTGCTCGGACGAATACTTCGCCCGCTCGAGAAAATGGCAGCTCCCGCCGTTTTGCTTTTTGGCGGCCAGAAACAGAGCCAATCACAAGCCAGGAGACTCTGCACTCCACCCAGCATGACGTGGTACCCTTACACGTCGATAGCAGTGGTTGGCTGGCCAGATCAGGTGACCCTGGGATAGACTAGCCGCTGCCCGCGCTGCTCGGATCATTCTGTGTCTGGATGCCGCTAGGGAGAGAGCTGCTGCTGGTCAGGGAAAGCGTTAGGGTGTTCTATTAGCTTACTGTTAGGCAGGAGTGATTCTCAAAGAACCCAACAGCCCTTCTTAGGGCTACAATAACGTTCTACTTTTTTTATTTTAATTTGCATCTAGTACCATTTTGTGAGGAATTAGCAGGGGGACTTGCTACCGTTGTGTTTAGCTCTTAGTGGCACACATATCCATAGCAAAGACCGAAGTGGGAAAATTTAGTAGGGGTTGGATTTCAATTAGGCACTAACTCAGTGTCATCTCATCTGACAGTAGTGTGCTTTGATACTTGGCTAGAAAATAGCCATAGGAGAATACAAAGAGCTTACTTACGCATACAGTAGCGTTCTATATATTTGATTTCTGGTTGATCTGCTGGTGGCTGTACTTTCTGCAGTGCATGTACTAGCCAATTCTGAGCAATTTGTAGTGAGACTTGCGACCGCTGTGTTCTGCGCTTAGTGACGCACATATCCATAGCAAAGACCGAAGTGGGAAAATTTAGTAGGGGTTGGATTTCAATTAGGCACTAACTCAGTGTCATCTCATCTGACAGTAGTGTGCTTTGATACTTGGCTAGAAAATAGCCATAGGAGAATACAAAGAGCTTACTTACGCATACAGTAGCGTTCTATATATTTGATTTCTGGTTGATCTGCTGGTGGCTGTACTTTCTGCAGTGCATGTACTAGCCAATTCTGAGCAATTTGTAGTGAGACTTGCGACCGCTGTGTTCTGCGCTTAGTGACGCACATATCCATAGCAAAGACCGAAGTGGGAAAATTTAGTAGGGGTTGGATTTCAATTAGGCACTAACTCAGTGTCATCTCATCTTACAGTAGTGTGCTTTGATACTTGGCTAGAAAATAGCCATAGGAGAATACAAAGAGCTTACTTACGCATACAGTAGCGTTCTATATATTTGATTTCTGGTTGATCTGCTGGTGGCTGTACTTTCTGCAGTGCATGTACTAGCCAATTCTGAGCAATTTGTAGTGAGACTTGCGACCGCTGTGTTCTGCGCTTAGTGACGCACATATCCATAGCAAAGACCGAAGTGGGAAAATTTAGTAGGGGTTGGATTTCAATTAGGCACTAACTCAGTGTCATCTCATCTGACAGTAGTGTGCTTTGATACTTGGCTAGAAAATAGCCATAGGAGAATACAAAGAGCTTACTTACGCATACAGTAGCGTTCTATATATTTGATTTCTGATTGATCTGCTGGTGGCTGTACTTTCTGCAGTGCATGTACTAGCCAATTCTGAGCAATTTGTAGTGAGACTTGCGACCGCTGTGTTCTGCGCTTAGTGACGCACATATCCATAGCAAAGACCGAAGTGGGAAAATTTAGTAGGGGTTGGATTTCAATTAGGCACTAACTCAGTGTCATCTCATCTGACAGTAGTGTGCTTTGATACTTGGCTAGAAAATAGCCATAGGAGAATACAAAGAGCTTACTTACGCATACAGTAGCGTTCTATATATTTGATTTCTGGTTGATCTGCTGGTGGCTGTACTTTCTGCAGTGCATGTACTAGCCAATTCTGAGCAATTTGTAGTGAGACTTGCGACCGCTGTGTTCTGCGCTTAGTGACGCACATATCCATAGCAAAGACCGAAGTGGGAAAATTTAGTAGGGGTTGGATTTCAATTAGGCACTAACTCAGTGTCATCTCATCTGACAGTAGTGTGCTTTGATACTTGGCTAGAAAATAGCCATAGGAGAATACAAAGAGCTTACTTACGCATACAGTAGCGTTCTATATATTTGATTTCTGGTTGATCTGCTGGTGGCTGTACTTTCTGCAGTGCATGTACTAGCCAATTCTGAGCAATTTGTAGTGAGACTTGCGACCGCTGTGTTCTGCGCTTAGTGACGCACATATCCATAGCAAAGACCGAAGTGGGAAAATTTAGTAGGGGTTGGATTTCAATTAGGCACTAACTCAGTGTCATCTCATCTGACAGTAGTGTGCTTTGATACTTGGCTAGAAAATAGCCATAGGAGAATACAAAGAGCTTACTTACGCATACAGTAGCGTTCTATATATTTGATTTCTGGTTGATCTGCTGGTGGCTGTACTTTCTGCAGTGCATGTACTAGCCAATTCTGAGCAATTTGTAGTGAGACTTGCGACCGCTGTGTTCTGCGCTTAGTGACGCACATATCCATAGCAAAGACCGAAGTGGGAAAATTTAGTAGGGGTTGGATTTCAATTAGGCACTAACTCAGTGTCATCTCATCTGACAGTAGTGTGCTTTGATACTTGGCTAGAAAATAGCCATAGGAGAATACAAAGAGCTTACTTACGCATACAGTAGCGTTCTATATATTTGATTTCTGGTTGATCTGCTGGTGGCTGTACTTTCTGCAGTGCATGTACTAGCCAATTCTGAGCAATTTGTAGTGAGACTTGCGACCGCTGTGTTCTGCGCTTAGTGACGCACATATCCATAGCAAAGACCGAAGTGGGAAAATTTAGTAGGGGTTGGATTTCAATTAGGCACTAACTCAGTGTCATCTCATCTGGCATAGTAGTGTGCTTTGATACTTGGCTAGAAAATAGCCATAGCAATAGGATAGCATTGTTTGGTTTTAAAAACTCAAAAAAAAACAAAAAACACAAAAAAAAAAAAAAACACAAAAAAAAACAAAAAAAAGTAAAAAAAAAAATAAAGTTATAACTCTCATTTTAAAAATGTTTAACCCGAGGGCTAGGGGTAGAGGACGAGGGCGGGGACGTGGGCGTCCAACTACTGCAGGGGTCAGAGGCCGTGGTCCTGGGCGGGGTGAGACACCACCTGCTGATGAGGGAGCAGGGGAACGCCGCAGAGCTACACTCCCTAGGTTCATGTCTGAAGTTACTGGGACTCGTGGTAGAGCACTGTTGAGGCCAGAACAGTGCGAACAGGTGATGTCGTGGATTGCTGACAATGCTTCGAGCAATTTGTCCACCACCAGTCAGTCTTCCACGCAGTCCACCCATGTCACCGAAATCGCCACTCCTCCAGCTCCTGCACCTCAGCCTCCTCCCCCCCAGTCTGCCCCCTCCCAGGAAAATTTGGCATTTGAACCGGCATACTCTGAGGAACTGTTTTCTGGACCCTTCCCACAGTCACAAACCACTTGTCCGGTTGCTGCTGAGCAATTTTCCGATGCCCAGGTTTTCCAACAGTCACAGTCTGTGGGTGATGATGACCTTCTTGACGTAGTGGAAGTGTGTAAAGAGGTGTCCGACGATGAGGAGACACGGTTGTCAGACAGTGGGGAAGTTGTTGTCAGGGCAGGAAGTCCGAGGGGGGAGCAGACTGAGGGATCGGAGGATGATGAGGTGACAGACCCAAGCTGGGTTGAGAGGCCGGGTGAACACAGTGCTTCTGAGACGGAGGAGAGTCCTCGACCAGAACAGGTTGGAAGAGGCAGTGGTGGGGCCAGACGGAGAGGCAGGGCCAGAGCTGCTGCATCAGCGCCAAATGTGTCAACTAGTGAAGCTCCCGTGGCGAGGGCTCCTGCGGCGAGGGCTAGATCTTCAGAAGTCTGGAGGTTCTTTAAGGAAACACCGGATGACCGACGGACTGTGGTGTGCAACATTTGCCAAACCAGGCTCAGCAGGGGTTCCACCACTACTAGCTTAACTACCACCAGTATGCGCAGGCATATGAATGCTAAACACCCCACTCAGTGGCAACAAGCCCGTTCACCTCCGGCCGTGCACACCACTGCTCCTTCCCCTGTGTCAGCTGCTAGTCAGCCCCCTGCCCAGGACCCTGCCACAAAAACCCCATCGTCGCCTCCACGATCCTCCACAGCATCCACCAGCGTTCAGCTCTCCATACCCCAGACGCTGGAGCGGAAACGCAAATATAGTGCAACCCACCCGCATGCCCAAGCCCTTAATGTGCACATCTCCAGATTGCTTAGCCTGGAGATGCTGCCCTATAGGCTAGTAGAGACCGAGGCCTTTCGCAACCTCATGGCGGCGGCCGCCCCTCGGTATTCGGTCCCCAGCCGCCACTACTTTTCCCGATGTGCCGTCCCAGCCCTGCACCAGCACGTGTCAGACAACATCATCCGTGCCCTGACCAACGCCGTTTCTGACAAGGTCCACCTGACCACGGACACGTGGACGAGTGCTGCCGGGCAGGGCCACTATATATCGCTGACGGCACATTGGGTTAACTTGGTGGAGGCTGGGACCGAGTCTGACACTGGGGCTGCTCATATACTGCCGACGCCGAGGATTGCGGGGCCTACCTCGGTCCAGGTGTTTCAGGCCTACTATGCCTCCTCCTCCTCCCACCCCTCCTCCACCTCCTCCTCCGAACTACCATCCGTGGGCACGGCGCCATCAGTCGGTAGCTCTAGGCACAGCAGCAGTGCCGTCGCTAAGCGACAGCAGGCGGTGCTCAAACTGCTGAGCCTAGGCGACAAAAGGCACACCGCCCAAGAGCTATTACAGGGCATCACGGCGCAGACTGATCTGTGGCTGGCACCGCTGAACCTCAAGCCGGGAATGGTTGTGTGTGACAACGGCCGTAACCTGGTGGCGGCTCTGCAACTCGGCAGACTGACACATGTGCCATGCCTGGCCCATGTGTTAAATCTGATAGTTCAGCGTTTCCTCAAGACATACCCCAATCTGTCTGATTTGCTTACGAAGGTGCGCCGCATCTGTGCGCATTTCAGGAAGTCCAGCCCAGATGCTGCCACTCTCAGGGCAGCGCAGCGCCGCCTCCAACTGCCCGCTCACCGACTGTTGTGCGACGTGCCCACGAGGTGGAATTCAACACTGACCATGTTATCCAGAGTTTAACAGCAGCGCAGAGCGATTGTAGACTGCCAGATGTCAACTTCCACCAGAACTGGTAGTCAGGTCAGTCAGCTTCCTCAAGTCTACAATGAGGAGTGGACGTGGATGTCTGATATCTGTCAGGTGCTGAGTAACTTTGAGGAGTCAACACAGATGGTCAGTGGCGATGCCGCCATCATCAGCCTCACCATCCCGCTGCTTGGCCTGTTGAAAAACTCTCTGGTCAGCATGAAGTCGGAAGCTTTGCGCTCGTCACAAGAGACAGGGGAAGAATATTCCCTTGTTGATAGCCAAAGCACCCTCAGGTCTGTTTCTCAGCGCATATCGGAGGAGGTGGAGGTGGAGGAGGATGAGGAGGAAGAGGAGGAGAATGTTGGTGAGGCACAAGAGGGGACCATTGTTGAGTCCTTTACTGTTCAGCGTGTATGGGCAGAAGAAGAGGAGTTGGAGGAGTTGGAGGAGGAGGAAATGGACAGTCAGGCCAGTGAGGGGAGTGAATTCTTACGCGTTGGTACTCTGGCGCATATGGCAGATTTCATGCTAGGCTGCCTATCCCGTGACCCTCGCGTTCAAAGAATTTATTCCAGCACCGATTACTGGGTGTTCACTCTCCTGGACCCACGGTACAAGCAAAATCTTTCCACTCTCATCCCTGCAGAGGAAAGGAGTGTGAGAATGCATGAATACCAGCAGGCCCTGGTGCACAAGCTGAAACAGTATTTCCCTTCTGACAGCGCTAGCGGCAGAGTGCGTAGTTCTGCGGGACAAGTAGCGAGGGAGAGTAGGCGAGCAGGCAGCTTGTCCAGCACTGGCAAGGGTACGCTTTACAAGGCTTTTGCCAGCTTTATGTCACCCCAGCAAGACACTGTCACCTGTCCCCAGTCTCGGCAGAGTAGGGCTGATCTTTACAGAAAGATGGTGAGGGAGTACGTAGCTGACCATACCATCGTCCTAAATGATCACACAGCTCCCTACAACTACTGGGTTTCAAAGCTGGACATGTGGCACGAACTGGCGCTGTACGCCTTGGAGGTTCTTGCCTGCCCTGCCGCTAGCGTCTTGTCCGAGCGGGTTTTCAGTGCAGCTGGTGGCATCATCACCGATAAGCGTACACGCCTGTCGACTGACAGCGCTGACAGGCTGACGCTTATTAAAATGAATAAAGGCTGGATTTCTCAGAATTTCCAATCTCCACCAGGTGAAGGAAGCTCAACCTGAATAATTGATCCACTCCTCCTCCTCCTCATTTTCCTCCTTCTCCTCCTCTTTGTACAGTAAAGCAGAGGAAAATGGCTATTTTTTGACAGGGCCCACTGGCTCTTGCTATAGTACTTCATGCATTTAATTTTTCTGGAGGGCCACCTACCCGGTCCTCTGTTTGAAACAATTTTTGTGAGTGCCACATACAGGCACTCAATCTATTCCATTTTACTGCAGGGCCACCTACCTGCTCCTCTGGTTTGAAACATTTTTGGGACTGCCACATACAGGCACTCAATCTATTCCATTTTACTGGAGGGCCACCTACCTGCTCCTCTGGTTTGAAAAATTTTTGGGACTGCCACATACAGGCACTCAATCTATTCCATTTTACTGCAGGGCCACCTACCTGCTCCTCTGGTTTGAAACATTTTTGGGACTGCCACATACAGGCACTCAATCTATTCCATTTTACTGGAGGGCCACCTACCTGCTCCTCTGGTTTGAAAAATTTTTGGGACTGCCACATACAGGCACTCAATCTATTCCATTTTACTGCAGGGCCACCTACCTGCTCCTCTGGTTTGAAACATTTTTGGGACTGCCACATACAGGCACTCAATCTATTCCATTTTACTGGAGGGCCACCTACCTGCTCCTCTGGTTTGAAACATTTTTGGGACTGCCACATACAGGCACTCAATCTATTCCATTTTACTGCAGGGCCACCTACCTGCTCCTCTGGTTTGAAACATTTTTGGGACTGCCACATACAGGCACTCAATCTATTCCATTTTACTGGAGGGCCACCTACCTGCTCCTCTGGTTTGAAAAATTTTTGGGACTGCCACATACAGGCACTCAATCTATTCCATTTTACTGCAGGGCCACCTACCTGCTCCTCTGGTTTGAAACATTTTTGGGACTGCCACATACAGGCACTCAATCTATTCCATTTTACTGGAGGGCCACCTACCTGCTCCTCTGGTTTGAAAAATTTTTGGGACTGCCACATACAGGCACTCAATCTATTCCATTTTACTGCAGAGCCACCTACCTGCTCCTCTGGTTTGAAACATTTTTGGGACTGCCACATACAGGCACTCAATCTATTCCATTTTACTGCAGGGCCACCTACCTGCTCCTCTGGTTTGAAACATTTTTGGGACTGCCACATACAGGCACTCAATCTATTCCATTTTACTGGAGGGCCACCTACCTGCTCCTCTGGTTTGAAAAATTTTTGGGACTGCCACATACAGGCACTCAATCTATTCCATTTTACTGCAGGGCCACCTACCTGCTCCTCTGGTTTGAAACATTTTTGGGACTGCCACATACAGGCACTCAATCTATTCCATTTTACTGGAGGGCCACCTACCTGCTCCTCTGGTTTAAAGAATGTTTGGGACTGCCACATACAGGCACTATCCAAATTAAATTGTCTCCATAGCAGCCTCCACACGTTGTCTCCATTGCTACCTCCAAAAGTCGTCCATATAGCTGCCTCCATACATCGTCCCTTTATCAAACGAGGTGTGTCAGGCAGAAATTTGGGTTGTTTTCATGGATTACACATCAAAGTTGTTAACTTTGTCGCCACCCTGCTGTGTTATCCACAAAATATACTGGCAAACTTTTACCATTTAGGGATATTATTTCAGCGCTTCTTGCGCATCTGTTTACATTCCCCTCACCCGCCATATCCTAAACTTATAAGAACGCTACTACACTTGATCTTATACAAAAGGTTCTTAGAAGTGCTGTTTGGGGAGTAGCCTAGAGACAGGGGCTTGAATTGGCGAAAGCTCGCCTGGCAGCGGAGCGCCAGCTCCATGCGCATCATGCGCTTCTTGCGCATCTGTTTACATTCCCCTCACCCGCCATATCCCAAACTTATAAGAACGCTACTACACTTAACTTGGTGCAGGCTGGGACCGAGTCTGACCCTGGGGCTGGTCATATACTGCCGACGCAGAGAATTGCGGGGCCTACCTCGGTCCAGGTCTCAAAGGCCTACTATACCTCCTCCCACCCCTCCTCCACCTCCTCCTCCTCCGAATTACCATCCGTGGGCATGGCGCCATCAGTCGGTAGCTCTAGGCACAGCAGCAGTGCCGTCGCTAAGCGACAGCAGGCGGTGCTGAAACTGCTGAGCCTAGGCGATAAAAGGCACACCGCCCAAGAGCTATTACAGGGCATTCCACATCAAAGTTGTTAACTTTGTCGCCACCCTGCTGTGTAATCCACAAAATATACTTGCAAACTTTTACCATTTAGGGATATTATTTCAGCGCTTCTTGCGCATCTGTTTACATTCCCCTCACCCGCCATATCCTAAACTTATAAGAACGCTACTACACTTGATCTTATACAAAAGGTTCTTAGAAGTGCTGTTTGGGGAGTAGCCTAGAGACAGGGGCTTGGATTGGCAAAAGCTCGCCTGGCTGCAGAGCGCCAGCTCCATCCCAAGATCCAACTAACATAGTTGCAGCACCTTTAATCTACTACTAGTTCACTGCCTCCATAATAATAATAATAATAATCTTTATTTATATAGCGCCATCATATTCCGTAGCGCTTTACAAATCATAGGAAACAAATACAAATGTATTGTAACAGAGCACAACATTTGTATGGAACAACAGGAGTGAGGTCCCTGCTCGCCAGAGCTTACGGTTTATGAAGATGATGGGGTAACACGAGGTAAAAGAATATTTAACGGTCAAGCCATTCTTCTTAGGGAATAGAACAAAATATAATAAATGGAATTGCTGTCGCTTGAACCACTCAGCCGTCATCTTATATACCAGGTCCAGGGTGAATGGGACTGCAGAGAAGTCTGGTGCCTGTTGGTTGCTGGATAACAGATGGGAGGACGACACAGGACGGGTTAGTAGAAGAGTTAAAACTTCATGCAGTTAATGAGTGTTATAGGCTTGCCTAAAGAAATGGGTTTTAAGAGCACGTTTGAAACTTTGGAGGTTAGGTATTAGTCTGATAGTCCAGGGCAGAGCATTCCATAGAATTGGTGCAGCTCTAGAGAAGTCTTGGAGACGCGAGTGGGAGGTCCGCACTAGGGTAGAGGTTAATCTAAGATCACTGGCGGATCTAAGAGCACGGGTTGGGCGATAGACTGAGATAAGAGAGGAGAGGTAGGGGGGTGCAGCATTATACAGAGCTTTATGGATGAGGGTTATTATTATTTTAAACTGTATTCGAAAGGAGACTGGCAGCCAGTGCAGCGACTGGCATGAACTGTAAGCATACATGGTCCCCTTATCAAACGAGCTGTGTCAGGCAGAATTTTGGGTTGTTTTCATGGCTTCCATGTTAACTTTGTCGCCACCCTGCTGTGTAATCCACAAAATATACTGGCAAACTTTTATCATGTACCGATATTATTTGAGCGCTTCTTGCTCACCTCCTTTGGTTCCTCTCTGACACCCATTGGTTTGAAGCCTGAGTCCAATTAGGGTATGTCGCCATGCCACTCTCTAGCCTGCTGCCGCTGCCTCTGCATGCCGTCCCCTATAGTGTCAGGGTCAATTATTGGATGTTTTACATGCTATCTAGCTTCATTCTGTCACTCTGTCATGGCCATGCTGTTGCCCATTATTTCGGCATAATGGTGCGATTAAGCAGCCTCAGAGGCATCCATGCATGCTGCCCCTGCTGTTTCCTGTCCATTTCCGTGGTGTTTCCATCCTTTTCTGAGGTTCCCAGGTGTTTGGCCAAGCTTCCCTGTGCAGAGCCTTGGTCCCCTTGAAAAATGCTCGAGTCTCCCATTGACTTCAATGGGGTTCGTTATTCGAGACGAGCACTCGAGCATCGGGAAAAGTTCGTCTCGAATAACGAGTACCCGAGCATTTTAGTGTTCGCTCATCTCTAGAGACCATCTTTTAGACTTCCCCTTTCCCCACAGAAACTAAACAGCGTATTCTTGCATGTATTGGAGTTCCCGAGAGCCGGGTGATGTCACCGGCTCTTGGGAACTTCGGAATAAGACGGTGTGGGCATTATACAAATGGCCACGAATAATTAGAAACAGGCAGAGAGCAGGAGTGCCCTGTGTGCTATGAACAGGAGCAACCAACCTTAATTTGCATTATTTAAAAAGCTTTTCTTGCAGAACACACAAGGTTTTATAGATAATCAACTTAATAAGATCCAGCATCAGCATGCAGGATGCTTTACAGAGGTGAAGGAGAAGAAAATTGCATTCTGCACCAGGTGTGGATTAAAAACATTTTTCTTTAGTCAAATTTCCATTAAAAAATGATTAAAAAATAATATTATATTCCATAGCAGTGCATCCTGAACAACACTGGCTTGGATGTAGTGGAAATACCTACGCTTTTTGGGCGTGTAAAACGCCCTTACTCATGGCTGATTTGCATATGATGGAGACATGGGTATATAGCTTCATTCTGACTCCACCCCCTCCCAAGTCGTGTGGGGAGAGGAAGGGGTGGAGCTATTAGCTTTAAAACCATATTATAAAATACCAAACACAAATAATATTATATTATGGTTTTTAGGCTCATAGCTCCACCTCTTCCTCTCCCCACACACCTTGGGAGGGGGTGGAGCAAGAAAGCAATTGCAAATGCAGTAAAGCATGTGAAAAAATGCATTTGTGCCATTTTCTTGTGGGCTCTGTTTTAACAGCTTTCACTGTGTACTCCAAATGACAAGTCTCCTTTATTCTTTGGGTCAATATGATCATGAAGATATCAAATGTGTACAGGTTTTATTTTAAAATACATTTAAAAAAAATTAAATCTTCTGAACACAATCTTCTGATGCTAATAACTTTTTCATACTTCGGGGTACAGAGCTGTGTAAGGTTTGATTTTTTTTAAAATATGTGCTGGTATTAGAGGACTATATGATCTTTTGATTACTGTTTTATAAAAATTTTTGAGTTGCCTAATGGCGAAAAAGTGGCTTTTCGGGCATTTTGGTGCTATATTCCCTTGCAGGGTTCAATGCCAGATATCATAGTATCATAGTTTATAGGTTTGAAAAAAGACACTTGTCCATCAAGTTCAACCAAGGAAGGGATTGCATGAGGAAGGGATTTATAGGAAACAGTTCTATATAACATAACCATCAATGTTATTTAGGTGTAAAAAGGCATCTAGACCCTTCTTGAAGCTCTCTGTTGCCCCTGCTGTGATAAGTGCCTGGCAGGCTATTCCACAGATTGACAGTTGTCATAGTAAAAAAGCCTGTCGCCTCTGGTGATTAAACCATGTTTTCTCTAAATGGAGATAGTGCCCCCTCGTCTTTTGATTTGATTTAATCTAAAACAATTAACCACGGGGCGTGTCCTAGCCATGGAGGAGAGCGCACGCATTGCAGCTTAGCTCCCGCTACTACCCGTGGCATATACCGTGCAAAACGGCAATCCAGCACCCAATCCCCCCCTTACTGATGGGAGTTAAGAAGAGGGGGTGCTCCAAGACCCCGTCGGTACCTTTGCCCCGCTCCTCCACTCGGGGTATCGGAAGATTTCTCATGGAGCGGGCCTCTGCATCTGTTCCACCACGTGCGCCGGACATGGCCGCGGCGCCCCTGCGGGCGGGGGATCTCCCGCCGGCGCCAGACTCCGGAACACAAGCGGGTCGCTCCCCGCTGGGAGCGATCCATCAGGCGGAAGACAGCCAGACTCCGGGCCCTGCGGGAAAGACAGAGGCTTCAGCGCATACAGCGGCGCAGCCCTCGCAAGAAGCCAAGATGGCGCCCGCGACGAAGCACACTGACTCCGTGGCAACAGAGGCAGCCGCAGAGAACACCACAAGGCCAGCAGCTCCCTCTGATGAAGGCACCGATCTGCAGAGGAAGGTTAGTGCATCCCACACAGCCACACAGGCTGAGGCACAGGGCGCACATACAGCAGCAGGTGGCCTGCATGCCCCACATACCATGGAGCCCTTGAAGATGCCTAAAAAGGTGCACTCCCTCTCCTTGGCAGCTAGTGCTCCTTCAGGGTCCCCAACTCACAGTACCATTGGTGTAATGGTGGCGTCCCCTCCACACTCCCCAGCCTTATGGTCGGACATGGGAGACGAATGGCCTGCTACACCAGCAGCAAACACCCCACCTACATCGCCACTGTCTGCGGTACCCTCAGGCTCTCAGGGCCTAGCCTTGACATACCCCTCTATGCCCTCAAGGGACACTCATGCTCCATATGTATTATTTTCTCAAGATCAAGGGGCCTGAGCCGAATTGCGGGCTCTCAGCTCACATCTTCGCACCATTCCCACTAGGGATGATATGGAAAGCTATGTGGCCCGTCTGGAGCAATCCTATGTCGCAGAACTGAACGTATTAAGAGAAGAGGTGCAGAGATTGGATACTAGAGTGTCATCAACTGAAGTAACGCAATCCTCGCATCGTGCCCGACTTGATGCTCATGACAGAGCTTTATCCGCTCATGACTATCAACTTCAATTTTTAGCGGATCAGCTAGATGATGCCGAAAATAGGGGGCGCCGTAACAACATACGGATACGGGGCCTTCCAGAAGAAATAGAACCCCCGATGCTTCATGACACTTTGAGACAGTTATTTAATTCTGTGATGGAGGTCCCTGCGGATTCTCCACTGGAGTTGGACAGAGCTCATCGTTCGCTCCAAGCCCGCCCTCCGGCTCGAGAGCAACCAAGGGATGTCATCTGTAGAGTCCATCGATACCAAATAAAGGACTCTATCATGTCTAAAGCTCGGGTGGCGGGTAACATCACCTATCAAGGGACTCCGCTACAGCTATTACCAGACCTTTCCCGGCTGACATTGCTCAAACGCAGGGCGCTGAAACCCTTGTTGGAGGAATTACGACGTAGAGACATCCCATATTCTTGGGGTTTCCCCTTCCGCTTACAGGTTCGACACGCCGGCCGGAGGTATACAGTGAGACACCCGGATGATATTCATGCTCTGGCAGCGGCACTGGACATTCCGGAACCAGACATCACTGAATGGCCGAGTCTTCCAATGCCACCTCAACATGTCGCTCCACATTTGCCCGGAGAGCCCCCGCGTCGCCGGGCTCGCCGGGGTCGGGGAGGGGGGGGAGGGGGTGGTCGTGGTAGAGGCCCTCCGGAGTAATTGAGTGAAGGCCTCATGTTGTGGATCTCTTGCTACTTGTTAACATGTTTCTGTATTCCTGCATATGTGATCTGTTTAGTGATACCTCCCTTGCCCTGACACATACGTGTTCGATGTTAGGGGAGATAATGGAACTGCGCCTAGCCTCACAAGATGCAGGAAATATTTAGGTTCACTAGTATGCCTTGTTGCTCCGTCGGGAAAGCGGGGGCCCCCCGTTCTTCTTCTTCCCCCTTCCGCCCCCTCATTCCCCCCTCCCCCATTTACAACATTTCCCTGTCCCTTATTCTATGCTGGATTAGCTCAATGCCTTATAGTTTCTGTCACAATACAAAATGCACGGTGGCCGAAAGGGTTGCTTCTCCTTGGTTAGCCCACCACCCACCGGGGATTCCGCGATAGCGGGCATATCGCGGAGTTGTTTTTTTTTCTTGTTTCCCCAAAAGTTAGTTAGTTCTTTTATACTGAGTTGAGGTTCGGAGAGTAGTAGATCCGAAGAACCTCGTTTTTGGTGTTTCCCCCTCTGTGTTATTGTCCACCCCTCTTCCCCTGCGTAAACGTCTGTCTAGTGTTACTCCCCCACTTTTCAGGAGGCTGATTTGTTTGATCTCAAAATGGATACACTTAAACTTTGTTCCTTGAACGTCAGGGGCCTGAATACCCCCCAGAAGCGTGCACAAATTCTATATGACATGCATAAGCAGCGGGCTAACATTCTTTTCTTACAGGAGACGCACTTCAGGGCCGCCAGTATACCAGGTATCCGAGACAGAAATTTTCCGCACTGGTTCCACAGCGCCAACCCAGAGTCCAAATCCAGAGGGGTCTCTATAGCCCTGCACAAGTCTCTCCCACATGAGGTTCTCGCAACACAGATAGACGATGCTGGTCGCTTTGTCTTCCTAAAGGTAAAAATTATGGGCCAGATACTTACGCTGGCAAATTGGTACCTACCTAACCTGAACCCGACACAGACCTGCGGCAGCCTCCTGACAGCACTTTCAGAATTCACAGAAGGATACTTGGTGGTGGGAGGGGATTTCAATTTTCCGTTAGATCCCTCAACTGACACTTCTAAGGGTCGCAGTGCTATCCCACTTAGCCGGATTCGTGCCATTAAACGAGAATTTCAGGCACTTCAGTTGGTAGATGTTTGGAGGATACTGCATCCACAGAATAGGGACTATTCGTACTTCTCTCCTGCACATAGCTCTTACAGCCGTATTGACTTCTTTCTTATTAGCCATGGCGCACTGGCGTGGGATCCTGCTGCAGACATAGGCAATATTCTGTTTTCAGACCATGCCCCGGTGTCATTGTCGTTGAAACTGCCGCATGGTTCCCAACGTCAGTGGACATGGCGTTTAAACGATAATCTCCTCAGAGACTCTTTGTGCTCCACAGAAGTCAGAGACTGCTTAGGCTCTTGTATGCAGGATATTAATCAGGTAGATGCCATCGGGTTACCACAGCAATGGGAAAATATTAAAAACAAACTTAGGAACATTTTTATAAAACATGGCACCCGCCTTAAGAAAGAGAAATCCGCTAAGATACAGGCTCTAGTGTCTCAAATACACAACCTGGAATCCCGACACAAAACATCCTTATCCCCAGAGGTTTTGGCCGAGTTGACCCAGGCTCGAGCCACCCTGAAATCGCTCTTAGATCAGAAATACTTACATCATAGGGCACGATTCCAAGGCTATTTGTACGATCATGCCGACAAATGTGGCCGTCCATTATCCCGTCTCCTTCACCCCCGCTCCCAGACTTCATACATCCCTAAGATTAAGGGGCCAACGGGGGTAGAGGTTTATCATCCGGTGGAGATGTGTAACAGTTTTTCTTCATATTATTCTTCTCTCTATGCCCTTAAGGCACCAACAACAGCGAGAACAGACTCTCCCCTACATGATCAAATAACATCTTATATCTTAGAGACCAGTTTGCCCGAATTAGAGGAGGAAGCGGTGACAGCCATGGAGCGGGAAATTGAATCCACAGAAGTTTCCGCGATTATTAAGGATACCCCTGCAGGAAAGAGCCCAGGCCCAGACGGGTTTACCCCGGCATTCTATAAGCAATTCAGGGAACTCTTGTCTCCTCTTTTGGCTAAGGTCTTCAGTGCCGTCTCTATGGACTCTGGATTCTCGACTGGGGCTTAGGAGGCACATATCAGTGTGCTACCCAAGCCTGGAAAGGACCCCTCTCTCCCGGCCAGCTACCGACCTATATCTCTGATTAACGTGGACATTAAACTTTTCTCTAAGGTGCTGGCGGAGAGGCTGAGCCCTCACCTACCCTCGGTAATTCATAACGATCAAGTGGGATTTGTTCAAGGCCGCGAGGCTAGGGACAATTTAAACAAGACGTTTCTCCTTATGTCACAAGCTAAGGCCAAATCTCTTCCATCCTGTTTGTTGTCCATAGACGCGGAGAAGGCCTTCGATCGGGTACACTGGGGTTTCATGGAGGCGGCACTGAGACAGATTGGGGTGGGCCCCAAATTCCTGAGCAGGATTTTGGCACTATATAATGGACCCATGGCTAAAGTGAGGGTCAATGGTAATCTCTCCACTTCTTTCCCGATCCAAAATGGGACACGACAGGGTTGTCCCCTATCCCCTTTGCTATATGTAATAGTTATGGAACATCTGGCCAACGCCATACGACAAAACCCCAACATACATGGTATTCATATGGGATCTCGACACTGTAAAACAGCGCTATACGCGGATGATCTACTACTGTATGTGACACAGCCGAGGATTTCCTTTCCCTCACTTATCCAGGAGTTTAGAAGATATGGGGAGCTCAGTAATTTTAAAATTAATTACTCCAAATCTGAGGTACTAAATATATCACTCCCTCCGACAGAGGTACAACATGTGAAGGACAATTTTCCGTTCCAATGGCAACAGACGTCAATCCGTTATTTGGGGATATCAGTTCCGAGCGACCTGTCCAGATTGCATACTCTGAATTATGTACCCTTATTGGAGCGCACCCTGAGGGACCTACAGCAATATAGCCGGAAACGACTGTCTTGGTTTGGTAGAATTAACGTTCTTAAAATGGATGTTCTCCCACGGTTCCTGTATGTCTTTCAGGGTGTGCCCATTACTCCTCCGGCGAGTTTCTTTCGCTCCATACGTACAGCGATGCTAAAATTCATATGGGGGACTGGTCGCCCTAGAATAGCGTGGAGAGTCTTGACTCGCCCTAAATCTAAAGGAGGTGCGGGCCTCCCAGATCTCAGGTTGTACCACCAGGCTTCGATACTCCTACGACTCTTTGATTGGCACTTCCATTCTGTCCCCAAACAGTGGGTGTCTTTAGAACAGGAGCTTTCCCCGACACTTCTCAGACTGCTTCCGTGGATTCCAATGGAATCCGTTCCTCCCATTCCCTCACAAGCGACACTACTGCGGGAAACACTTAGAATGTGGAGAGCCCTAATCTCCAAAGGAACCCTTTCCCGACATTTTAGCCCGCTCACCCCGATATTCCGCAATCCAGATTTTCCCCCTGGAATGTCTAAACTGTCTTTTTTAGGGTGGGGAATTTTGGAGGACCCTGGGATGTGTGACATACTGCGAGGCTCATCGTTGCCCCCTCTTGGAGAGTTTTCCCCACGCCCAGGCGCTCAACCGCCATCGTGGTTTGAGTACTCACAACTCAGGTCCTTCATATCTAGTAAAGGTACAAATGCAGCCTTCGGGGCACCTCTCACGACATTTGAGGATCTGTTTAGATTGAAGTCCCCCCCAACACATATTATTTCACAAGTATATTCTCTCTTGTCCCAAGGCTCGGCCGTGACTGAACTCTCATTTGTAAAACACTGGGAGCGGGAGCTGGGTGCTTCTAAATCTGAGGAGGAATGGCAACGCTCTTTTCTTTTTACCCATAAAATGTCTTCTGCATGTGCTGCTCAGGAGAAGGGTTACAAAGTTGTGTCAAGGTGGTACCGGGTCCCAGCAGTACTTCATTTGGCCTTCCCATCTGTTTCGGACTCATGTTGGCGTTGTGGCACAGAGCGAGGGGACATGCTGCATATCTGGTGGTCCTGTGCTGTTCTCCGGCAGTTCTGGGATCAAGTGTTCGAGGCATATGCCAAGATCACAGGTAAACAGGTGACCGCTTCTCCTGATGTTGCCTTACTGTCTATCCTCCCTGGCCCAATAGGCCTACAAAAGAAGGGTCTTTTGCGATTCTGTCTGATCGCAGCCAGAGCAGTTATCCCCCGACATTGGCGCTCCGCGGTATGTCCTACCATTGTGGAATGGGCTCAAGAGATGCTGGTTCTGTGCCGCATGGAGGAGTTAGCAGCAATTGAGCCAGATGCCTATGAGAGATATCTAAAGGTATGGGGCCCTTGGCTGGTATTCAAAGATTCACAAGAGTTCCGAAACCTGTTCGGACCCAGACAGCCAGTTGACCCTTGAACTCTGTAATTTGGATAGGTCCACATCTGTTGTTTCTCCCTGTAAGACGCCTCCTGCCCCCCCCCCCCCTTGTTTTCATCCTTGTCTGTTCCTCTCCTGATGTACTTCCCTTATTGTGTGAGTATTTTTGTGAACTATTCTTTGTTTCATTAGGTTCTCGAAATTCTTTTCTTTTGAATTGATAGCTCATTAGCAGAAGGCACTGGAATCATTACGGGAGAGGTTGCCCTCCTAGGTACGATGCTGGGATAAATGCGAGTGTATAGGATGATTTAATTCCTGACATAGGCAGTGACAGTCTCCTAGAATCTATTCTCAGTATTAGTCGGATGTACTGCTCCTATATAATAACCTAGTACGGAGAAGGAAAAGAGATGTATCCTAAGGTTACTGTGTCATATTATGCCTCTAGGCCTGCGGTGCAAAGGCTTGCGCCCATAAACACCATCTCTATGTGCCTGGCTTTTTTTTTCTTTTTTTTTTTTTTTTTTTCCAACCTGATCACTTATCTTCTTTATTTGTCATACAGTAGTGCCATTAGTATGTTTTCTGTAAAAATAATGTTTATTGTCTTGTTATGTATTATGTCTCTAAATAAAAATGATTCAACATAAAACAATTAACCACCATATTTATTGTATGGACCATTCATATATTTATATAAATTAATCTTAGTCTCTTTTCCAGACTAAATAAATCTAGCTGTTTTAATCTTTCCTCATAACTAAGACCCTCCATACCCCTTATCATTTTTGTGGCTCTATGTTGAACTCTCTCCAGCTCCAGGGCATCCTTTTTAAGGCCCGTGCCCAGAACTGGACAACATATTTGTCACGGTTACACCCGCGATCCTCGGTACGGAACGCGGGTGCACCCGTGCCTGCTGCCGCCGTCCCCCTGTCCTCACTTACTTCTCCTGGCTCCGGCCTGTACTCTGGCTCCTGGCGTGTAGGCCGCATGATTCTTCCCTGTAGTCCCGGGCTCCTGCCACTAGAGGGGGCGCGCGTGGACTTCTCGCAGCCTTAAAGGGCCAGCATCCTCCTTATTGGCTCTGGCATTCCTGACTCGGCTATATAGCCTGGCGACTCCCAGCATCCCCTGCCGGATCTTCATGTCATTCTACTGGAGTGAAAGCCTTCCTGAGCGTTTCTATACGCCTCCGTGTTCCTGTGGCGATTCCCATGTTCCTGTGTTGATTCCTATGTTCCGTTATCCTGTGGCGGTCCTTCTATCCTGTGGCGGTCCTGCAGTCCTTTGGCGGTCCTGCAGTCCTGTGGCAGTCCTGCAGTCCTGTGGCGGTCCTGCAATCCTGTGGCGGTCCTGCAATCCTGTGGTGGTCCTCTAATCCTGTGGCGGTCCTCTAATCCTGTGGCGGTCTGGTATCCTAGTGGTCTTCTGAAGTCCTGCCAGCCATCCTTCTGAGGTCCTGCCAGCCGTCCTTCTGAGGTCCTGCCTTCCCGTGGTGCTGCCTTCCGTGGTCCTGCCTGCCCTGTGTCCCTACATTGGCTGCCACCATGGGCCTAGTCACTCCCGTGGAGCAACGTGGTGGCTCCCCACCGCAGCAAGTCCTTGTACAATGCCTTGTACAATGCCTTGTACAGTGGTAATATTACATCCCTGTCACGAGAGTCCATACCACTTTTTATACATGACAAGATCCTACTGGCTTTAGAAGCAAGCTGATTGACATTGCATGCTGTTATTCAATTTATGATCTACTAGTACCCCCAGGTCCTTCTCAACAAAGGACTCTCCCATATTTACTCCTCCAAGGACACATTTTGCCTTTGGATTATTAGCCCCCAGAAAATATAAATTATATAATGTTGTGATTTATATTTTGGACACAGACACCTAAAATGTTTATGATTTTATTTATTTATGCTTTTATTTTTATATCAGTTCTAAGGCTGGTGATTTTAAATTCAAGGCTTTTTAATAATTTTTTTTCTTAAGCTTTTGTTTAATAATTTTTTTTACTACTTTTACTATATTTATTATTTTCAATAATTATAGTTCCTGGAGTCCTATAAAGACTCTAGGCCGTCCATGCCAATTGATCATCACTTCTTGATGATGTCAAAAGAGGGAGGGGTCATCAAAGCCTATTTGGTGGTGCCCACGCCCCAGCGTCAGTCAAAGGGTTAACACCTGCTATCAGTGCCAGAAAGTTTACAAGAAACACCTGGCTTGTGTGGAGAGATGTGTCACAATGTATCCCATAAATGTGAATGGGATTTATCAAGCAAGCATAGCTACGTGAGCTACTTTGTGTAGCCCAAAAGCTCCAACATCAGTGTTATCCAGTGTCAACAACACACATGATGGACAACAGTGTAAAAAATAACTGACATCTATTATCTCAGTTGACTTTCCTAGACTGATAATAAAGTAGACGATTTAGGAATGGATAATTGTCACAGTATCTGCAAGTATTTAAGACCAAACTATTTTACTCAAAGGAAAACAAATTGTTCTTTCTATTGAGGTTGATTGTTTCTTAGAATTGATCCATAATACGGGTCATATGTGGTTAGAAAAATGTGTAGTGTTTCTTCTCTCAGACAAGTTGTTCACAGCTGGTCACTAGTTAAAGCACTAAAAAACAGGCCACTGTAGGGCATTGCATGCATGGTCTTTTTAATCATTTGTTCAAGACTATAGCAAATAATGAAAAAAAACAAACAAACAAACTGGTGAATCACTTTCCTGTTTTTACTTGATAGTATTTGATATTGATATTACACATTGGGGCAGATTTACTTACCCGGTCCGTTCGCGATCCAGCGGCGCATTCTCTGCGGTGGATTCGTTTTCCGGCCGGGATTCACTAAGGTAGTTCCTCCGCCATCCACCAGGTGGCGCTGCTGCGCTGCAGTTCCCTGGAGGCGCGCTGGAATGCCCTGAAATTCACCAGCCAATACCTAGTGAAGGTAAGTGTAATTTCGTGACACATTTTTTGCTTTAAATGCGGCGATTTTTCCAAATCCGTCAGGTTTTCGTTCGGCCTCGCCCCCGATTTCCGTCGCGTGCATGCCAGCGCCGATGCGCCACAATCCGATCGCGTGCGCCAAAATCCCGGGGCAATTAAGGAAAATCGGCGCAAATCGGAAGTATTTGGGTAACACGTCGGGAAAATGCAAATTGGGCCCTTAGTAAATGACCCCCATTGTCTCAACATGACGGCCATAGCTATTCATTGACCTCAACAGCGTACCTGTTGGCAAGTGATTGGCTGCAGCATTTATGTAATGTGAATCTGATATTAATCAACAGCACTGATATCTTAAATTTTTAGGGTACAGGTTATTTACACTTTTATTTCACTTCTGAACATTCTACTAGAATGTGACACAGAAAAAGAAAGATAAGACAGATCAGAGATGGATATCAGAAGAAGAGTGAAGAAATCAGGCGATACCTTTTTGAGGCTAACTGAGTATATTTGATTGTGAGCTTTCAAGAATACTAGTTCCCTTCGTCAGACATGATGTTATGCATGAAACAGAAAATTCACAGCATTTTATACACACTAAACAGTGATCATCAAAGGATATTAAAAACAACCTTTAAAACAACAGATTGATAAAAACAGGGACATCCTATTTACAACAGGATGGCAATAAAAACATTAAAAACCTATGAGGCGAGACACATGAGCCCTGGCTCTTATCTGCTTGTGGCCTCCAGGTCAGAGGTAGGAGGTCATGAAGCTGGCATGAATGTTAAGACCACTTTGTAAGGTGTTCAATCTCCTCATTAATTTATACTCCCATTCTTTCCTTTCCCTCTGTGTCTTAAAATGTCCCATTAAAATAGTAATCTGCAAGTCTTCCATAGTGTGGAAGACTTTTTTTGTAGATTTTTCATACATCGAGGGGTAATGTTTCTAAAATGGCATAATTTATGGGGTATTATTTTTATTTAACTGTTACTGAATATGGGTTTTGGCGATTTTAACCCCTTTTCAACATTGGACATAGTACTACATCATGTGTGGCAAGGACTTGCCGCATTTTGATGTAGTACTACGTCCAACTTCTGGCACCAGCTGCTGAACAGTGCAGGTGCCAGCAGCTGTGGATGTTGGCTGTATATTATAGCCGACATCCACTGCTAACACCCATTAGACGCTAACCCCTTACACACTGCGGTCACACTGCAAGGGTCTGCGATAGATCGGCTGCGTGCTCCTCTACAAGAGCCGGGTCCTGCCTGCTAGCAGGATGCTCAGTGTGTTACATAAGTGTAACACTGTTACACAGTGTGTTACTTAAAACACTTTTCAATAAAAAAAATTTATAAAATAAAGTGAAAGTCCCCTAAACACCAACATTCCCTTTACATACCTTAAAAAGTACAAAACACCATAAAATCATGCCCCCCCCCCACATATTTGATATTGCCGCATCCGTAACAATCTGTACAATAAATCAGTAACATTATTTAACCCACTTTGTCAACGCTGTAAAAACAAAACCCGAAAAACTTAAACATAATTTTAAACTTACGGTTTTCATAAAATCCATTCACAAAAATGTTTCAAAAAGTGACCAAAAAAAGTTATGTGCACCAAAATAGTACCACTGAAAAGGACAACGTAACATGTAAAAAATAAGCCCTGAGCCAGCTTTGTAAACCAAAAACTATAAAAGTTATGTCTCCTAAAAGATGGCGATACAAAAATAAATGAGATTTTGTCTATATTAGGTTTTCTTCAGTAAAATTGTAAAAATACTGTATATAAAAAAATGAGGTATCACCGTAATCATAGTGACCCACAGAAAAAAGCTGACCCAAGTATAAGCCAAGGCCCCTAATTTTACCACAAAAACCTACTCGAGTAATAAAATCTCATCAATAAGTCAGTAACTATTAATAACAACTAAAATGAAGTATTTGTACTTTTTAATGGCTATATGATCTTTATTTTTTTTTGGCAATTTGGACAAATATGGTCTTATTTTCAGCGACATTAGATACACTGTATCTAATGTCGCTGAAAATAAGACCATATTTGTCCAAATTGCCAAAAAAAAATAAAGATCATATAGCCATTAAAAAGGGACAATGCATAATCTGCTCTGAATGGTGCAGTTTACCTGCAATGCCCCATATAGAATGTGAGCCCTCAAGGGCAGGGTCCTCCTCCTGCTTGTCTCCTGATCACTGTAGTTTTGTATTTTGTACATGCACCTGTTTTTGTCTTAATGTAATATATGTGACCCCCTTACTGATTGTACAGCACCATTGAATTAATGGTGCTCTATAAATAAATAATAAGAAGACTGCCCCGGCATATTCCTATACAGCAGGTTACCACCACATATGGGGTATTGTTATACTTGGGAGAAATTGGGTATCACTCTTTGTGGAGCATTTTGGTATTTTATTCACTATTTTAAATACATTAATTTAGCCAAAGAAATGAAAATTTCAAAATTGCACGCAATTTTGTTTTATCCCATGTAAAACAAATAAAGGGTTAACAAACTTCATGAAAGTTGTTTTACATATGTTAAGGGGTGTATTTTCTATAATGGGTAAAATTATGGGGTTTTACCTTTATTTAGTAATTTAGCCTCTTATCTGAGAAGGTTCCTCAATAGCAGGATTTTGTGTTTTTTTGAAACTGAAAAATCACACCTAAAGTTCAAAGCCCCATAACATCTTACAAAAATGAGAGGATGCATAAAAACCATGACAACCTAAACCATACATTTGGTTAATGTTTGTTAATGTATTTTTTTTTTGCTGTTATGACTATGTATAGAAAGAGTAGAACATTACAAAAGTAGAATTTCCAAAATTGAGAATTTTTCTAAATTTTCACCAAATATTTTTTTTCAAAAAATAAACGCAAAACATACCACCAACATTTTTCAACTATCATGAAGTACAAAGTGTCATGAGAAAACATTTTCAGAATCATTGGCTATGTTAAAGCATTCCAAAGTTATAACCACTTAAAGTGACACAGGGCAGATTAGAAAAAATGAAGGTGAAAACTGTCAGGAAGGTGAAAAGAGGCTTCGGCATTAAGGGGTTAATAAAAATGAGAAACATTTCTGAACCTTCTAGAAAAAAGAGAGTATGCATAAAAAGCCATGGGTGCTATGACTGCCTGAAAAGCTCATAACTAAACACAAAATATATGATCACAATTTTTCTATTAATTTGAAGTATAATGTGTGACAAGAAAACAATTTCAAAATATCCTGGATATGTTAAAGCGTCACAAAAGTATACCTATACTGTATATGTGGTATCGGTATAGGCTGTATCCTATAATGACAGAGGGCAAATGTAAAAAAATCAGGCTTGGTCCAAAAGCCCTAAAATGGCTTAGTCCTGATGGGGTTAAGTCAGCATTAAGTATACTGTGTATACTAAAAGTCTTTCTGTTGAAATGTAGTACTAAATTACCCCCAAATAAGAAAATAGAGCAAATTGCGTTGGCTAATATTAGTAGCATACTGTGTGTACAATTGCTCATTAACACTGTATTTCTGTGAAGTTTCTGGGGCAGTATCACCTGTTAATATAGCCTTGCCATAGGCACAGTAAATCTTCACATTGTCAAGGTACCCAACCGTGAAAGGCCTCCTCGAATAACTAATGTACTAAAGTACATGTGTCTTACAGATTTATTACCTTGTCAATATGAAGTAAGTAGCACATTATTAACTTATATGCAGGTACAGAAATCAAAGAAATTATTTGCTAGTTTTCAATATTCTATAAATTATGTGCTGAATTTGTTGTGCAAATTATTCCTCATTGGTAAAATAATGCAGTTATTTAGTAAAAAGTAATTCATAGTTTCCAAAAAAAGTCAAAGACTAATTTAATTATTAGTTTTTACTAGTTATGAGCGGACCAGGTTGGGTTTAGCAGCTTCAGCCGAACCTTGAAAAATGTTTGGTTCAGGTACCCACAGCGAACCTGAACAGGCCTGTGGTGGGACCACAAGCATTTTAACGCCAATAGCACATGAAGACTAGCATTTAAATTCTGCTGGCGACTTTCCAGCTCATGATTGTGGGTTTACACGCACAATCAGTGTTAATGGCAACGGTGAGCTTTAAAGGGGTTCGCCCATGAAAGAAAGTTCTCAAATATTAATCCCCTAGTGATGTTTACACAATAAAGCTCATTTTAACCCCCGTACTTTGCAGTTTTATTGCCGTCTTAGACATAAACTTGGTGAAACATATAGCTTCAAATCCAGCACACAGTGGTGAGTAAAAAAATATACTTGCTTTATTGATCCAGGGGTAAAACCACATATGAAAGTGTACAGCTTGCGTCACAGACCGACGCGTTTCGACACAATAGTGTCTTTATCAAGGTTCACATAAAATGTGAGCGGACAAACTATTTGTAGTAACCATGCATAGAAGGACCTCCCCCTAATGACGGAGAACACCCGTCACGTGATCGGAGAGGTCCGTGGCACAATCTTGAGTCACGCCCATTAAGGCTAAAAGGTTGTCAATTCATGGAGATGCAAGATGGAATATACAACATTGAACAAGGTAATGATATGGAAAAGGAAAGTTGTTACCACAGACGGTACTAATATTGATGTATAATATATGCTCGTCCGAAATAACATGAATATATATGCAAAATACAGGTTGTTCAAATTAGCATTAATTACACATGATAACATTATGCAGTTATGAAGGAAGAAGGCATAGAAAAATGTTATACACATAGCTATATTGAATCCATGTAAAATATTATACATATAGCTAAAGCGCATCCCGATGTAGACTTTCCTGGAGGAGGAAGAAACAAAAGATATTAATAACAAAGAATGATATCTTGTCTAGCGTTTAGACCTTTGGGTATCCTTGTTTCCATAGAAAAAATCCAAAAGAATTCCCTATTGAGTAATTTTCTCTGATGGTCAGCCCCCCCCCCCCCCCCCCCTGGGTGGGCGATTAACCCTTTCAATTGCTTGCCATGTGAATCCTGAGCAGTTTTTATTGTGTATGTCTCTGAAATGTCGTGAGACTGCCGATATATTGAATGCATTGTTAGAGACATCGGATAGATGCCTACGTAACCTGATCTTCAACTGACCCGTGGTGCAACCAACATATTGCACCCTACACAAAGAACAGGAAATAACATATACCACATAGGTGGTGTTGCAGTTGATATAGGATTTAACAGTATGCTGTTGTCCTGTGGAGTATGATAAAATACTATTTCCTGGTGTAATGTAGGAGCACATCTTGCACACCCTGTGACCACATTTGTGGTTACCGGGGAATGCAAGCCAGGGGGAAATGTTTACATTCTTACTTTCATACAAACTAGGGGTTTGTATGCCCCAACCCAGGGTTGGGGCTCTTCTAAGAATAAATCTGACTCCATCCTTTATTAGATTATATAGTTCTGGATCTTGTGTAAGAATGGAGAGATTTTTTCTAACTATACCTTTAATTGCATTAAATTGTCTACTGAACGTTGTACTAAAGGTGAGGTGAGTACTGCCCTCAATACCCTTTTTATTTTTATTTTTATTGATGTTCCGGAGTAGGTCAGACCTATTTGACCTCCTTAATGCGTTTCTCCGCTTTCTTAATAACATCCATTCGGTACACCCTACTCTGAAGTCTGTGTGACAGAGATTGAGTCTCCAATTCAAATGTATGTTCATTTGAACAATTCCTTTTCGTTCTGACTAACTCCCCGTAAGGGATGTTATGCTTAAAGGAAACCTACCATTTCAAATGGTCGGTGTAAGCTGTAAACACCGAGCACCAGCTCAGGGTGAGCTGGTGCCGGTGCTTAGTTTCGTTAGTGTTATAAACCGCGGTATCGCGGTTTTAACACTTTTTAAACTTTATAGCAGAAACTGCTTCGGCGCTGCGTGCGCACGATCGCCTACATAGGAAATGCCGCAGGAGTTGCGCGCGCACGGTCACGCGCAGCGCCGAAGCAGCTTCTGCTATAAAGTTTAAAAAGTGTTAAAACCGCGATACCGCGGTTTATAACACTAACGAAACTAAGCACCGGCACCAGCTCACCCTGAGCTGGTGCTCGGTGTTTACAGCTTACACCGACCATTTGAAAGGTTTCCTTTAACGTGTGAGGGATGGCATGAGGAAGCCAAAAGTATGGAATTCCCTGCAGTCTCGGACAAGTTCTTGAACTCCTCTGAGTTCAATATCCAGAAACGGGACACTAGTCCCCCCAAAGTAATATGTAAAAATCAAATTCATGTCATTCTGGTTCAAGTAGAGGGCAAACTCCTGGAAGAGAGATTCAGTGTCAGCCCACACCCACACCAGGTCATCTATATATCTACCCAACCACCTAATAGACGCCCCGGTGTGGGTTGTCGGCCGAGAAAATGAATCTCTTCTCCCACTGTATCATATAAATGTTGGCAAATGATGGGGAGAACTTAGCCCCCATAGGAGCGCCTTCTACCTGAAAGAAAAATTGTCCATTAAACAGAAAGAAATTGTTTTCAAGTAAAAACCGTGTGGCCATAAGCAAGAACTCTTTTAATTCATCAGTATAGTTGCTGTAAGCATCCAAATGTTTACCCAAGTCATGGGGAATAGACGAGTATAATGCTGTTACGTCTGTAGTCGCCCAACTGTAGGAGTTTTGCCATTCTAAGTTATCTACTATTTGTAGAACATGTTTAGTGTCTCTGAGGAATGCTGGGGAAACTCTCGTGAGGGGTTGAAGAAAGTGATCTACCCAGGAGCCCAGCCTTTCCCCAAGGCTACCTATGCCTGCTACAATAAGGCGTAGTGGAGGTGGAAATCTGCCCTTATGGGTTTTGGGTAGAGAATGGAAAATGGGAGTAGTACATATAAGTATTCCATCATTTTGCTATCCAGAACTCCCATGCTTAAACCTTCTTGGAGTAACTTTCAATTTAAGTTGGTATATCGCTGTGGGGTCACTGTGCACTCTTTTGTAGGTGTCTGTGTTACTTAAAATGGCCATATTTTCCCTTTCATAAAGGGCAGAATTGAGAATGACCACTGACCCCCCTTTATCTGCTTGCCTCACCGTAATATCAGTATTCTCTTTTATTTGTTTGAGAGCACATCTTTCTTCCTTGGAAAAATTAGAGAAGCCTTTGTTCTGTTTAACAACTCTATTTTTTAGTTCAACAAGGTCCTTTTCTATGGCTTAATGAAATTTGTCCAAGTTGGGTGTACGGGAGACAATGGGATAAAATTCTCGGTTGCTTGTATGGAACCGTTTGTTGATGTTGTTATTTTTGGGACAAGATTCACATACAAGCGATTTCAATATTAGAATATTAGCTTGTTCCTCAAAGCTAGGGCATTCATAAATTAAAGAAGACATTTCATCCATACATGGGTTTTCACTGGTCACAATATCATTAAAGGAACCAGTGAGAGCAGGTGTATTAGATATACATATATTATCCCCCATGCAATTCAACTTAGAAAAATGATTTTTTAATGTAATGCTTCTTGCGAAGCGATTAACGTCTAAAATGGTGGAGAATACATCAAAATCCACAGTGGGAGAAAAATTCAGTCCTTTACTCAAAACCGCAATTTGTTGTTCAGTAAGTATGTAACTGGATAGGTTTATGATAGAAAGTTTTACTTGCGGTTAAGGTTTCTCCTGGTGCTCATTCCACCTCCTTTTGTGCTTTCTCCCTGCACGCATCCCCCGTTTTTTGACTTCTGGGATAGATTAGTGTGAACTGTGTCATTCACGGGCACATGATCCCCATCATCGGAGGTGTAGGCCGAGGAGCTGGCTGCTGAATCTTCAGTTTCAGAGAAGCCTACTTTCTGGGTATTACCCATTCTCGGGGAGCGTCACTTATTCCTGGGTTTCTTTAACCGGTTAAGGACCGGGCCCTTTCCTGTTTTTTCATGTCCATTTTTCACTCCCCACCTTCAAAAATCTATAACTTTTTTATTTTTACACATAAAGAGCTCTGTGATGGCTTGTTTTCTGCGAAACAAATTGCACTTCATAGTGATGGTATTAAATATTCCATGCCATGTACTCAGAAGCGTGAAAAAAATTCCAAATGCAGTGAAAATGGTGAAAAAACGCATTTGCGCCATTTTCATGTGGGCTTGGATATTACGTCTTTCGCTGAGCACCCCAAATGACAGGTCTATTTTATTCTTTGGGTCGGTACGATTAAGGGGATACCAAATTTGTATAGGTTTTATAATGTTTTCATACATTTACAAAAATTAAAACCTCCTGTACAAAAATTATTTTTTTGATTTTGCCATCTTCTGGCACTGATAACTTTTTTATACTTTGGTGTACCGAGCTGTGGGTGGTGTCAATTTTTGCAAAATTTGATAATGTTTTCAATGATATCATTTTTAGGACTGTATGACCTTTTGATCACTTTTTATAGATTTTTTTATATTTTTCAAAATGGCAAAAAAGTGCCATTTTCGACTTTGGGTGCTATTTTCCGTTACGGGGTTAAACGCATTGAAAAACTGTTACCATATTTTGATACATCGGGCATTTTCGGACACGTCGATACCTAATGTGTTTATGATTTTTACTGTTTATTTATATTTATGTCAGTTCTAGGGAAAGGGGGGGTGATTTGAAATTTTAGGTTTTTTTATTATAATTTTTTTTAACTTTTTTTAATTTTTATTTTTACTATTTTTCAGACTCCCTAGGGTACTTTAACCCTAGGTTGTCTGATCGATCCTATCATATACTGCCATACTACAGGGATTTTCCTCCTCCTTCATTACAATGTGCTATCAGCACATTGTAATGAAGGGGTTAAAACGAAATAGCCTCGGGTGTTCGGAAGACCCAAGGCTACCATGGAGACGGATCGATGACGTCACGGGGAGCGGCGATCCCAGGTAAGATGGCGGCGCCCATGTGCCGCTATCTTTTTGAGGCTGCCGGCAGCTTTGCCGGCAGCCATCGCTGTGAAAAACAGTGAAAAAAGCTGTGAAGACTTACCGGCTATGGAGAGGGCTCAGCCCGTGAGACCTCTCCATGCAGCGCGAACCCGACCGACCGCGAAGTGGTTAAAATTGATTTAGGAGTCTCGTTCCCCATTCTCCTGTGTTGGTGATTACTCTTCCAGGTATAAACCTCATTGGATTGGTAGTCCCTCACATCCCTCAGGAACTTGTCTTTTTTAATGTCCATAAGATCTTTCTCCATTTTGTCAATATTATTCCTAATTTGGGTATATTGGTGGTCAAATTCTGGGGTAGAAACAGACTTTTTTATATCTAGTTCGGTGTCCTTAATGTCTTTATTATAATAAATTTCTTTCTTCCTCAATAATCATAAGCATTAGTTTGGTGGAACAGTCACTAAGAATCGTATTCCATTTAATCATAAATTCATTTGAATAAACTGTAGTAGGTACCTTTCTTATCCGTAACCCTCGAGGAGACTCAATCTCTGTCACACAGACTTCAGAGTAGGGGGTACCGAATGGATGTTATTAAGAAAGCGGAGAAACGCATTAAGGAGGTCAATAGGTCTGACCTACTCCGGAACATCAATAAAAATAAAAATAAAAAGGGTATTGAGGGCAGTACTCACCTCACCTTTAGTACAACGTTCTACACAAGATCCAGAACTATATAATCTAATAAAGGATGGAGTCAGATTTATTCCTAGAAGAGCCCCAACCCTGGGTAACCAACTCTCCCCTAGTTTGTATGAAAGTAAGAATGTAAACATTTCCCACTGGCTTGCATACCCCGGTAACCACAAATGTGGTCACAGGGTATGCAAGATGTGCTCCTACATTACACCAGGAAATAGTATTTTATCATACTCCACAGGACAACAGCCTACTGTTAAATCCTATATCAACTGCAACACCACCTATGTGGTATATGTTATTTCCTGTTCTTTTGTGTAGGGTGCAATATGTTGGTTGCACCACGGGTCAGTTGAAGATCAGGTTACGTAGGCATCTATCCGATGTCTCTAACAATGCATTCAATATATCGGCAGTCTCACGACATTTCAGAGACATACACAATAAAAACTGCTCACATGGCAAGCAATTGAAAGGGTTAATCGCCCACCTAGGGGGGGGGGAGGGGACCATCAGAGAAAATTACTCAATAGGGAATCCTTTTGGATTTTTTCTATGGAAACAAGGATACCCAAAGGTCTAAACGCTAGACAAGATATCATTCTTTGTTATTAATATCTTTTGTTTCTTCCTCCTCCAGGAAAGTCTACATTGGGATGCGCCTTAGCTATATGTATAATATTTTACATGGATTCAATATAGCTATATGTATAACATTTTTCTATGCCTTCTTCCTTCATAACTGCATAATGTTATCATGTGTAATTAATGCTAATTTGAACAACCTGTATTTTGCATATATATTCATGTTATTTCGGACGAGCATATATTATACATCAATATTAGTACCGTCTGTGATAACAACTTTCCTTTTCCATATCATTACCTTGTTCAATGTTGTATATTCCATCTTGCATCTCCATGAATTGACAACCTTTTAGCCTTAATGGGCATGACTCACGATTGTGCCACGGACCTCTCCGATCACGTGACAGGTGTTTTCCGTCATTAGGGAGAGGACCTTCTATGCATGGTTACTACAAATAGTTTGTCCGCTCACATTTTATGTAGACCTTGATAAAGACACTATCTTGTCGAAACGCGTCGGTCTGTGACGCAAGCTGTACACTTTCATATGTGGTTTTACCCCTGGATCAATAAAGCAAGTATAATTTTTTTACTCACCACTGTGTGCTGGATTTGAAGCTATAAGTTTCACCAAGTTTATGTCTACATGGTCAAGCTCCGGACCAGTCCGTGCACTTCAGTGAGAGAGACATCGTCCAAGAATTTGTGGTGAGAGCCGGGTTTGGGGGCTTATTGCCTACCGATCTGTTTTTCATTATTATTGCCGTCTTAGCTCCTATCACTCAGAGATGGTCAATTTAAGATTCCAGAGTGTGGATCTGGACTCTCTAAACAGATACTTCATGATTCCTGTGTACTATGAGATGCTGTGTGCTGACAATGTGCTTAGATAATTAGGGTTTATCTACACTTTCATTTAGCTTCTGAACATTCTACTAGTATCTAACACATAGAAAAAGAGATGACAGATCAGAAATGATGAGATCCATGCGATGAATAAAACACACAGTGACACTCTTCTACATCTCAGCTATAACACACACAGTCAACTCTGCTACATCTCAGCTATAAAAAACCCCATGCATAAAGACCTTATCTGTAGCTTCTAGCGTAAACTCTGCACACTGTTTTCCGGCAGGAAGTGTCTGTGTGTGAGCAGTCCGCTGAAGCTATGCATACCCTGTTTGACCATAGTTGGAAGAATTACAGTCAGATCCTGGGGCAACAGAAATTGCAAACACTAGGACTAAAATAGACAGGTTGGAATTATATAGGTAAAATGGTGTATTTTTGTTAATAACATTGAATTCGAATCTTGTCTTCGTGGGAATACCTCTTTAACATCGGACTTTAGGTTGAAGGTCCCCTCATCCTTAGTTGTTACCCATTTAGAGAAAATCATAGTGAGGCCTTCACCAGTGTCAACTCCAAGGTTGGCTTGATGGCGTCCCATGCAGTAGCCACCGTTTGGTCATGGTCATTCTTCGACACAGATGAATTACCAGACTTGTGCAAATAAATAGGGTGTTTACAGTATGTTTTACGATTGGGAAACCAACCCTTATCTGCAAGGTGCCTTGGCTCATTGTGGGCATACATTGGTTGTGATTTGGCTGTAACATGTAACCCAAAGAATCATATGAAATACGATTTAACATGAAACCACTTTCAGGTATACATGGACAGCATCAAGGCCAATGGATATGAATTTGAATAAAACTTTGCTTACGTAACTCTACAAGATATATTGCAAATGACAAAAAACCTTTGAATTATTTAACTCTTGGAAATGTCAGCATTAACTAGATGCTGTTTCTATCCATGATGTATGGTATTTGTATAAATTCAATTTTGGTAATATTTGGCTCTAAATAAGTTGATGCGACCACGTAGAGTGAAAAAAGATGTCTAAGGACAATAAGGGTCAAAAGCAAGTCTGAGAATTACTTGCTAATTTTACCAATACTGCACTGTTATCTAATTTAATAAAGCTGCAGTCACATTTTTTTTTGGCATCAAGAGTTCAGACCTTTTATTTTCTTTAACCCCTTAACCTCACGGGCTGAGTCCTCTTCATACAGAGGTGGGGGTTTTTGCATTTTGCACAAAACCCCCAGCGCTAATAACCGCGGTCGGGGCTATTAACCCTCTCAACGCCGGCGGCAAAGTCGCCGGCGGCGTTTAAAAGACGGCGGCGCGCGGGCGCCGCCATCTTTTTTTTGAACGCCACGCCCCGAACGTCATCGGGGGGGCGGCGATCGGTTACCATGGTAGCCTTGGGTCTTCTTTTGACACGAGGCTACATGGCTCATGCAGGTTCGTTACAATGTGCCAGTGGCTCATTGTAATGTATGACCTGCAAAAATGCCATATATTGCAATACTGTAGTATTGCAGTGTATGGTAGAAGCGATGGTCTAAAACAGTGATTTTCAACCTTTTTTGAACTGCGGCACACCATTCCTGCCAGGATATCCCTTTTGTGTTCATCGAAACAGGCCGTTTCGATGAACACAAAAGGGATATCCTGGCAGGAATGGTGGAAAGACACACACAATATACTGCAAAATAAAGGGGTACAATGAGAAGTACTATGGCCATGAGGCCAGAGTACGAGTGCCAGCTCATATACTTAGCATATGAGCTGGTACTTGTAGTACTCCAGCCTCATGACTATAGTATTTCTCATTTTACATTTCTCTGGGAAACAAAACACAGGTGGCACCATAGTTTGGGGAACTTTCCCCGCGGCACATCCGACCATGTGTCGCGGCACACTAGTGTGCCACGGCACACTGGTTGAAAATCACTGGTCTAAAAAATAGTGAAAAAAATAAGAAAAAAAAAGTTTAAAAAATAAAAAAAATTAATAAAATATTAAAAGTTCAAATCACCCCCCTTTCCCTAGAATGGATATAAAACATAATAAACAGTAAAAATCACAAACATATTAGGTATCACCGCGTCCAAAAATGCCCGATCTATCAAAATATAAAACCGGTTACGGCCGGCGGTGACCTCCGAGGCAGGAAATGGCGCCCAAATGTCCGAAATGCGACTTTTACACCTTTTTACATAACATAAAAAATGAAATAAAAAATTATCAAAATGTCGCACAGACCTCAAAATGGTAGCAATGAAAACGTCGCCTCATTTCGCAAAAAATGACCCCTCACACATCTCCGTGCGCCAAAGTATGAAAAAGTTATTAGCATCAGAAAATGGCAAAACATTTTTTTTCTTTTTTGTACACATTCGTTTAATTTTTGAAAATGTATTAAAACACAATAAAACCTATATAAATTTGGTATCACCGCGATTGCACCGAACCAAAGAATAAAGTTGGCATGTTATTTGGAGCGAAGAGTGAAAGTCGTAAACACTGAGCCCACAAGAACGTGACGCAGGGGGCGGCGATCAGGAATCCAAGATGGCGGCTGCCATTTAACTGTAAGTTAGGTGCCACGGTCGGGTTCGACCGCGGCACTTAACAGGTTAATTGCCGCGATCGGTGCCAGCACCGACCGCGGCAGTGACAGGCGGGTGTTGGCTGTATTATACAGCCGTTACCCGCTGTGTATGGAGAGAGCTCAGCTCGTGAGCTCTCTCCATATACCCCTTGCCGCGCGAGGACGATATAGTTCGTCCTCGGTCGGCAAGGTGTTAAAAGCCACATGTATGTCAACAGATTTATGCAACTGATGAAGGATCTACTACGGGTCCAAAACGTGTTTTGCTTTTATTGTTTTATATACTAAATAAATCCTTTTACGTACCGCGCCGGGTCCTACTTCTGTTGTACCCACGGGAGAGTGTCATCATCACTTTTCCAGAAACTCCAGGAAAAGTGCATCTATCTACTATTTTTGGTTGGGGTCTACACCGAAGAATACACTCCCTAGAGGCAGCGCTACAACGTATATTCTTTCATGCATATATGAGTTGTGCCATCAGCACAACTCCACAAGGTGAGCATAATAGCCCACACTCCTTATATTTAAACAACTGTAAAAAGTTAATCTGCACATAGAGCCCCTTGGCTCTCTCTCATTCTTCTTCTCTCTTTTATGCTTCCAGCATGGGAGAGGGAGGTGCAGGGGCATGCATAATTAGCATAAAATAGCACTGGACATCTTGTCCCCGCACTCCAGGCTGCTAAATAATAACTTCATTTTCTAAGTATCCCAGCGTGTCAAGACTAGAGACGGACAGCGCCAAGATTTAGATTAAGAGGTGTGGAGGTGAGTATTTCTAGATTTCTGTACACTTCTACTGATGCTTGATAAATATCTCATCAAAATATTGCATCTGGCAATCGAAACGCTGCATCTGTCTGGAATAAAGCACCATCTGTGAGTTTTAACCATTCATGTGCTGTGCTGCAGTTGCTTACTTTGATATTGGACATATGCTTAAACCAAAGACCAGAGTTGCTGAATAGCCAGGACCTTTACAGTTATTTTTTCTGACTGTGACAATATTGAAATACTGGGCAGATTTACTTACCTGGTCCATTCGCGATCCAGCGGCGCGTTCTCTGCGCTGGATTTGGGTCCGGCCGGGATTTATTAAGGCAGTTCCTTCTGCTGCCCTGAAGCTCCCCGGAACGCACTGGAATACACCAAGCCAGGCTGAGTGAAGGTAAGTGCAAGCTCCGCGACACATTTTTTTTAAAATGCGGCGGTTTTTCCGAATCCGCCGGGTTTTCGTTCGGACACGCCCCCGATTTCAAGCGCGTGCATGCCAGCGCCGATGCGCCACAATCCGATCGCATGCGCCAAAATCCCGGAGCAATTCAGGGGAAATCGGCGCCAATCGGAAATATTCGGGTAACACATCGGGAAAACATGAATCTGCCCCTTAGTAAATGACCCCCACTGTCCTCATTGTCTACTACCATGGCACCTAGAAACAGAATTCTGAATATCAATTTTAATATAATATCCAGATTGACACAAAACTGGAGATATCCACTGTTAGAGTAACAGTAAAAAAAAATGTGTTTTAAATACAGATCTAAATTCCTAACTGTAGCTTTAACAGTGGATTTCTGTGGTTCTGTTTTACCTAGAAACACAATCCCTGATATTAAAGGGAAGATTTTCCTCTTTAATAGGACACACAAATTATGTTTGTAGCTACAGGAGCTATGACTGATTTGAATTCGCTTAACTGATAGCTGAAGGCAGAATAAAGAAGGAGCAAATTCTCCCTCTGACTCTGTCTCCGAACCTTGAAAATGGTGGTGAAGTGACACTGCACCTACTGATAAAATATTTTAATAAAGGTTTATGCAATTGTATCGCTTATTTTTTTAAAAAAATCACATTTTTAGTTATTTGTCTGATAATTCTTAAAAAAAAAAGTATTAAATAAACTTACTCTATCAAGTTTATGTCTCACAGGTCATGGAAAAAAAGAAAAAATTGTTATGAAATGTAAAGCAGTTCCAGATAAATAAAACAGAACTGCAAAAATTGTCGTGGATAAAGGCATCAATGACCCAGAGTCTGAGAGTGGTTTAACCCCTTCCCGACATTTGACGTAATAGTACTGCATCGCGGGAGATGCGTTCCCGCAAAATGCAGTATTATTACGTCATGCTTCTGGCACCAGCTCCTGAACGGAGCCGGCGCCAGAAGCTGCGGATGTCGGCTATATATTATAGCCGACACCTGCCTCTAACACCCGCGATCGGAGATTTCTCCGATCGCGGGTGTTAACCCCTGACACGCCGCGGTCGCGCTGACCGCGGCGTGCAAGGGGCATTTCAGAAGAATCGGACCCCCCCGCGACGCTTACTGGGGGGGTCCGTTGCTCCGATCGCAGCCCCGGGACTGCCGGTGCCCGGGGCTGCGCGATCCTCCTTCTTGTAGCCGGGTCCCTGTCTTCTGACAGGACCCGGCTGTAACACACTGAGCATGCGCAGCATGCTCAGTGTGTTACATTACACAGTGTAATACATCTGTATTACACTGTGTAATGTGAAGAAGAGCTTGAACAAGTGATCAGTGGATCACTTGTTCAAGCTAACCTGTAAAAGTTAATAAAAATGTTAAAAACATTACATAAAATATTTTTTTAATAAAAATAATTAATTAAATAAAGTTAGAGTCCCCTAAACACAAATATTCCCTATACACATGCATTAAAGTGAAAAAAAACACAAAATCGCCAAAAAACCCCACATATTTGGTATCGCCGCGTCCGTAACAATCCGTACAACAAATCAGAAACATTATTGGACCCGCTCGGTGAACGCCATAAAAACAAAACCCGAAAAACACGCCAAAAATGTACATTTTTCATAAAATCTCTACACAAAAATGTTCTAAAAAGTGATCAAAAACAGTTATGTGCGCAAAAATGGTACCACTGAAAAGAACAACTCAACACGTAAAAAATAAGCCCTAAACTAGCTCTGTCAACCAAAAAATATTAAAGTTACGTCTCCGAAAAGATGGCGATGCAAAAACAAATGAGATTTCCTCTATATTAGTTTTTATCCAGTAAAATTGTAAAAATAAATGAAAAACTATATAAATGAGGTATCACCGTAATCGTAGTGACCTATAGAATGAAGATAATATAATATTTTTAGTGTACGGTGTACGACCCCCAAAAAATACGAAAAGAAAGTAAACCAAAATTGACAATTTTCTTTTCACCCATACATTCAAGAGTTAATAAAATCTCATCAATAAGCTAATGACCCACTAAAATGAAGTATTTGTAAAGTGCATCTCATGTCGCAGAAAATAAGCCCTTATATGTCCAAATTTCCAAAAAAATAAAGATTGTATAGCCAATAAAAATTGACAATGCATAATCTGCTCTGAATGGCGCAGCTTCTCTTTGATGCTCTGGCGTGTGCCCATACAGCAGGTTACCACCACATATGGGGTATTATTATACACGGAAGAGATTGGGTATCAAATTTTGTGGAGCGTTTTGGTATTTTATCCACTGAGAATTTGTACATTTTTCGAAAAACATATTCATTTAGCCAAAAAAATTTTACTTTCAAAATTGCATCCGATTTTGTTTTAACCCCTGTAAAACAATTAAAGGGTTAACAAACTTCGTAAAAGTTGTTTCACGTACGTTGAGGGGCGTAGTTTCTATAATGGGGTAATTTATGGGGTTTACTTTTATTTAGGTCTCTCAAAGTGACTTCAAACCTGAGCAGGTCCCTCAATAGCAGGATTTTGCGTTTTGTATGAAAATGTGAAAAATCGCACCTAACGTTCAAAGGCCCATAACATCTTACAAAAATAAGAGTATGCATAAAAAAACCATGTCAACATAAATTAGACATTTAGTGAATGTTAGTTATTACGTTTTTTTGCGGCTATGACTATGTATGGAAAAAGTAGAACATTTTGAAGTTCCAAAATCAAAAATTTTTCCAAATTTTCACCAAATATCTGATTTTCTCATAAATAAATGCTAAACATATCACCAAAATTTTTCAAATAACCTGAAGTACGATGTGTCACGAGAAAACAATTTTAAAATCACTTGGATATGTTAAAGTGTTCCGAAGTTATAACCACTTATACTGACACAGGGCAGATTTGAAAAAATGGGCCGTGTCAGGAAGGTGAAAAGTGGCTTCAGCGTTAAGGGGTTAAGCAGGTCCCCTTATTGCTATTGTTTGAATTTCTAATTAGTTTATAACTTTTAATCACTAATGTTATCTTTTTATGTTTTGTTTATTTACCTAATTTGTAAGAAATGTTTAATTTGATGATGCAACATAAATAAAGATTAATACTAATAGATTTTAATTAACATGGAAAATCAAAAATGGGTAACAGAATTTCCAAAGGGTAAATAGCATAAAGGCATAAAGGTTTAAAGAGCTTAAAGGGAACCTGTCACCACATTTTCACATATACAGCCTGTGACAGGTTCCTATAGAGCTCTAATAACTGACTGGTCCTCTTCTTTTAGCTAAAAATTGTTTTGCTTAAATCCACATAAAATCCCTGCTCAGCCAGCTCCTCCCACCTCCCAGGACCAGAGTGACATCATCTCAAGTCCTTTAGCCTATTAATAATAGCAAACTGTACCCCATGCATGAATCTGACCACATGAAGTCACAGCACCCTCCATGGACTTTTACTCCTTCTCATCCTCCATGGAGGCTGCTGTGATTTCATGTAATCACATACATGGGGTACAGTTTGCTATTCTTAGAAGGCTGAGATACCTGCAATGATGTCACTGGTCATGTCATGAATGTAGCACAAGGCACTGTATAAAAACATTGACAATATTTCCCATCTGCACATAAAGCTTTATATGTCTGCAGTTAAATATTAGTAAACGGTCCCTAAGTACCCAAAGTTCCCTAAGTTGTCAGTCAGAATAATGGGACATGGTTCACTGGTATCTCTGACTCTTCTCTTCTCTCAGGCTGCCAGAGATGAGTCAGAAAAGCTTATTAGGATATCAGAAAAACCTCTGTAATTAAGGTACAGTGCCCCACTATCAGCTAATTTTAGGTGATAAAGGGAGGACTTGTATCCCCTTATCAGGCATTGTTAGTCATGGAGGTCAAAATCTGGTGACAGGTCCCCTTTAAGTGCATAAGGCGCTTAAGCCAAGAAGCAGATATGGCCATATAATAAGGTAACATTAATAGTCTGTAGGTACTTCTTCATTAGAAAATATTAATAACTTAACTTAAAAACTTTAATAAAGGTATCAATACTATAGAGGTGACAGAATCCATATCTTAGAGTGCAATTGCTTACTAGTGGAGTATTAAAAAGAGCTTGTCTTGCTCCTTAGAGAATGGAAATTTTCTACAGGAGCATACAGTAAATTAAATCACAAAGAGAGTAATGAGAGGTTGCAAGCTTACGGTAAGATAGATGGCAAGCCAATCTTAATATTAAATTAAACCTGCTCCAGTGGAGAATAATTAGGTATGATATATTTGCCACTTTTTAATGTTCTCAGAAACAGATTAATACATTTTTAAATTCAAAGGATTTTCTAGTAGACGAGTGTTTCAATAATATTTCATTTACAAAGTTGATGGTATCATTATGAGGACAATGTAAAAAGTTAATATAATGATTGGTTACACTTGTCTAAATTGATCAAATGTTTCTTTATTGGACTAATGTCTTTTTTACAGGAAATGGTATCAGGCAACCAATATAATTAGGATAAAAAAAAAAATATATATATATATATATATATTCAAATGTGTGGATACACATGTATATTGCAGCTGCATCGACAGTTGTTATGCGCAGTGAATGTCAGACAAGGAGACAAGTACATGAAGTGACCACAGACTGGGCTCATGAAAATGGGAAAGGATGAATATGTGTACAATATCTAGAATGTTTTTCCATTGGGTAAACTTAAAAAGAGATTGATATTGCCAAGTGCCAGAAACTTGGTTCCTCAATATCAAAGAAGAATCGAGATGTCACAGGATTTCCAGTGTACAAATAATCATTTAAAAGTAAATTCATTAGACTCTGCCTCAATATAATATATTTGGCATTAACCCTTCTGAAAAAAGTGAGTTATAAGCCATTGGTACCACCAATTGTAGGATGGCATGGTGGATTAGTGATTTGCATTACAGCCTTGCAGTGCTGGGGACCTGGGTTCAAGTCCCAGGGTCAACATCTGCAAAGAGTTAGCATATTCTCTGTCAGGATTCGGAAAGCATAAATCCTCTGGACCACCAGAATTTTAGTGGCACCTGGTCTTCACCAGAGCCGGCCGCAAAGTGGGATGGACTTGCTGCGACCACCAGGTCGTTCCACAGGTGTGATTACCCTGTGGTGGCAGCCAAGGTCGAGGTACTTAGGGGAAGAAAGACTCGTTGTCAGGTCCAGGCACAGGGTCAGGGCAGGCGGAAGAGATGTAATGTCAAAGTCCAATCCGGGGTCAGCAACGGGAGATCCAGGCAGAAGGGAATGGGAACACAGGCACAGTGGAACACAGGAACGCAGGATACATGGGAACACACTGGAACGCAGGAGAGACAGGAATGCAGGAGACACAGGAACGCAGGGAAGCTTTATCTGAGGCTGGGAGGCACAAAGATCTGGCAAGGCAGGAAGGGAGGTGCCGGATTATATGGTAAGGTGTTCAGACAGCGGGGGTGCGTGTGCACGGCAGTCCGTTCGCGAGCAGGACCCGGGACAGGTGAGTCTTATGTAGGGGGGGAACACAGAGGGACACGGGTGCGCCCGCAATCCGACATAGGGATCATGGGTGCACCCATGACATTCTCTCCGTGTTTACGTGAGTTTTCCGGTTTCCTCTCAGACTCCAAAACATACTGGTAGGTTGATTAGATTGTGAGCCCCACTGGGGACAGGGCCTGATTTGGCAAGCTCTGTGCAGCGCTGTGTAATCTGTGTGTCCTATATAAATAAATGAATTATTATTATTAATGTTAGCTGTAAAATAATCTTAAGCGTATTTATCAAAGTTATATTTTTCAACCTTTAATAACCTTGCATAAGTAACTAGACTCACTGTCTAAAGAACACAACAATCTAATAGTTCTGGAGAAGGGGGCAGTTTACCTAGACAGAGCTTTCTGGTTTAAAGCACCAAGTGTAAGGCAGAGCAAGCATATAGAATCTAAAATACAAACCTTAGATTAGGATGGACAGCAGAAAAACAGAATTCAATATTCAGGCCTAAGGTTGCAGCAAAAAGAGATATGCACAAGAGTTAGGTTAAGCAAAGGTTTTTAACAGAGCAGAACACAGTCACAATCATAGAAGCCAAGGTTATAACACATAAATTCAATAACATCAGAATTTTAAAGAATACAAGGGAGAATAAGGGGAAAGGGTTTTTGATAGCCAGCGGTGTGAATTGGGAGGAATCCCATTAGGACTCTAATTTAGGGCATACAGCATCTGTGAACGTAACATATGCTCCTCAGGAGTTGCCAACTGTAATTAGAAGTAGTAGGTGAGGCTGGCAATGATTTCCAGGGAGCTGGATTGGTTTTGCTGCATTAGCAGCTCAACATCAGCAACGTGTTCTGGCAGAATTTTGTAGCTGAAGAACCTAGAACTCCAGGCTGAGCCTGTATTTTTAGATTTCAGCTCAGTCTGAAGAACCAATCAGCAGCTGTCATAAACAAACAAACAAATGGTCCTAGCCTAATTTTGCCCGGCAGCCACACCTCCCGACAGATACATTAAGAGTCTTAGGCCTCTTGAAGTATCTGGTGGGACACAGGGGAAGGGAGGGGGAGGAGACATTGCCACTATCATACGCCAGAGCACGAGTGCAAGGGTATGATATATCACCTCAAATATTTTATTAGGAAATTGTAAAGAAAACAGTCATGTGTTTATTACATATGGTAGAAATATGGAAATAAGTTAGTTCCATCTAAAGGTGCCTTTTACTTCTGTTCTAAAAATTCCTACACAGGTTAATAGAGACTCAACAGTTTAGCTTCTTATGGTAACTACAACATATCTAGGGAAGGTCGACACGTGGAAACAACTGGGAAGCATTGCTGTCAACACAGAAGCACTTGAGCACCTTTACACAGACAAGACCAATGGCTGGACTAATCTGTGTCACTAATAAAGCTGTTTGTTATATATAACACAATTTTAATGTCTATCACATACATATACATGTATTTTACATTGTGCACTATGTTTAATGTTCACGATATGTAATTTGACTATGTAATATGCATTATATCACAGTTATACAAAAATGGTGGGAGTATCCCAATTTGTCATGTGATCACCTGTTGTATTTAAATATGGCCACCATTTCACTGTTTGAATGGCTTGAGAAAGGCTCTTGCAGAGCCGAAACGTCGCTGTCACAGTTGCTCACTATGGAATAAAGACACTTTTTTACTTTTATCTACAACGGAGTGCTGCCCGCTTTCTTTATACTATTACTGGAGGACCTGAGGCCCGGTCCTAGGTTGCCTGCACCCAATTTTCTTTTTCTTTTTCTCTGAAGGTTTGTGCTGCTTGGACTTTCTTTTTGTATTTTTTGGCTGCTAAAAGCGTGCACCCTGGAACTTTTTTCTTTGTTTTCTTCGGTTTCATCACAATGGAACAGTCTACCCATAGCTATGGATTCCAGAGGTTTGCTTACACTGATGCGGACGGCGAAAGGATTCTACATGGCCTAACAGGTGATTCCACTTTCCTCACTACGCCTGGAACGGCTGAACTCATACGTAAATTTGAAAATGAATCCAAAAGACTCACCAGCTTACAGTTGCATCTCATCACATCAAGGAGATCACTGCATTGGAAACTAATCTTCCTGAGATGGACACACAATTGAAGTCGATTTTGACCACAGATGAGTATAACGTTTTTTTGCTACGGTTCAGACGCATGTGAAAACTGGCAAATCTGAACAAGAACTTACCAAGCGTAATAAATGGATGTGGGCTATTATATGTGGGAGAAACGACACTTGAATTTAAGACGCGCCTCAACCAACACAGATACACGATACGATCCAACCGCAAAGATCTCCCGATATCGAAACACTTTTCAGAAGCTGGACATCTAGAGAAACATCTCAGTTTCCGTCTCATTGATCACGTGCCACCTCCTATACGTGGTGGTGATAGAGTAGCTATTCTAAAAAAGCGTGAGTTACATTGGATCTATACCCTTGACACACTGAGACCATAGGGTCTCAATGTGGATTTTAAACTTTGGTCCCTATGATCCTGTTGATCCAGCTGTAGTTCCTTTTGTATAGTCCATCATCAGAGTAGCAATGAGTAACTTTCTGTGATATAATAATTTTGACATTATATGTCTTTTTTTTCTTTTAGAATATGAGCCTATCCCAGATGTCTCCTCGTGGAAGCCTCCCTACACAACTCCCAAAATATTCTTTTGTTATTTGGTGCTTCAAGAGCGCAAATTGATGCGCCGTTCATGCAATTGTCAAGTGCTATGGTAAACGTATTTCCATCCATTCCCTTATATTTTGTATATTGTTGTTCTTTCATAGGTTACGGTTGGTGTGTCTAGCCAGGGACCACACTGTCTTTTATACAAGTACAGTCAAAAACTTAGGGGATTGATGATGCCGTCTGCCCCGTTTATTATTAGGGGTATATTCAGCAAGGTCGTCCCTTATATTTGCGAGTCATACAATCGTTGGTGAATCAATATCAACGTGCATCCAACATGGTTGTTATCACAGCCAATTGGTCCTGATTTATGGCTGACACATCGTGGACTTTTCCTTTATGTAAATTGCATGAATATTGCATTCCAAAATCATCTATGTTTTATCTGATAAATTTTCATTTTTGGTTTCCATAGCACCAGACGCTCTTGCTGGGGCATAATACACATGCGCAGAACCAGGCGCATAGTGTGTGTCCCACCGTGCGACATATTTTTTATGCGCACATTTTGGCGCTCAACTTGCGTTCCATGTAGCATTTTTCTTCCTTTTTTCCTTTTTTCAAAAAAAATTTTTTTTCAAAAAAATTTTTTCAAAGAAATTTTTTTACATGTATCGGAGTACATTGTTGCTGATCAGGGAAGGTCGACACGTGGAAACAACTGGGAAGCATTGCTGTCAACACAGAAGCACTTGAGCACCTTTACACAGACAAGACCAATGGCTGGACTAATCTGTGTCACTAATAAAGCTGTTTGTTATATATAACACAATTTTAATGTCTATCACATACATATACATGTATTTTACATTGTGCACTATGTTTAATGTTCACGATATGTAATTTGACTATGTAATATGCATTATATCACAGTTATACAAAAATGGTGGGAGTATCCCAATTTGTCATGTGATCACCTGTTGTATTTAAATATGGCCACCATTTCACTGTTTGAATGGCTTGAGAAAGGCTCTTGCAGAGCCGAAACGTCGCTGTCACAGTTGCTCACTATGGAATAAAGACACTTTTTTACTTTTATCTACAACGGAGTGCTGCCCGCTTTCTTTATACTACAACATATCTAGGTTATAGTTTTTGCGGTAAGAATGCCTTTGCCAAATTAATTCTTTTATATCTTTTGTATTTATCAATTAATCAAATCAATTTTCCAATAGGTATGTTTAAAAATAGTCTGTGAAGGCACATCACAGATGGGTTAGGGCAGTGATGGCAAACCTTTTAGAGGTCGAGTGTCCAAACTGGAACCCAAAACCTGCATATTTTTTGAAAAGTGCCAACACGGCAATTCAAACAGTAACTTATTACAATCTTCTTGCTCTGTGCTATACCACATCTTTCAATGGTCCTGAGGGCACCAATATCTTTGTCTAAAGGAGAAGAAATTTGGATTGCCTTGACAGATCCCCTTAACGCTCTGCGCCGTAGCTCTACGGCGCAGAGGTATAAGGAGTGTATGAAGAGGGCTCACGGGCTGAGTCCTCTTCATACAAAGGTGGGGGTTTTTGCATATTGCAGAAAACCCCCACCGCTAATAACCGCAGTCGGTGCTTGCACCGATCGCGGCTATTAACCCCGGCGGGCGCCACCATCTTTGTTACGATCGCCACGCCCCCGAACATCATCGGGGGGGCGGCGATCGGTTGCCATGGTAGCCTCGGGTCTTTGTTTGACCCGAGGATACATGACTTCTGCATATCCATTACAATGAGCCTGTGGCTCATTGTAATGTATAGTGTGCAAAAATGCCATATATTGCAATACAGAAGTATTGCAGTATATGGTAGGAACGATCTGACCATCTAGGGTTAATGTACCCTAGATGGTCTAAAAAATAGTGAAAAAAAAAAGAAAAAAAAAAGTTTAAAAAATAAAAAAAATTAATAAAATATTAAAAGTTCAAATCACCCCCCTTTCCCTAGAACGGATATATAACATAATAAACAGTAAAAATCACAAACATATTAGGTATCGCCGCGTCCCAAAACGCCCGATCTATCAAAATATAAAAACGGTTATGGCCGGCGGTGACTCCGAGGCGGGAAATGGCGCCCAAATGTCCAAAATGCGACTTTTACACCTTTTTACATCACATAAAAAATTAAATAAAAAATTATCAAAATGTCGCACAGACTTCAAAATGGTAGCAATGAAAACGTTGCATCATTTCACATTTTTTTTGTACACATTCGTTTAATTTTTGAAAATGTATTAAAACACAATAAAACCTATATAAATTTGGTATCACCACGATTGCACCGAACCAAAGAATAAAGCTGAGGTGTTATTTGGAGCGCATAGTCAAAGTCGAAAAAACTGAGCCCACAAGAACGTGCGTTTTTTTTTCAGTTTTTCCACATTTGGAATTTTTTTTCGGCTTCGCAGTACACGGCATGTTAAAATAAATAACATTACGGGAAAGTAAAATTTGTTACGCACAAAATAAGCCCTCACACAGGTCTGTACACGTAAAAATGAAAAAGTTATGGATTTTTGAATTTGGAGAGCGAGAAATGAGCGGAAAAACCCTGCGTGCTTAAGGGGTTAACAAAAAGATTCAGGGTCACACAGAAGGAGCTCCAATGATAACTTGACCCTGTCCACACCTCCTCTCTCTTCCTGCAAACTCTGCCATGGGCCAACAGCCTGAGTGCTCACTGAGAGGGCTCTGAGTGCCACCTCTGGCACCTGTGCCATAGGTTCACCACCACTGGGTTAGCGTAACCCCTCAGGCCTATTAGGATAATTTTCAAAGTTGACCATGGATAATTTTCAAAGTTGGCCATGGATAACAAATATTAGAATATTACCACAATCAATGTGCCTGGAAGTGTCCCTCATTTATCAAGCCTGATTTTGATGGAAGATTTCCTTGAAGTATGCTTTATGCATAGCATTACATAACATCCCTTTCAATCTTGGTTAAACTTTTATTTCTCCGCTAATATGATGAGTGAGTTGGTGTGCCTCATTAACTCAGGCTTCATGTAGAATAGATAAGAACTTTTCTGTCATTAAGGTAAAAAAAAATTAAAAAAAAATTCTGGTACATGAACTCAGATACACACTCAAACAGAAACAGATACACATTTAAGGTACTGTTTCATATCTTTTCTGCTCCTGGTTGGAGAATATCTTTAACAATGAGGATGCATTAATGCCTATTTTGTCATATTTCAGATTCATAATACTATCAATTCCATTACCTGACCTAAACAAAAGATATAATGCAGCACAGATAATAGGCAACACAGGGCACAAGGACACAAATATTATTGTAACTACTCAACCATTGAAATGTCTGTGGAAGACAGGCCAGTAGCAATTCAGAATGCAGTTCATTCACTCAGATTCACCAGCAGCCTGACATGTCTGATGAATGGTGAGATGTCAAGCTAGCTGTGAATCAAAGTGAACAAACTTCTATGTACAGTGAAAAAGTATTGCTGCAGGAAGAAAATGCATTGAGGTGGGGAAAGGCAAATAAAGAGAAATTGTCTTTCTACAAGGGAAAGCAGAAGGTTTTAAAATGTAGGCATAATGCACATTATGTGACAGTTTATGTCCTCTAACTATTTTATAACAGTAAGCCAGAAAATGATACTAGACCTTAAATATGCTCCTTGTTACATATAGGACTTTACCCCCCTTCCTGTCCTGTAAATACATACCACTGGAAAGGACATATGGGCCAAGGATGGAGATGATTCTCTGCATCCAACTGGCAACCTGTTGCAATATCTGGAATTAGATCTATTCCAAAAAAACAGCACCACTCCACTAGTGTGAATAAGCAGGGTGTTTCTTTTTAGATCTAGCTTCTTTCTTGTCTGCTTAACCACTTAAAGTATACAATTATAATGAAAATTAAATATAAGTGGTTAGATGGAGGGACTCCATACTGTATGTCACCGCAGTGGATGTTCTACAATGCTACTATGGTATAGCAAAAGAGACCGGATGTCCTACCTAAAGCTCACAAGCTTGGTTTTGTACTAAATCTTGCCAGGATATTAAACAATTAGAGATAATTAATTGCTAATTGTCAACTATGTAGTGAAGTCCCTTTACTGTGTCTGTGATACCTGTCCATGGTATAAATTTAGTATGGTTTATTCTTTTCAATATTGACCTGGCTTGGAGTCTGTGTGACTTTGACCTGGCGGACCTGTAATTAGTAGTGTACTTGGTGGGGGCGTAACGGCATGACGTAACGACGTCTCGCTGCACAGCCGCCCCGCCAACCCTACCTGCTCTCCCTTGCCGGCCGGAGCGCTGAGTCCAGACGCCGAGCGCTGACGATGGGGGGTCGCGTCCTGTGACCCCAAGCCCTGGTCGATCAAGCTAGGACGGGCGGGCACGCCGGTAGAGGTTCTCCGCTGCCGTTGTCTTCTGGCTCTTGTGATTTTGGGCACTGCTGCCACTCCGATGTCCCTCCTCCACTGTTCTTCGGCTGCTGTGGAAATTGCCGCGGAAGTGCCTCACAGGAACTCCGCTGCTTTCCGGCTGTCCTGACGCTGTTCCTTTGAGCGGGCAGCGATCCGGCTGGGTCGTCTGCCGATGGCCGCCATCCTGTCCACGAGGGCGAACGATTCGGAGGTCCGTTGAGAGGTCAGGATACGGGGCTGGACCGTGATCCTGGACGAGTTGCTGACCGGTGTGTAGGGACCCCAAGGTCTGCTGCTAAGGTGGTGGGGCCGGGGGGTTCCCCTTGGTGTTGGCGCGGCCAGATGTCCGGATCTTGCACCCTGTTTTGTTCCTGAATTTTTCCTGGTTACCCTCCGTTTTTCTGCTATGCCGAGCTGGATTGGTGGAGCTTTTTGGAGCCTTTCGGGAGTCAGTCTGCAGGAGGGGTGAGATGTATCTGCTCATGCTATTCCTGTCGCTTTGCTTCATCTGCTATTACTATGGCCTACTAACTGGTACTAACTGAACTTGCCTGCGCTGCCAAACTAATAGCAGCTGTTAAACCTTTTTCGCCTCTTAATCGAATTCTTTATATTTGGAACTGTGTTATTAACAGCAATCATCTGCCACTAACCATCTCGCATTATACGGATTATTGTCTCGTACTAACGCTCCTCCAAGTAGGCTTATGGGTTGTTTGGATTTTAGCAGTGACTGTGCAAATACCATCTCTATGGCGATCTTTTCTAAGAGACAATAGTGCATTAATAATCTGCATTTACTCTTAATTAACCAACTACTTTGTATTTTCAGTCTATCGCTATAGTTTATCGCTATTTCTCTTTTAACCCCATAGGTTGTACGGAGTATACTAGAGACTGTACAAGAGATAATATTGAATCTGTATGCTATTTGGACATAGATTTAATCCTATTAGTCTGGTGTTTCACATTCGCTGTATGTATTGCATCTTTATTGTTACGGATTGGCAGTATTGATAATTGCTTATAGATCTTCTATGATGCCACCTAAGAATGCATCAAGAAAATCCCTGGGGACAACACCCCCTAGGGAGAAAGAGAAAGGGGGGTCCAAAGGGGATAACTCTGTCAAACTAGACAAATTATGGAAGTCCCCCTCAGTTAAAACTCGTACCGGTGTGACAACACAGAAAAATCTTGAACTAGAGGGACAGGACCCCAAAAATAGAACTCAAGGGTCGAGATTTGCAGCGTTAGAGGCTGTAGAACATGAGGAGGAGGAGGTAGGAGCAGGGGAAGAGAAAGCTATGCTTAGAGAGATTTTAGACTCAATTAAAACCTGCAATTCTGCCATTCTCGACCTCACAGAGCAAGTGGGCGCGTTAAGAGGGGACGTTTCCCTCCTCAGACAGGAGGTGAGCAAGGTCAGAGATAGACAGAAAATTACAGATGACAAAATTGTCAATATCGAGAAAGAGTTAAGTACGCTGAAAAAAGCCATCTCGTCTTCTGAAAGGGAAAATAAGTATCTTAAAGGGAAAATGGCCGATATGGAGGATCGCTCTAGGAGAGCCAACCTTAGGGTTATAGGGATACCAGAAAAGGCCGAAGGAGATGATCCCGTCACTTTTATTAAAGACTGGTTACTGGAGAGAATAGGGAAGGAAAATCTTTCCCCCAACTTTGATATTGAACGTGCCCATAGAATTCCCTCAGTGCCCTATGTGCCTGGTAATAACCCCCGGACCTTTATATGTAAAACATTATTATCAAGAGATCGGGATACGATACTACGAAGAGCTCGCGACCTAAAAGATCTATCAATTCAGGGTTCAAAAGTATCGCTCTATCCGGATTTCTCTAGGGATACCCTAGAGAAAAGAAAAAGTTTCCTAGAGGTGAAAAAAAGGCTTAGAGATAAGGGTATTATTTATTCATTGATGTTTCCGGCTAAATTGAAAGTAATTTTTCAAGGTCAGTCCCAGTTTTTTAGTACGCCAGACCAAGTTTCGGATTGGTTAGATCTCAAGGGACTCTGACCCGTATGTTATAGATGGCATTCCCGCTTTTTAGGTCAGGTTTGGGGGAGCAGGGGCTGGATGGGGGCGGGTAAGTGGCCTAAGTAGGAAGAGTTCTACCATGGTAGGACAGTTGAATGGGAATGGGTGGGGGGGTGGCCGTGTTGCTGGAGTTGTTGATGGGGTATTAATTGTTCCTTTTACCTTATCCAATGGGCACTAGGGTAATATCCTGGAATATAAGAGGGCTGAAAGACCGGCTGAAGCGCTGTATTATTTTTGATTATATTATTAAGCAATTGCCTGCAATTGTGATTCTGCTTGAGACACATCTGGATAAAGACTCCTTAGCATTAGTAGATCGGAGATGGGCCAATCATGTTTATAATGCAGTTTTTTCATCATTTTCTAGAGGGGTCACCATCTTGGTTCATAGGTCAATCTCCTTCCAGGTCCTAGACCACTTGTGTGATACAGAGGGGAGATTTGTATTTCTATTCGGTATTTTAGAAGGTATTAAATGTGTCCTAGCAGGGGTATATATCCCACCTCCTTTTAGATACGATGTGTTGATTAGGTTGATGCGGTACCTGGAGAAGGTGGGGGAATGTCCCGTATTGGCCCTAGGGGACTTCAACTCTGTTATGTCAGAGAAGAAGGATCGACTGGGGAAAAGGATGCGTGTAGATACCTCCGCAAGAGACACCCCCTTCGCCAGGTTCTGTCAGGAAGTAGGTTTGATAGATGTGTGGAGGTCTTTAAATGGTGATGCGCCTGCTTTTTCATGTTATAATCGCTCTTATAATTCATTTTCTAGGATTGATCTGGCCCTGGTCAATGACTACGCTATTGGCTGGGTACGGAAAATCCGATACGATAATCGGTCCGTTTCGGACCACTCCCCACTGGTCCTAGAGTTGTCTGCCCCAATTAAACCGACCCTTAGGTTCTGGAAACTTAATGCGCATTGGTTGTCCTTATTATCAGATGAAGATAAAATTAAGAAAGAAATGTGTAGTTTTATATCTGCCAACAGGAACACGGATAATGTGGGATTGATCTGGGACGCTCTGAAATCTTTCATTAGAGGGATAATAAATTCAGAAATTATTTTTCTTCGAAAACAATGGGCTAGACAAGAGCGGAGCTTGAAAGAGGAAGTCAAAAAAAATGAAAGGGAATATCAGGCTAACAGTTCGCAAGAATCACTCGACAAGCTTAATAAAGCACAAGAGGAGTATAATAGATGCATCGCTAATAAGGCTATGCAGAAGTTATTTTTCCTCGATCAAAAATCACACTGCGAAAGTGGCTCTCCCTCAAAAGGGCTCTTGTATAAAGTTAAGAAACAACAGGAATCAAATAGGATAGCCAGTATTAAAAACTCTTTCGGCGAAGTAACCGGCAATACTTGGGAGATTGGCGCTATCTTTCTCCAGTTCTTCCAAAAAATCTATTCCTCTGATTTAGAGGTGTCATCAGAGCAGATAGGTCACTATCTAGATAATATCCAGTTCCCTAGCCTCTCGACAGAGAAAGCAGATAGGCTCGTTTTGCCAGTATCTATTTCGGAACTAGAGGAATCGCTGTCATCCTCTAGACAAAACTCCGCACCAGGGTTGGATGGCTTGCCTTTAGAAATTTATAATAGATTCAGTTCGATTCTCCTTCCCCTGTTAGTAGAGATCTGGGAGATGGCACAGAGAACGGGGAGACTTCCTGATTCTTGGTATGAGGCATGCATAGTTCTGTTACCAAAAAAAAATAAGGACCCCTTGGAGGCAGAATCTTACCGTCCGATTTCTATTCTTAACACGGATGCTAAATTATTGGCTAAAGTGCTTTCGAATAGATTAAAAGAATGTGCGTCATTACTTATACATGAAGATCAATGCGGCTTTGTTGCAGGCCGACAGGGTAAAACCAATATAAGACGGTTGTTTGCGACCCTTCAGTTGGGACAGGGGGGGGCCCGCTCCATTCTGTCATTGGATGCGTCTAAAGCCTTTGACAGGGTGGAGTGGGACTTCCTCTGGGAAGTTCTGTCCAGATTTGGACTCGGTGTTAGATTTGTGGAATGGGTAAAACTTTTCTATCAGGCCCCACGGGTCAGTATTAGAGTAAATGGAGAATACTCCCCGTTTTTTTGTATTGTCTAGGGGTACTAGGCAGGGATGCCCCCTGTCTCCCCTATTATTTGCTTTTTTCATAGAACCATTAGCAATAAAACTTAGAGCTGATAGGGAGATCGGGGGTGGAGGAATAGCTGGCCCAAAGGACAAGATTATGTTGTATGCGGATGACATCTTGCTTTGTTTAAAAGACTCTAATACATCAGTCCCTAAGGCGCTTAAGGTGATAGGGGAGTTTGGAAGGTTTTCAGGTTTCCAGATTAATACCCACAAATCTATCCTGGTCCCAATAGATAGCGACGCTCAATTTAACCTAACTCAAATAGATCTAAAGATCTCATCGTCATGCGAATATCTGGGCTTGAAGTTTACATCAAACGTGGAGGAATTTATATCTCTGAATCTCGCTCCATTACTAGCAAAATTGAAAAACAAGGTTAATACATGGAATACGCTACCTTTAAATCGAGCAGAGAGAATCGTTCTCACTAAGACTATTTTGCTCCCCCAAATGTTATATGTATTATGCAACTCTCCCAGGTGGATTGATAAAAAATGGTTCGGACTTATTCGAGCGATTATAAATAAAATGGTATGGGGGAGGAAAAGGGTGCGTATTAAACAGGAAACACTAATGGTTAACAGGGAGAAGGGTGGAGTGTCGCTCCCCTCCTTGTACCACTATTATTTGTCGGCACAGTTACAGTACATCCTGGAAAATAAACGGTCCACTCTATTTCAGGTGCTCAGTGCTCGGGTGGGGTGTAGATTTGAGTCTATGCTCTCCCTATTGGAATCTGGTCAACTGAAAGCTCACTTAATAAAAAAACTCCCTTTGGCGATCTTGTTGGAGAATACTTGGAGAGATTTTAAGAGGCTTTATGGGATTAAGGGTGGATTTAAATTTACCCCATTATGGGACAATCTTAACTTTGTAGAATTTAATAAAATGGAGGATGTCGGATTCTGGAGAAGGAAAGGGATTTATTTTTTGGAACACTTTGGAGAACAGGGGGGGTTGCCCTCCTTTCAGGATTGGTGTAGGAAGGGGAATTTGGAAGAAAAAGATTATTTCAGGTATTGTCAATTAGCTCACGCCGTTAGTAAGGAAATAGATCACGTTAAGTTCACAATACACGAGGGAGGTAATTGTTTGGAAATTGTAGGGTTAGAGGCTTCACTTTTGAGAATGTCCACGATCTATCGTTTGATAAGATCTAATATTGATCAGAACTTTAGTCACATAAGTCAAACAAAATGGATAAAACAGGTGGGCTCTATCACAGCGGCACAATGGCGAGATATTTATAAGAATGTGGTTAGATCCACGATTAACTTAAATCATAGATGCACTCAACTTAATATTTTATATAGAATTTATTTTTCTCCACTCTTGATGTTTAAAACCGGTTTAAGCGAAAACTCTAATTGCAAGAGGTGTAAAAGCACTAGTGCCGACATCCTACACGTTTTATGGGATTGCCCAAGGATTAGCCTATATTGGGAGGAAATTTTTCAGATAATAGAGAGCCAGATTCAACTGTCTTTCCCACGAGTGGCTACTTTGGGGCTGCTGGGCCTGTTGCCGATTTCGATAGACTCGAGAATAAAAAAGGACCTGGCGCTGAAGCTTTTTTTCCTTGCCAGACTAATATTAGTCAGGCATTGGAAGGATGATAAAGCACCAGGGGTGAAAGAATGGACGAATCTTGTGCTACGTACTAGAGCGTATGAATGCGTATACGAGAGACGTTATGGGAACGGTAGAAGATTGAGTTCGACATGGGCCCAGTGGAGTAATGGAGAACATAGTATTGCCTCTGCCCCATTGGGGGCCCATTGGATGGGTACTCAGGGACAAACTAGTTGAATGTTTGTTGTTCTTTGTTTGGTACTCCCTTCTCATCTCCAGCACGGGCAAGGGGTGGGGGGAGGGGATGGGTCGGTTTAGTGTATTTATTATATGGTAAAAAGTAGTGTTTTCTCATTTTTATGAATTCTTTAACCTGCAGCTCCAAGATAAATGCTGTGTGAGTTATTATATGCTTAATAGTTCCTTGGAATGTGGAAAACTTTTGACCGAAAAACACTTACAGATACAGTGCTCTGTTAACAGTATTTTTATTGAAATGGCAGGGTTTATATTAAACTTTAGAAATGCAGTTCAGTTATTCCATTCTTAATAAAGCCTATCCATAATCCAAAATGTTATATCTTGATCTTAAGAAAACCATATGGAGTATGTAGCTTTTCTTTCTGATTGAAAAATAAAAAAAAAAAACGATTACCTGAAGTCCATAGCTAGATTGAAACAAAAAGGGCTACAGATCACTTTTGGGAAGAATAAAACACAAAGGGGCAGATTTATCAAGTGTCTGAAAGTCAGAATATTCCTAGTTGCCCATGGCAACTAATCACAGCTCCCCTTTAAAATATTCATGAGCAGTGATAAGCTGAGCTGTGATTGGTTGCCATGGGCAACTAGAAATATTCTTACTTTCAGACACTTGATAAATCTGCCCCATAATGTATTAGAGCATATGGCACCATAAGTATTGAAACATTGGGACAGATCTACCAGGGCTTGTATGTCAGTTTTATGGCTTACAAGCCACAAAATAGCCACAATTCCTGGATATAGAGGGGTATTAAGGGGGGTGCACCAGGCAGTAGTGTGGACCCAAGTGGCCTGCAACCACCTACAGTATAATACGTGCCAAGAAATGGCACAGGTTACAACGAAATTCTGCACCAGACACACCATCACCGGAAAAATAAGGTGCCCTTCACACCTTGGGCTACACCTTTCTAACACAATGTCAATGCTTGGGGTTAAATAAGCAGCTATAATTCATTTGTGCAGTTTTGATTAATGATCAGAAACCAGATGTATTGAGGAGAAGGTTAGTTAAGATTACCAGCGTTTAAGCAATATATTAGCGGTATAACTCTTTCAAGTAGTAAGCTAACTTAGGTGTCAAAAAACAGTGTGCATCTGTATTTTACTAATAAATCTTGTAAAGCCCTTGAAGTATAGATGATTTATTTCCATGCTGCCTTGCGTTCACTTATTTAAGATAATATCTTCTGTGACATTCTCTAAATGAACTCCTTATCTAAAAGCATTTTGAAGAAATGAAAATAAAAAGAAAATAAAAAGACTATTCAATTTTCCTCATGAACTCATTGCCTGCAGTAATACATATAAGGTGTCAATGAAAGTGTAGGTTTTACACAAATTATGATTAACCTTCAAAATTACATACCGTACATATTTATTAAAGTAAAACTCTAGTAAGAATCAACCTTACATTGTTATTATTTAATAGGAAGACTCTTAGATAACTTAATTCAGATGTAGTATTCTTTACACTGTCAACAGACTTGATCACAAGAAAATATTGCATCACACCTGCTTGAAATGCAAGAGCCGACCTTTAATTCAAATTAATTACAGGGGGCGCCTGCTTTGAATTTGAACAGAAAAAAGATTTGGTTAAGCTCACCTCCTTGGTTAGCGCAGTCCCGGTAGTAGCCAATGCACGGAGAGTCGTGTGGGTACAGCAACAATAAGGGAGATATCCGAAAAGTAATGCAGCATCTAGGCAAAAATTGAAAGTATAAAATCCAGCACTTTATTGAAAAAGGGTTAAAAACATAATACACAGAAGTCACACAAACTGACGCGTTTCAAATCGTACATGGTCCTTTCTCATAGCCTTTTTTTAAGTCCCAATTTTAAGTACTCCTATGAGAGAACTGAGCCATAAACTCGACCTAGAATAGGCCATATCGTGAGTTGTTTTTTTTTGTCAGGGGCATTAGGCTCATACAATGAGCCAATAGAAATACACAAGTAAGTCACACAAAGTCTGTATTCAGCTATAAATTGGTTTATAGCAACCTAGGCTACCGATGGAAAGGAGTTATTTTAGTATCATGCTACTTACCGGTAAGTGTCATAAATAAACTATATCTACTTAATACACACTTGTTGTTTGGAATTAAATAAATTCATGACAGCAAAACTGTCCTTTCTTAACCAACAATTTTCCAACCCAGAAGGTGGCCACAGGTTGAGGAGCATGTGACTAGATTCATCAATCATCATTTGAAATATTACCAAAGAACAGCAGAATAGACCTAGCACACATAAGGGCTCTAGTACTACAAAATGTATGTGGGCTGTTGCAAATTTACAAAAGGTCAAGTCACTGTTAAGGCTTATTCGCAGAGGCATGGCCAGGACACGTAGGTTAAAAATGGATAGGCTTTGTTTTTGTTAGAGATCTTCTTGGGATCCCTAAAGAATGACAACTTGCTATGGTGATGCTTTCAGTTAAGATTCCAACATCTCCCTTAGCCCCCCTGCTGGTGATGAAATGAGGAAGGCTTGGTGTATGTTTATGTTCTTTTTCAACCAAGTGTTTAAAAAACATTTTAAACCTAAAAATCTTCCACCCATCTTTTATATAATGTCCCACATATATATATACTAAACATGATGATAACAGTAGAAATATTTGTTGCCATTTATTAGGGAAACATAGGTGGCAAAAATTAAGCAAGAACAGGGTTTTCAAGATGTGACATCCGCTTTTATTGACCTCTGTAATGGATGTTTATAGAACCCACCCTTCATCAAGCCATTGGGCTTTATGATAGTTTATGATTCCTGTGGATACTGCTTTTACGGTCCAAGCATCCTGGCCTGGTTTAGGGACAAGTAGAGGAATTTCAATGAAGAGGGACCCCTTATAATTTTGATATTTCCCTATCTTTTTCACCACAATAATAATATAAGATAAATCAGAGCAGAGAGTAATAATAAAGGATACCCCCAGAACAGCTATTAATACAGGAGACCCTAGAGCAAAATAATAATAACAATAATATTAATAATAATAATAATAATAATAATAATAATAACCCCAGAGAACCCTGAGCAGTCAATAAATAATGCTGAAGACCCCAGAGGAGACAAATTCTGACGTCCACCATGGCAGACTAAAAATACTGGCTCTTCGCACCACACAGGAGCATTGGTACTATGGATATAGAGCAGAGGGGGACACAGAGCAAGAGACGACCTAAGGCATCCTCTCCATCTCTGAATTTATTACCAGTGTCAGAGAGAGAACAGAGCAGCAGGAAAGGACCCGGGAGTGGTGAGTATGTGTCAGTTATTTTCATTGCTAGCAGGGTTTGTGTGTCCCTGGTCCATAGAACGATGTCTCCTCAATGGTTTTACTATAGGTATAGTTTTCCCATCCTGGAAAACAGTCTTGAGAGTCTACTTAACAGGATTTTATGTTTATCATAAAAAACACTGTAGGAATCAGTTAACATAGGGGACATTATAATAAACAAGTTAGTCATAAGTGGTTACAAATACAAGGAAAGAAAAAACTATTTTAGGATTTTCACATAATTTGATATCAAAACCTGCAACTTACACCAGTTACATAACTTGCAGCTCCTGTATAAAAGTCAGCCATCTATCACACATTACTGTACTGTTTATAATGAACAGAGGGATATTTTGGGCTAAATTGTAACCGCATTGGCAAATTTTATTTTTTGTTTATGTCCCTCATTTGCAATGTTTATGATATGTGCTAATGGAAAAGCTTGTTAATACCTATCATTTATTACAGAGAAGCAGCAAGTTGAAGAGATTACTGGAAAGTGCAAAACCAGGTCTTTCAGGAATTCAGTCTCGTAAGCACAATGCCATTTCTACAGTTCCCTCTCTAATAAATGCACATCTTAGATATATCTTTTAAAAGCTCATGAAATTATGACTTAATAAATAATGATATTTCCTTTAAAAATCACTGTATCAGAATAAGAGGTTGCATAGCATGGGTTAAATAGAAGCCTAGTTTTTACTTGATCACTGCTGTATCTTACTGTGAGGCACACAGTAATAATGCCATATACCCTATTGTATTTTCAGGCTCCTGCTGGTGACATGCACTTTTGTGCTTATTTTTTTTTTTAACCCCTTCCCGACATTTGACGTAATAGTACTGCATCGCGGGAGGTGCGTTCCCGCAAAATGCAGTACTATTACGTCAAGCTTCTGGCGCCGGCTCCTGAACGGAGCCGGCGCCAGAAGCTGCGGGTGTCGGCTATATATTATAGCTGACACCCGCCTCTAACACCCTCGATCGGAGATTTCTCCGATCGCGGGTGTTAACCCCTAACACGCCGCGGTCGCGCTGACCGCGGCGTGTTAGAGGCATTTAAAGTCAATTAAAATTGAATCTTACCCCCCCGCGGCGCTTACCGGTCCGATCGCAGCCCCGGGACTGCCGGTGCCCGGGGCTGCGAGATCTTGATCCGGAAGCCGGGTCCCTGCCTTCTGGCAGGACCCGGCTGTAAGACACTGGGCATGCGCAGCATGCTCAGTGTCTTACATTACACAGTGCAATACATCTGTATTGCACTGTGTAACCTGTAAAAAAGCTTGAACAAGTGATCAGAAGATCACTTGTTCAAGCTTAGATGTCAGTAAATGTAAAAAAAGTAAAAATAAATAAATAAAGGTTTTTTACAATAAAAATAAATAATAAAAGAAAGTGAAAGTCCCCCCAAACACCACATTTCCCTTTACACAAGTAATAAAGTATAAAAAACACTAAATCACGAAAAAAAACCCACTTATTTGGTATCGCTGCGTCCGTAACAATCTGTACAATAAATCCTAATCATAATTGGACCCGCTCGGTGAACGTGGTAAAAAAAAAAACCCAAAAACTTGCCAAAAATTTTAACTTTTTATCAAATTGCTTTACAAAAAATGTTCTAAAAAGTGATCCGAAAAAGTTACAAGCACCAAAATGATACCAATAAAAAGAGCAACTTGTCACGCAAAAAATAAGCTTACAACCAGCTCCGTAAACCAAAAAATACTATAGTTATGCTGCTATAAAAATGGCAATACTAAAACAAATGCACTTTTTTCTATTCTAGTTTTCCTTCAATAAAATTGGACAAATAAAAATAAAACTATATAAATGAGGTATCACCGTAATCATAGTGATGCGTAGAATAAAGATAATATATTATTGTTATGCTACAGTGAACACCCCCCCAAAAAAATGCTAAATATCCAAAACAAGAATTGATGATTTTATTTTCCTCCACACGTAAAAAGTTAATAAAATTGCTTCAATAAGCTAAAAACCCACTAAAATTAAGTTTTTTTTACAGTGCATCTCGTCTCGCAAAAAATAAGCCCTTATTTGTCTAAATTGCTTAAAAAATAAATAAAGATTGTATAGCCTATTCCCAACGAGCGTTGTTATAGAACGGTGCGGCGAGTAGTGACTTTCCAACACCGGTCAGGGTAAGACGGCGGCTGTTCACTGATCGGGGTAAGACGGCGGCTGTTCTTGACAGCCATCCATCCTGCCCCATGGACCAGAAGGGTTACGTTCCCCCCACACCCCCCCCAGTTTATTATCGCTGCTATTGGCTCATCAATTCAGACGAGCCAATAGCAGCGAATTTACTTATGACGTCAGTAATACTGGTCACCATGTCTGTAGACACGGTGATCGGGGCAGGGTGGCGGCTGTTTTTCCTGACAGCCACCAATTTTGCCTTGCGGTCCAGAGGGGTTTTGTTGCCCCCCTCTGTCCATGTTTGCCGCTATTGGCTGGTCGATTTGGTCCAGCCAAAAGCAGCAATATTCGTCACAATGGGCATCGCTAAGGTGAATAAGAGCAACAATTGGCGATAATTTCCCTACTAAAACGAAGAAAAGTGCTGGCCGTGCACATTGTTCAGATGATGCTGTACAACTCTTACGTGCTGTTCCAATGTGCAGGTCCTGCCGTATCATTTCTCCATTTTCAAGAGGAAGATATTAGGAAACTAATATTGGGACAAGAAGGACGGAGCCCCAGTACCTCTGGTTTAGATGTTCCTGTGTTTTGCCAGGACAGCATTTTCCCCGTGAATTCTGCTGCTTCTAATGATAGGACTCAATAAAGAGAGTCTGTTCCAAAAGAGGAGTTAGTAGTATATAGTGTCCATCCTAAGAGACCTGTGACACCTCCAGAGTGACAAAAGTTTAGTTGGTCCCTTGGTATATTCTACCTCCTTATACTCAACACATTCACAATTCACGCCCAACCTGTTGTGAATTAATTTAGGTAAAATGAATAATTGTAACAACTGTTATGTCCCGTTGCTCCCTATACCCCTCCATTATTTCATAAGGGGCGCCACATAACGGGCACTGAACTTTCCAGAAATAATTGAAATTTCCATCTTGGACTCCATTGAACATCATATTTGGAAACCACCTATATGTTCAAAATGCTCATTTCACCACGTGTATTACACTACACCACATATTACACCTTGCTATATTCCCCAAGGAGTGTACATTCAACAATTAGGGTCACTTTTCGGGTTTTCCTCTGTTTTGTACCACTACGGCTCTCCAAATGTATCCTGACACATGTGAAGGATTTCTTGCAAATTTGGCCTCTAAAAGACAAACAGTCCTCTTTTCCTCTACTGTGCGCCCATAAAGTATTTTATATGCACATGTGGGGTACTTCTACACTCGGGAGAAATAGTTTTACACCTTTTTTGGGGTTATTTAATATATTATCCCTTGTGGCTTACATAAATTAGGGGTAAAGTGACATTTATAGGAAAATTTTCACCTTTTTAATGATTAGGGCCTAATTGGATCATTCACCTGTAGGGGCAAATACATATATTACACATTGCAAAATTCTCTAAGGGGTGTGCGTTCAAAAATTAGGGTCACTTTTCGGATTCTTCTCTGTTTTATACCACTAGGGTTCTCCAAATGCATGTCAAACATTTCTGTCAAATTTGGCTTCTAAAAGGCAAACATTCGCCTTTCCTTTTACTGTGCGCCCATACAACATTTTATATACACATGTGGGGTACTTCTACACTTGAGAGAAATAGGTTTACACATTTTGGGGGGTTATTATATTTTTTTATCCCTTGTGGCTATAAAAAATTAGGGGTATAATGACCTTTATAAGAAAATTTTCACCTTTTTCCTATTTAAGTCCTAATTAAATCAAACACCTTTACGGACAAATACACATATTACACCTTACTAAATTCTCTAAGGAGTGTGCTTTCCAAAATGGTGACACTTGTTGGGGTTCCCCTCTGTTTTGGTACCACTACGGCTCTCCAAATGCATCCTGACACATGTAAAGGATGTCTGTCAAATTTGGCTTCTAAAAGGCCAACGCCCCTCTTTCCCTTCTGAGCTTCACTGCGTACCCATACAACATTTTATTTGCATGTGTGGGGCAATTTTATACTCAGGAGAAATGCTAGTACACATTTTTTGGGGTTGTTTCATCTTTAATGCCTTATGGGATACAAAAATTAGCCGTAAAAGTGACTTTTTTGGGAAAATGTTCACCTTTTTCCTTTTAGGGACCTAATTGAAGCAAACACCTGTAGGGGAAAATACACATATTACACCTTGCTGAATTCTCCAAAGGGTGCACTTTCCAAAATGGTGACACTTGTTGGGGTTCCCCTCTGTTTTGGTACCACTAGGGCTCTCCAAATGCATCCTGACACATGTAAAGGATGATTGTCAAATCAGGCTTCTAAAAGGCCAAAGCCCCTCTTTCCCTTCTGAGCCCTACTGTGTACCCATACAACACTTTATATGCAAAAGTGGTGCAGTTCTGTGCTTAGGAGAAATAGTTTTACACATTTATGGGGTTGTTTCATCTTTTATCCTTTGTGGCTTACAAAAATTTGGGGTAAAAGTGACTTTTTTGAGAACATTTTCACCTTTTTTCACTTTTGGGGCCTAATTGAATCAAACACCTGTTGGGGAAAATACACAAATTACACGTTACTAAACTCTCCAAGGGGTGTACTTTCCAGAATGGTGTCTCTTGTTGGGGCTTTCCTCTGTTTTGGTACCATTATGGCTCTCCAAATGCATCCTGACACATGAAAACTTTTTCAGCCATATTTGCCCTGCAAAAACGAAACAACGCTCTTTCCATTCCAAGTGCCCCCCTGTGCCCGTACAGCAGGGTACAGGGACAAAATGGGTATTGGCATACTCAGGAGGAATTGCCCTCAACATTGTAAAATGCATTTTCCTTTTTAACCCATTGTGAAGGTGCAAATTTTAGTGTTCAATGAATCTATAGTAAGATAAAATTACATTTCTCTAATTTCACTTTCATTTATCTTTCATCCTCATGAAACGCTCAAAGGGTTAACAAAATTCCCAAAGGTTGTTTTGAATATTTTGAGGGGTGTAGTTTCTAAAATGGTGTAATTTGTGGGGGTTTTCTGTCATGTAGGCCTTATAAAGTCACTTCTAACTAAATTGACCCTCCAAAAGTAGGTTTTGATGATTTTCGTGAAAATCTGAAAAATTGCACCTAAAGTTATAAGCCTCCTAACATCCTAAATAAAGGAAAAGATGTTTGAAAAATGATGCCAAGTTAAAGCAGACATATGGAAAATGTTAGTTATCAAGTTATTTTAGTGATATGACCAACTTTCCAAAAAGTAGAAAATTTTGAATTTGGAAAACATTGTTTTTCTCAAAATTTTTGCCAAATTTCCATTTATTTCATAAATAAATACTAAATATATTGATTAAATTTCTCAACCAGCATGAAGTACAATGTGTCACGAAAAAACAAACAATCTCAAAATCAACTGGATGTGTTAAAGCGTTACAAAGTTATAACCACTTAAATAGACACATGTCAGATTTTAAAAAATGGGCCGTGTCAGGAAGGTGAAAAGTGGCTTCAGCGTTAAGGGGTTAAAAGGGAAAAAAATAAGCTGTAGGCTGTATGGATGACATTTTGTGCCAAATACCCACAAAGAGTACAGTCTGTTTCAGAGAACATTGTTTTAACTCTCTTGAAAGTTATTTATTATCATATATATATACGAAATAGAAAGTCCAGGCAGCACACTGCAAGAAATTGGCGTTTGGGTGAAGGCTATTAGGACTGGGTCAGAGGTCCTCCATGTAAAAAAAACTAGGAAATAAGCAGCACTCCAGTCATCAGATGCGGTGAAAAAAAGTGGTTCTTCTTTATTCCAAATAAAGCGGTAGCAACGTTTCGACTCCAAGGAGCCTTTTTTTCAAATGGCGGCAACTCAGTGCATTTAGGCATGTAGACATGGTCAAGACAATCTCCTGCAGTTCAAACCGAGCATCAGTATGGGGAAAAAAGGTGATTTGAGTGCCTTTGAACGTGGCATGGTTGTGGGATTTTCACGCACAACCATCTCTAGGGTTTACAGAGAATGGTCCGAAATAGAAAAAATATACAGTGAGCGGCAGTTCTGTGGGCGCAAATGCCTTGTTGATGCCAGAGGTCAGAGGAGAATGGGCAGACTGGTTTGAGCTGATAGAAAGGCAACAGTGACTCAAATCGCCACCCGTTACAACCAAGGTAGGCAGAAGAGCATCTCTGAATGCACAGTACGTCGAACTTTGAGGCAGATGGGCTACAGCAGCAGAAGACCACTCCTTTTCAGTAGCAGAAGGCTACTCCTTTCAGCTAAGAACAGGAAACTGGGGCTACAATTTGCACAAGCTCACCGAAATTGGACAGTAGAAGATTGGAAAAACGTTGCCTGGTCTGATGAGTCTCGATTTCTGCTGCCACATTCGGATGGTAGGGTCAGAATTTGGCGTCAACAACATGAAAGAATGGATCCATCCTGCCTTGTATCAACGGTTCAGGCTGGTGGTGGTGGTGTCATGGTGTGGGAAATATTTTCTTGGCACTCTTTGGGCCCCTTGGTACCAATTGAGCATCGTTGCAACGCCACAGCCTACCTGAGTATTGTTGCTGACCATATCGATCCCTTTATGACCACAATGTACCCAACATCTGATGGCTACTTTCAGCAGGATAATGCGCCATGTCATAAAGCTGGAATCATCTCAGACTGGTTTCTTGAACATGACAATGAGTTCACTGTACTCAAATGACTTCCACAGTCACCAGATCTCAATCCAATAGATCATCTTTGGGATGTGGTGGAACGGAAGATTCGCATCATGGATGTGCAGCCGACAAATCTGCGGCAACTGTGTGATGCCATCATGTCAATATGGACCAAAATCTCTGAGGAATGCTTCCAGCACCTTGTTGAATCTATGCCACGAAGAATTGAGGCAGTTCTGAAGGCAAAAGGGGGTCCAACCCGTTACTAGCATGGTGTACCTAATAAAGTGGCCGGTGAGTGTGTATATATATATGAGAAACATGGGAGAAAGGCAAAAGAATATTTTTATGACTACTTTGCTGAGATTATATGAAGAGCATGGTGCATAGGCACCATCAACATCAGCCTTTTATCATGCTAATAATTGTGATAAGCAATAATAGTAAAATAGACACAAACTGACTGCATGAATATTGATGTCTTTTTACAGCAGTCTTGGAGACAATGATATCTTAAGCAATAAAGAACATACACTTAACATTAGAAAAACACTCAAAACAGTGCCTCCTTATCTACTACTGAAAGGGAACCTACCACCCTGATTCTACCTATAAAAGGTAGAAGGGGTGGTAGGTGGATGAATGGGACGTGAGGATAGCCCTTTTTTGGGCTAATCCTCACGTCCCGGGTGTCTTTTAGAAAACTTTATTGCATGTATATGCAAATTTTTTTATGCGGCTACTGGGGCGTCGAGTAGCCGGACATGAGGCTACTAGTCGCGGCTACTCCACGCCCCAGTAGCCACGTTACTCCGCCTACCAGGTAATCCTCGGCGCACAGCTCCTGGTAGCTGCGCACCCTTGTCCGATTCCCTCGGCATCTTTGGCCTACTGCACATGCGCAGTAGCTCCGGCCCCGGAGCCGCGGCCGCGCAGAACGCAGGGAACCCGGACGAGGGCGCGCCGCTACCAGGAGCTGCGCACCGAAGATTACCTGGTAGGCGGAGTAATGTGGCTACTGGGGCGTGGAGCAGCCGCGACTAGTAGCATCATGTCCGGCTTCTCCACGCCCCAGTAGCCGCATAAAAAATTTGCATAAACATGCAATAAAGTTTTCTAAAAGACACCCGGGACGTGAGGATTAGCCCAAAAAAGGGCTATCCTCACGTCCCATTCATCCACCTACCACCCGTTCTACCTTTATAGGTAGAATCGGGGTGGTAGGTGCCCTTTAATTCTATTTTACTTAAATTGCAACCTTAAAACATTCATGACCTTACTTTTTTAGTTTTTGTATTCCATGTTTTACGCCCCCCCCCCATCCCCAACCCAATCCAGGAGTCATACCTTTTTGATTTTTCCCCGTACCATGTAATTGTACTTCCTGTGCCACCCTTCAATACTAGGTAAACATTCAAAATGTGGTGGAGGTGAAAAAAACACAGTTGCAAAATATTATTTTATGGTTTTCACTTACAAGAAAAATTACATGCACCTCTCTATTCTTTGAGTCAGAATGATCACAGAGTTAAAAAAACTTGTATAGTTTTGTTATATCTATTAAAACTTTGCAGAAAAGTTGAATTATTCTCACCGTTAATTCCTTATCCATTAGTACACTATGACGGCCCCACATGGAGGATGACCCTTGACCCTGTAGGGACAGGGACAAACCAGTGGCTTCCAATAACGAACACTGGCAGTAGATACAACCCATTTATTATATGTTTCATTCACATACAGCATAGGTATAATACATCCAATTTAACAACAATATATCATAGGGTGGGAATATACATGGGCCGTCACGGTGGACTAATGGAAAAGGAATTAATGGTGAGAATAATTCAACTTTTCCCCTAGCGTCCCCCGTGATGGCCCCATATGGAGAAATAACAAATAATTATCTCTTAGGTGGGGACAACAGCCTGTAATACCTTCCTACCGAAGGCTAATTCTCTAGTATTTTGTCTAGATTTAAATGTTTAGCAAAAGTCATATGATTGGACCAGGTTGCAGCACTACAAATCTGTTGAAGCTCCTCTCTTCTCTGCCCAGGAGGTTGTCATGGCCCAAGTTGAGTGTGCTTTAATTTTTTTTTGGAGCATCTTGTTGTTAAGCTGTGTATGCCACTCTGATAATTGTTTGAATCCATCTTGCAATTGATGCTTTAGCGGCTTTCTTGCCTTTATTCCTGCCCCCATACTGAAGGAAGGTTTTCACCAGAGCCCGCCGCAAAGCGGGTTAGACAAGCTGCGGCGTGGTACCACCAGGTCGTTCCACAGGCGTGACTTGTCCGCAGTGGCAGCCAAGGTCGAGGTACAGAAACGGCAGGCAATCTCGTGGTCAGGGACAGGCAGGAGGTCAGGACAGGCAGCACAGGATCGGAGTCAGAGACGTAGCAACAGGTCAGGGCAGGTGGCAAAGGAGCGATGTCAGAAACGGAACCAGGGTCAGAACAGGAATTCACAGGAAGAGCACAAGGCATCAGAAAAGCTTTCTCTAGGGCGCTAAGCACCAAGATCCAGGGGCTTGCAGGAAGAGGCAGGCTTAAATAGATTTTGCAAAATGGTCAGCGCCAATTAATAGCACGCTGGCCCTTTAAATTTCGGGGCCGCGCACGCACAGCGGAATGGAGCAAGCCGGGAGCCAAGAGGGGTAAGCAGCACTGGCGACACGCTGGCGGGAGCAGAGAAGCACGAGACCGCCCGTGACAATTGTTTCTGAGTCGTTAAGGGCCACAGGCCTTAAAGGTATCTTCCTTCCAGATATGCTCCCCATCCTGATAAGCTTGCATCCAATTTTTTGACCGGTGAATGGCCTTCACCAGCCAAGGGAGCCAATGGACTCCCCTTTTCAGATGTACCTCTTCTGTCCACCATACTGGGGATGACTTTATGGATGGTGGCAGATGGATTTTTCGATCCAAGTGTAGAGGATTTTTGTCCCAGGATGACAGAATTCAGTTCTGAAAGGTCCTCATATGACTCTGGCTCCACTGGACTGAGCTTATGCAGGCAGTAAGATGGCCCAACACTTTCATCGCCTCTCTTACTGTGCAACAATGACATTCCAGAAACGATAACATCTTTTGTATCATGAGACCCCTTTTTTCCTCCAATAGGAAAGACATCTGGAGGCTCGAGTTTAGTCGTGTACCTAGAAAAATAGTCTCTCTGCTGGGAGTAAGTTTGGACTTTTCCCAATTGATGATCCATCCCAATTGTTGTAGGGTTAAAATGGTCAGATTTCTGTGCAAGATTAACTCCTTTTCTGTTGTTCCAATTATCAAAAGGTCGCCAAAGATACGGAATGATCTTCACTTTCTTCATTCTCAAATGGGCTATTATTTCTATTATAATATCTTAAAAGGTCCTTGGGGCTAACGAGACCCCAAACGGTAAGGCCTTGTATTGGAATCTAAAACTTTCCTTTGTTGGAGAGGGAACCGCAAACCTGAGGTATTTTTGGGATTGTAGACAAATTAGTACAAGGTAATAGGCATCTTTTAGATCTATGGTGCACAGGAACGCATGTCGAGGAATGAGGTTGGTGGCTGAACTGATCTTTTCTAACTTGAATTTCCTGTACAGAATTAATTTGTTTAATGAGGGCAATAATGTCCGCCCAATACTGCACTCTGCGGTAGGGGTACTAATACCCCTGCCATAACTGAAGAGAGAGAACAACTTGGTAGATTTGTTACTACAAATTTCCTGGGAGGTAGGGCTGTTAGTTCCAACTTGTAGCCATTTTCCAAAAGATTCAAGACCCAGGCATTCAATGTTATCTGTGCCCACTGCTGATAGAATCCTAGCTATCTTCCCCCCACTCTGGCGTCATTGCTTCCTGAATGGCTGAATGGCTTAGGAGGAATCCTCTTCCTTTCCCTCCTTTGGGATAGCTCCATCTTCCCTGCTTACCTTTCCCTTTATAAGGGAATCTCCTTTCTTTTGGGTCACGAAAGGGTTGCTGCTTCGGGACAGATGTAGTTTCTGGAAACCCTTTCCTTTTACCTGCGGCTTTCTCTAAAATAGTGTCTAGTTCCAGTCCAAAAACATATTCCCCTTGAAACGGAATGCCACACAATTTTGATTTGGAATGAAAGTCCCCTGTCCATTGTCTCAGCCATAATGTACGTCTGGTCGAGTTCGAGCGCCCTCTTTTGCACTAAATCTCATGCCTTCTGCTGATGCGTTGGCTATAAACACTGTGGCAGATTTCAAGGTTGGTATGGTATCTAGAAGTAGCTCTCTTGGGGTTCCACTTCTGATATGGTTTTTCAACTCCGACAACCAGAACAACATTGTGCGAGACACTGATGTTATTGCTATATTCACTTTAAGATTTAACATACTTGACTCCCAAGCTTTTTTCAGCAGGCTATCAGCCTTTCTATCTAACGGATCCTTCAATTGTATTGCATCTTCAAATGGGAGGTCTGTCTTTTTTGCAATTTTTGTTACCTGTATGTCTACTTTAGGGGAACCATCCCACAGGCGAGAGTCTTGTTCTTCAAAAGTTAGTCTATTTTTGAACTCCCGGGACACTGAGATCCTATTTTCTGGTTCTCAGTTTTAAGGTCTCATTAACTGGAAATAGTCTCCTTTTTGTTTTTAGTATGCCAAAAAGCTCATTCTGTACTGATTTAGACTCTTCAATATCCTCAATCTTGAGCATATCTCGTACAGCTTAAAGGAGAGCATCCAGATCATGAGAAACAAACATGTACTTTGATTTCATCTTAGTTGCTGAGGAAGAGGGAGGTGGCTATTAGAGGTTATTAGATGTGGAAGCCTGTTCTGCCTCAGATTCCGACTCCGATAGAGATTCTATCAGGCTACGTCTTTTGCAAGGTGGCTGTAATTGTCGGAATTAATGCGGAAATAGATGAGGTTACTGACGTTTGGATTTCGCCTTTAATGAATCCTCTCATTTCATCCATAAATGATGTTCTTTCTTCCCGCATTAATCCATCAATACATTCTTTGCAAACAGGTTTTTTGTAATTTGGTGGTATTTGGTTTGTTATAACACATATTACATCTCCAAGAGGATGTTTTATTTCTCTCCACCTCTTTAGTTCTCTCCTTTTCTTCAGGATCCTGCTAAAGAGATGGAGACCCGGAATTTTATCAACAAAATTTTTTTTGGTGAGGGAGGATAAACTCCCCCCGTCCCCCCAGATACCCCCGAAACCACTCACAGTAGTTATAGGCGGGAGTTCTGGTAGCACTACATCCATATCCATAACCAGGGATTCCATGCCTCCAATATAAACAGAGCATCATACAATTAGATAATTTATTACCATAACGTATACTACAGGAAGACAAATCCTAACCCTATACAGAATGTTGCAGTAAACAGGACCACACCTGCTTGAAAATAACAAGGTTTTTAGAAATTGCATGGAATATTAAGGGCTATACCCCAAAGCATGGTACCGTACACCCATTGGGGTCAGAAGTGTCATGACTGAGTCTGTCACTGCTGATGTAATCCTTTAGACCTCAGAGCAGTGTGCACCACGATCAGCGCTGGAGTAACGGTTTAGAAATCCTGTAGACCTCAGATCAGTGTGCGCCATTTTCAAATTTGGCACCCTGCGCCAGTTTTCAGGGGGCCGCCAACGTCACTTCCAGGCTCACCGGAAGTCGTCATTTGGCTCCCGAGCGTGGTCTGGAGCAGTAAGATGATGGCGCCGGGTGGCTTTGGCTTCCCGGAGCTGCAGGCAGAGCAGGCTGGAGACTGCGTGGGTCCAGGAAGAGGAAGCCCAGCACTGATCGCAGCCCCCAGTCTCTCGAGTCAAGGTACGGGACAGGTAGAGAACTCTCCACTCCCTGCCTGTGTAGGGACAGGAAGCCACTGGTATGTGGATGGGGGGGGGGGGTTTAACCTCTCCACTTCCTGTCCCTGCAGGGTCAAGGGTCACCCTCCAGGGGAATCTTCCAATCAAAAGTTATGGGGTTTTGATAAAACCCCAGACCCATAGAGTACCTCTCTGATCGGAGGAGGTTAGAAAAACTCCCCCTCACAGTGACATCAAAGCCAGGGGTGGGGGTAAAAAATCCCATAGGTATAAATTATCGAAACAGCCACACAGCTGGCGTTCAGTTTGAGGACTCTATACATTAGAAGACTCGATCGCTCTCCATGCACTATCCTCGGGCCAAGGAACTTTAATAAGCCTCTGCTTGTAGCCTTAAAGGATCTAAGTTCTGAAGGGAATTATGTTACCAGAGGTCATAGTATGTGTAGTAACTGCATGTTCTATGTGAATTCATCATTTTAATATGCTATATGTAGCAATTGCATGTGTGAATCATCAGTGTGCATTCTCTGTGTGGTTGAGGTGCCTACGACCTTCTTTGTATAAGTAACTCGTGGGTGGTGCCAGTGACTGGATTGGCTGGAACGCATGGAGTAAATTTAGACGCCATTTTGTGGAAATGGGCAGAGCTTAAGGGCCAAATTTTGGGACTCCATAGAGTAGGTGCATCCAGTTTGTGGGGCTCTGTGACAAACATATACATACACACATACGTATACACACGCACATACCAGTCTTTAGTATAGTAATAATAATAATTACTTTATTTACATGATGCACACCGATTATGCAGCACTGCTTTTTGGTGGTTGTGTGTGCTGGTCTCAGGACAGAGGAGAACAGTGACCACTAATTAAAACATGTTGCTAAAACAAAAATCATTGGGGGGATTCATCATAAACTGGCGCTTCATGTATCAGCATTAAAGGGGTTATGCCACGAAACAATTGACTGCAAAAAGCTGTCAAAGAGGTTAAAATATTTCAAAAATCTATATGTAAAGGTTACCTGGAAGTAAAAGTACCTTTCTATTTGTTATTATGATGCTTGTTCAGCCTCTATTCTGCTCCACACAGAAGCAGATGTGGGAGGGGCCAGGCACATGCACAGCACTGACAGAGGCAACTCACTGGCCTCACCTCAGCGCTACAGAGCGCTCAGCCTTCAGAGTCTCCTTCCACCTGCTGTGCTCAAATAGTCCCTGCATTACTGATCCAATAGAAGTCCAATTGAAATGTGTCATACGTCCCATGTTAAAAGTGGTGCACTCTGTCAAAGCAGTGCAGGGGGCACCAGATTCATGAAGAACATGCGCCAGAAATCCTGAATCTGGCGCCCCCTGCACATTACACAGGACACTGCACATAGTACACATGTACTATGTATTCTCACAGCATCATGGTCGGTCAGGCTGACATGCATGGATGCATAGATAAATAGGTGACAGCTTCTCACATGTTACTGATCTTTAGCTACTTCCCTGGACAGGACAGCAGTGTAACATGGAGGGACAGTGCATGGTGTAGAGTACAGGAGATGCATCAGGAGAGGTCAGAGCTCAGCCTGTTACTTGTGTTATCTCTGCAGCCTCCTGTGTGAGCTGACTAATGGTGGAGGGAGGAGAGGGCTGCTGCATTGCTATGATCCATGTTAGGGGGGACTCCTCTGTGCAGCAGATAGTCATGTATATCTGCTGCTGGAAGCAACTGTGGCTGAGCTCTCTGCCCCCTCTCTCACTTCCTATTGGCTGCAGTGTGTCAGGTGATCTCTCAGTGTGGAGTGATCTGCAGTGCAGAGCAGCTGGTGGAATGTTTGTGCGCAGACTCGGCCAGATCAGCTGTAGTTCAGGACGGGACACAGCTACCACTAGAGGGCGCCAGCAACCAGGACAAAGGAAGTTATCTCAGTAAGCCTGCATATTTTGTAATAAGTGTAAATGGTGAAAGTACTTGTCACAATGCATTGGACCCAATTACAGCCATTTGCTATGGTGACACAACCCCTTTAAAGGTAATCTGTCTGGATCTGTCAGGATCCTCTAACCTTTTGCTGGACAATTCTATGCCAAGTCATGTCTTGTGTGAAATTTCGCTATAACCTGCACCTGAAAAGGCACAGATTATAGCTTATGCCCAGATGCAGGGCACGGAGGACCCTGACACCAGGCATTCCCCCTTTTACACATCTCCATGTGATTATTTCAAGGCATGGATACAAATGAAGCACTGATAGAAAAACACAACATTTGAGGGATGTTACACTAAGATAATTAGTACTAGAGATGGGCAAATCGATTATAACAAATCGGAATTCGTTTAGGATTTCGGGAAAACTTTGATGCGTCACAAATCCGAAGTTTACGGTGATTCGTGGGAGCAAAGTTTTTTTTCCCCTTTATTAGCTAAATGGGTGTGAGCACAACATGTTACATGGTGCAGAGAACTCTAGGAGAAGAAAGTAACACCGTTGATCACATGTGCAGACATGAAAAACAATCAGTGACCGGCAGGCTTATGTGATGTCAAGCCCTATAAAAACAGGCAGCCACTTCCAATTTCATCACTTCACACTACATGTGCTGTCTGTAGTGTCTAGCTACGTGTACACAGTAGTTGCTGTAGTGATTTTTGCTCCAATCCCAGGGTGTCCATTTTGGTGGACCTGTATACCCCAAATTGCAGTTCTTTTTTGTTGCTGAAGTTAATATCAAGAAATCTGTGTAAAATCCACACAGTTGATTAACTAAAATGTCAGAAAGAGGGGTGGCAGGTAGAGAAGGCACAGGTCGCAGCACAGTAATGGGACGTCGCAGCAGGGGTGACTGTGAAGCCAGAACTGCCGGTGTCATCTAGCGGCAGTGAGTTGATAAACAACCCAAAGGTTCTCGATTGGTTTACTCGGTCATCCACTTCCTCTTAAATGACATCTGACAACCCTAGCCAAGAGTCCGTGGGCTCGTCAAATAAAATCTTTAGTTGGCATGTCCCAGGAGCAGGTCAGCGGCCCTCACCTGTTCTCAACCAGCCTCTGACCTGTTCATTTCCCTCAGCCCGAGATCTACTAGCTGGTCTGGGCTCAGCGCCCAGGACAGTTTAACCCAGGAAGAGGTACGGCGCCGCCTCGCAACCACTAAGATAGATAAATCACCTGGGCCAGATGGCATACACCCCCGGGTTCTGCATGAATTACGTACCGTGATAGACAGACCGTTATTTTTAATATTTGAAGATTCACTGAGGACTGGTTATGTTCCACAGGAATGGCGCATAGCAAATGTGGTACCAATATACAAAAAAGGATCAAATAGCGATCCTGGAAACTACAGACCCGTAAGTCTAACTGCTGTGGTGGGGAAAATATTTGAGGGGTTTATTAGAGATGCTATCCTGGAGTATCTCACTGTGCACAACCTTATAACCCAGCGTCAGCATGGGTTTATGAGAGATCGGTCCTGTCAGACTAATCTGATTGGTTTCTACGAGGAGGTAAGTTCAAGACTGGATCTGGGGGACGCTGTGGATGTTGTATATCTGGACTTTTCAAAGGCATTTGACACAGTGCCACATAAAAGGTTGGTATATAAAATGAGACTGCTGGGAATAGGAGAAAATTTGTGTATCTGGGTAGGTAATTGGCTTAGTGATAGAAAACAGAGGGTGGTCATTAATGGCACATTCTCAGATTGGGTTGATGTTACCAGTGGAGTGCCACAGGGGTCAGTATTGGGGCCACTTCTTTTTAATATTTTTATTAATGACCTTGTAGTGGGTTTACACAGTCAAGTTTCAATATTTGCAGATGATACTAAGCTGTGTAAAGTAATAAATACTGAGGTCGATAGTTTAGCATTACAGAGGGATTTGTGGAAGCTTGAGGGATGGGCAGAGAAATGGTTGATGAGGTTTAATGTAGATAAATGTAAAGTTATGCACTTGGGCCATGGAAACAAAAAGTATAATTATGTTCTAAACGGTCAATTACTTAGTAAAACTGAAGCTGAAAAGGACTTGGGCGTATTGGTGGATGGTAAACTTAATTTTAGTGACCAGAGCCAGGCGGCTGCTGCTAAAGCAAATAAAATAATGGGATGTATCAAGAGAGGAATAGATTCTCATGATAAAGACATAGTTCTGCCCTTATACAAATCCCTGGTCAGACCACACATGGAATATTGTGTACAGTTTTGGGCACCAGTATATAAAAAGGATATAATAGAGCTGGAACGGGTGCAGAGGAGAGCAACCAGGATTATTAGGGGAATGGGGGGACTAGAATACAATGACAGATTACAGAATTTGGGATTATTCAGTTTAGAAAAAAGACGACTGAGGGGAGACCTCATTACAATGTACAAATACCTGAACGGACAGTACAAGGATCTCTCCAAAGATCTTTTTATACCTAGGCCTGTGACCAGGACAAGGGGGCATCCTCTACGCCTAGAGGAGAGGCGATTCTACCATCACCATAGACAAAGGTTCTTTACTGTAAGAGCAGTGAGACTATGGAACTCTCTGCCGCAGGAGGTTGTTATGGCCGACTCTATGTACATGTTCAAGAGAGGCCTGGATGACTTTCTGGAGAGAAAAAATATCACGGGTTATGGGGATAAAACATTTATTTAATTCTTGAAGGTTGGACTTGATGGACTTGCGTCTCCTTCCAGCCTTATATACTATGATACTATGATACTATACAGTCCTCATTTTCGCTGGATATTCCTAAGTTTTTGGGTTTAGTATGGCTGGGACAGGTATTTAGAAGAGGATTTTGGCGCACACGATCCGATTTTGGCGAAATTGCGCCAGCTTTCATGCAAAATAAATTGTGGAGCGTGATTTTCGCTGAAATGAAAGAGTGTCAGTTGTGGGCAAATTGACATACCTTTTTGGGGCTATAGTTTACAGCCAGATTTACTTGTCAAATCCATGTAGTTTATAAACCACTATGTCAGACAGAAAAGTGGCAGGTGGAGCAGGCAGAAGTCGCAGCACAGTAAGGGGACATCGCAGCAGGGGTGAGGCCAGAACTGCCCTTGTCAACTAGCAGCAGTGTGTTGATCAACAACGCAAAGGTTGTTAAATGGTTGACTAGGTCATCCAATTCCTAAAATGTAACATCTCACCTGTCCTCAACCAGCCTCTGTCCTGTTCCTTTCCCACAGCCAGAGAGCTACTAGGTGGTCTGGGCTCTGCGCAACTATTCAGCGAGGATGAAGTGTTTGAGGACAGTCAGCAGCTGCTTGGCAGTGATGAGGTGGGCAGACTTCCGCTGCTAACTGCAGTAGGCAGGCTGTGCATACTTATGCCGGTGAGGAGAGTAGCAGTGACCGGAAAATTGAGGATGATGTAGCCAATCGCACTTGGGAGCTGCCAGTGGAGCACGTCAGGCAGCACCAGGCACCACTGAGTAGGCAGCAAGTCGCTACTGTGGCGGTGAGTCAGCAGGGAGGCAGCAGTGCGAGGACGGGAGCTAAACGTCCACGGGGTACAAATCCTGATATGAAGGTCCAAGTAAGCAGTGGCACAGAGAGGCAGCGGCGGTAGTAGTCGCTCAGTGCAGAGTGTTTGCGGTAAAATTACCACCTTGGTGGTGAGGCAGTTTTGTGTAAAGACACCAGAGGAGCCGAAAGTGGGTATATGTCGTATCTGCATGCAGAAAGTGAAGCATGGGCAGGGAGCTAACGTTGGCAACATGGTCCTACGCCACATGCAGCGTCACCATCCAATTTGTGTCGCCGCAATTTTTTTTCCAAAAATGCAGTGCCAGCCCTTCACCAATATGTACAACAGAAGGTGGGCCAGTCCTTGAGCTTATCAGTTTCTTCCAAGGTGCACGGCAGCACGGACTTGTGGAGCTGTAACTATGGTGAGGGCCAGTACATGTCCCTTACAGCCCACTGGGTGAATGTGCTTCCCGCCCAGTCACACCAACAACTTCCACAGGAGACAGCGCTTTCTCCTCCATGTTGTCAAACTGCTGCTCCTGCGCCAGTGTCCGCCTCCTCCTCCTTCTCCACCACCACCTAAGCCTCCACAAGTTCTTCTCCGTCATACCACATGTACAGGGCACAGCAGAGTCATGCAAAGTACTGTGTGACTTTGTTCGCCCAGGCAAACCAGGTGTAGAACTGCTCCGCGTCATGCAACCAAAAATCAGTGTGGGGCTTTCACCACGACAACTAAAAATCGAAACCATGGTGACAGACAATGGGAGGAACATGGTGTCCGCGCTGCGGAAGGAGGGATGGTCCATGCGCCTTGCTTAGCGCACATGTTCAATCTGGTTGTCAACAATTTCATTAAGTCTTCCACCCATCTGCAAGACATTTTAAAAATGGCCAGGACACTGTTCACGCACTTCAGCCATTCTTACAAAGCCAAGCACACCCTCTTCGAGTTGCAGCGTCAGAACGGCCTATCCCAACATAGTTCGATATGCGATGTTTCCACCCGTTGGAATTCCAGCCTCCATATGTTAGACCGCCTGTATGAACAGAGAAATGCCATTAATGATTTTTTGATGATGCAAGCAGACCGGAGTATTCTTCTGTGTAACTTTGATGTCAGCCATTGGCAGCTCATGCGTGGCACCTGCCATTTGCTCAGGCCCTTTGAAAAGGCCACGTTATTTGTCAGTCGCTAGGACTGTGGGATGAATAACGTCATTCCACTGCTTCATGTCCTGGAACTCATGCTGCAAAATCTGTCTGATCAGGGCACTGGAGAAGTGGAGACTACATCTCATGGCCACATGAGTCCGGTGGGGATTGAAGTGGAGGAGGAGTACATTGGAGAACAAGCAGAGTCTGGTGCAATTTGTGGTTTTTCTACTCAGGTGACAAGAGAGGAGGAGTAGGAGCATCCGGAGGAGGTAGAAGATGAGGCAGATTGTGCAGATGGCCCGCAGCATGCTGCCTGGCCTAACTAGTGACAGCTGAATAGTCAACATCCGCCATAGGGATGACTTTTGGCTCTCCTCCCTCTTGGACCATCACTACCAGTCAAAATGGGTGACTTTTTTCCAGCTGTTTAGACGGAGGTACAACTGGCATACTATAGAGCAATACTGAGCAAACAGTTGGCCGCTGCCTATGTGCGCCATTGTCTATCCTCTGTCAGGTCTGACCTGGGGATTCCTGACAGCCATCGCTTATGTACTACTACCACGGCTGCTGTGGGGAACTGGGGGGGTAGGAGCAGTAGCAGTTCCATCAGCAGCAGCTTAAGTCTGGATTCCTTAATGAGCAATTTCACCCGCCTATTGAGGAGGGTAGCCGCCACCAGCAGCAGCAAGACATGGAGCAGACCCTGCACCAGCAGGTGATGTCCTACTTGGACAGCAATTTACCACCTCAGGTAGAGGATTTCATGGACTACTGGGCAGCCAAACTTGATGCGTGGCCGCAACTTCCGGAGTTTGCAGTAGAGAAGCTGTCCTGCCTGGCCAATAGTGTGGCATCCGAGCAGGTGTTCAGTGCGGCAGGAGCCATCGTTACCCTAAGGAGAACCCGCTTGTCCACCCGTAATGTGGAGAGACTGACCTTTGTCAAGATGAATCAGGCTTGAATCGGCCATGATTTCAACTCAATAATGAGTAATACATCAGATGAGATCAGCCATGATGCCTCTTCCAAACATTGAGAAATGAGTCTGGGTTCTAACTACCTGCCTCAGCCACTATTCTGATGCTACCACCCGCTTGATGCCACACATCTGCTGCCAGTTGCTCCAACTGCCTCCTACCATCTTTACTAGGGACTGGAATTGTCTGGCACCTCCACACTATATCATTGTGCCACCCTGTGGGCTCCTGCTGCTGCCACCTTCACACTATATCATTGTGCCACTCTGTGGGATCCTGCTGCTACTGATGTCACCTTCACACTAAATAATTGTGCCACTCTGTGGGCTCCTGCTGCTTCTGCTGCCACCTCCACACTATATCATTGTGCTACTCTGTGGCATTCACTGTTGCTGCCACCATGTTGCTGTAACCTGTGGGCTCGTGCTGCTGCTTCTGCTGCCGCCACCTCCGGACTCTTATCTTTGCGCCACTTTGTGGTCTCCTGTTGCTGCTGCTGATGCCACCTCTATACTATATAATTGTACCACTCTATGGCTTTCCATCTTGCTGCCACCTTTGTCTCCTGCTGCTGCTTCTAATGACGCCACCTCCACACTATTATCATTGTGCCACTTTGTGGCCTCCTGTTGATGCTGGTGATACTCCTGTTGTAAGAATGTTCTTCTTAGTGATAGAAGGTGTTTTTCTCTATCCTCACTTTCTGAGCAGATTCGGATGTATCTCAGAGCTTGGCTATAGACAATGGATTTCTTGATATGTTTTGGATGAAAACTGTTCCACTTTTTGTATGATGGACGACCTGTGGGTTTTTAATAATTTGTAGTTTGTATGATATTGTCAATAATGTATATGGTTGTGTCCTGAAATGTACCTTAGATTTACAGTAGTCCAGGGAAAGTTTTATGGCAGAATTCTATGAAACTAAATTCTTAATGTGTTAGTAAGGATGAGGGAACTGTAAGGCAAATAGTTATGTTATGTCTTCTGCAATATGCTGTCCCCTTACGGCGTTATTACAGTATGTGTATTTACCTTTATAGAGGATGCACTATTATTATATTATGATATTTTTGTATAATGTTGGCATAAACATTTAAAAAAATAAATACATAAAACGTTGCCACACTTGCATAAACTTTACCTTTAAATAGTGTAGCCTTCCTTTAGGTGCATATTTATATGAGGCATTGCCAGGAGTCTGTTGAACACATAGAGCTGCCTTGGATTGTCTAATTTACTAGATATATGTCACCACTGTTTCCTCTATTAACTGGGGCACATTTATACATGTTCCTCCCACCAGATCTATCAAGAGGCTCCAGCAGCAAATGCCCAGCTCTGGCCCACTGCACCTCCCCCTCCACACAGCACTGGCGTAGAGACCACAGTTCACAGAAAGTTAGATATAAAGATAGCTAGAAAGAAGATAGATATAATAATTGATAATGAAAAAAAATTGATAATGAATAAATATATAGGAGATGGAGAAATGGATAGATAGATCGATCTATTTATCAGAGCTCAGCCTGCTGCTTGTATTATCTCTGCAGGCTCCTGTCTGGTGTAGGGAGGAAAGGGCTGCTACATGGCTATTAGCTTGAAGCAATGTTAGGGGATGACTGCCTTCTGTGTAGCAGATAACCATGTCTGGCTGCATTTACCTTGCAAGTGCTGCCTGAAGCACTTGTGTAGCAGATGCTTGCAATAAGCAGGGGAGAACACATCCATTACTAGTGAATACAGCTGAGCGCACTACCTTCCTCCCCTCTCATTTGCTGCAATGTGTCAGCTGATCTTTTACTGTGTAAAAGCAGAGAACTCTGGAGAGCTGAGCAGAAGCTGAATCCTTGTGTGCAAACTCCACCAGAGCAGCAGGAACTAGGAAGGGACAAAGCTACCAGCAGGGGGAGCCAGCAAGCATGACAAAACAAGTTCTCTCAGTAAGGCTTCATATTTTTAAAATAAATTTTAATGCTGATGTTACTTAGCAAATTACAGTCATGTGCTATGGCGGCACAACCGCTTTAAGTAGTCATGCTGCTTGGTATTTTTTTCTAAACATGTACAATCCAAGCTTGTTCTGTTTCTTGCTCCATGGGTGCCGAACCTGCTAAATTTGTTTCATTCCCTAACTTTGCAGTTCGGGTCTGCTTATTTTACACATAACATTTTGACGAAATGTCCAAATTATCTATGTCTCTTCTGGCTCTTACAGATCATCACAGTGCATGCCAACATCAAGATCAGTGAGCCACCTATTTTGGTCTATTGTAAATTGGCCTCCCACAGCCGACATCATGGAGATACAAAAGCATGGGCATCACGGACCACATTTTTCATAATTCAAACCAAAAAAGAAAGAACAAGATCCAGGGGCACTACACAATGTGTAGGTTATTCCAGGCTGATTACTTTATGCAGCTAAATGTACAGATTTTCACTCACCTTCTTGTTGTGCAGATGGCATAACACATACACAGGCAGTAAAGATGGGAACGGCATGCTGCCACAGGGAGACTGTCTCGGTGTGAACACCGACAAAGTAAAATCGTAAATGGTTTCTCCAATATGGATATCACTTGGATTCTCCCGTTAAACCACAAATTCACAATTTGTTCCAACAATGGGGCTCATTTACTAAGGGTCTGAACACTGCACTTTCCATTTTGCGCTGAATTACCCTGGGATTTTGGCGCACGCGATCAGATTGTGGCGCATTTGCGCCAGCTTTCACGCAACAGAAATGGGACGGCATGGCCATCGGACAACCTGACGGATTCGGAAAAACCGTGGTTTGCAACCAGGTTATACAACTGATGAAGAATCCGGTTTGAAATCGAAACTCGTCTTGACAGTTTGTTTTCAATATCTTGTATAAATTATACTTTCTTGTAAACATATCGTTGGAATGAATAGCGGTAGATCTTTTGTGATCAACTGGATAATCCAATAGATATCGGAGAGAGCATTTACAATAATTATAACCAACACTGACAGTGTAGAGTATAGCATCCCTGAAGCTGCTGTGGTTGTTCAGGATAAAAAAAAAAATTGGCTGAGAGGAGACCTCATTACAATGTACAAATACCTGTGTAGGCAGTACAAGGATCTCTCCAAAGATCTTCTATACGTAGGCCTGTGATCAGGACATGGGGGCTTCCTCTACGTCTAGGAGAGAGGCGCTTCTACGAAAAAGTTGTTTACTGTAAGAGCAGTGAAATGGAACTCTTGTAAACAAACTTTTGCATCTTCACTATATTACTGTATTTGTGGTAAAACACTGGCAAACAACATGAAACTACTTAAAGACAACAGATCCAGTGTCATGAACCCAATCACCAAGACATGAAATTAAATCCAACCTGGTGTGCCTCACTGTAACATTTTTGCAAATTTGCAGTGTACTCCCCTCACTATTGCCTGTAAATGAGGCTAAATATGAGCCAGGACAAAAGTGCAGATAAATATGCTCTAGCCTTGAAACAATATATTACAAGAGTTAACATGATGAATAACATGAATAATTGAAAATGATATCACCACTGTCTATATGCCTGGAGGAGAAAAGGAATCCACACGTGTGTCGCCACGATCCTGCGGCTTCCTCAGGGGTAACCATATACCAGCTGAATGTTCATTTTATTAGCAAGCCGTGTGATGCTGGCGTGTGATGTCATGTCCGCCCATCAGCTGAGCCCCCAGCGCCTGCGCAGATCCCGAAGGAACGCCTCCCACTCTTCTCCTCCATGTGGTAGCACCGCACATGTCACGGGACCCGCCCCACAAGGAGAAGGCACCCGGAAAGCCAGCTGACATTTGTCAACAGTACGTGAATGTTCATATAAAAGTTGATGCCAAATGATCTTTCTTTAAAGCCTGTAAAAACTGCCGATTCCTCCATATGTTATGCCTGATTCCGAGGGCATTGTTCTGAAACTACAGCGTTGTTTTCATATGGGTATTTATCAGTGGGCATTATCATCAGATAGGGGCAGACACCACAATTTAAACTAAAATGAGTAATAGAGAGGATCAAAAGATAAATTTTTGAGACCACATAATGGATTGATAGATATAAGCCCGGTGAACCAATGAAAATGTTCCTTAATGTTACTCTCCAATAATGGAACCAATGATAGTTACTAAAAAAGTAATATATATCACGTGAATAGAAAGTGAAATAAACAGAGAAGTAATTTATATATAAATGGGAATTTGATGTGCTCTAAATCTAAATCCGTCTGAAAGGGAAGTTATGAAATGTGAAATGAAATAAGTAGAGATGGGTGAATTTGTTAAATTCGGTCTGTCCCGATTTGCCGAATTTTTCGGAAAAATTTGATTTGATTTTAATCGAATCATGACGAATAACGTTAAAAAACAGGTATTTCCTGGCTGCAGAGAGCCTGTAGGGTTTTGTAGAACGTTATGCCATGCTTAATTATGCATAGGGAGCGTGGTTTGGTCTTCAAACCATGCTGTGTTTTAGTATGACACGCACATGACAGTCAACGCTCTTAGAATCGCTTCATTTTTAAATTCCATGTACACTTACATAGGCCAACTTCACCAAATAAGCGAAGCGGGAACGCAGCCTGACAAGGTAACGTCGGTGCCAGCTCAAAAGGACTGAACTAAGGGCCAAGATTTCACTATAACATCAAAGAAGGCAGTCTTTTCACACTGACATCAGATGATTCCATAGATTACGACAGAACCTGTTTTGTTAAACCCTGATACATTTTGTCCGCTTTCAATCGGTCAAAAATCCATCATCGGTATTGCTGAAGCCAAAAACAAACAGGAGTAGATCCAAAACAGAGATGACCAGTAAATGGGATACTTGCATGTCCTGTGTATTCTGTATCCACTACTGCTTTTGGCTATCAATCCTGGCTTCATTCCTTCTGACAGATGAAATGACGCTGGAAACTAAACATAGTGGCAACATCATAGAGCGATGGAGGGTGAAAACAGCATTTTGAAAATCACAAGGTGTTCCAGGGAGACAGCGGTCAGTTTGCAGAAGCATGACTAAGCAGCAGAGAGACACAATGACAAATTATGGAGGTGGAGGAAACATGGTAGGCCACAGAGTGGCACGATGACAGAGCATGGAGGAGGTGGCGGCAGCAGTAGCAGTGGCAGGAGGCCACGAAGTGGCACAATGATAAGAGTGTGGAGGTGTCAGAAGGAGCAGCAGGAGGCCAAAAGGGGCACAATGGTAAGAGCGTGGAGGTGGCGGCAGCAGAAGCAACAATCCACAGGTGGCAGCAACATGGTGGCAGCAACATGGAAAGCCAAAGAGTGGCCCAATGATAGAACATAGAGATAGCGGTGGTAGCAGCAGCAGGAGCCCACAGCAACATAGTGGCAGCATATGGGAAAGCCACAGAGTGGTACAATGGCAGAGTGTGGAGCTGGCGGCGGCAGCAGGAGCCCACATAGCCCACAGCAGAGGAGGCCACTTTGTGGCACAATGACAAAGTTTGATATGAATTCGAAGTTGAAATTTTCCATTTAAATTTGAAGATTAGAGACGCCACATCCATAATACATGGTAGACCACAGAGTGGCCCAATGATAGAGTATCATAGTATCATAGTATCATAGTATATAAGGCTGGAAGGAGACGCAAGTCCATCAAGTCCAACCTTCAAGAATTAAATAAATGTTTTATCCCCATAACCCGTGATATTTTTTCTCTCCAGAAAGTCATCCAGGCCTCTCTTGAACATGTACATAGAGTCGGCCATAACAACCTCCTGCGGCAGAGAGTTCCATAGTCTCACTGCTCTTACAGTAAAGAACCTTTGTCTATGGTGATGGTAAAATCGCCTCTCCTCTAGGCGTAGAGGATGCCCCCTTGTCCTGGTCACAGGCCTAGGTATAAAAAGATCTTTGGAGAGATCCTTGTACTGTCCGTTCAGGTATTTGTACATTGTAATGAGGTCTCCCCTCAGTCGTCTTTTTTCTAAACTGAATAATCCCAAATTTTGTAATCTGTCAGTGTATTCTAATCCCCCCATTCCCCTAATAATCCTGGTTGCTCTCCTCTGCACCCGTTCCAGCTCTGTTATATCCTTTTTATACACTGGTGCCCAAAACTGTACACAATATTCCATGTGTGGTCTGACCAGGGATTTGTATAAGGGCAAAACTATGTCTTTATCATGAGAATCTATTCCTCTCTTGATGCATCCCATTATTTTATTTGCTTTAGCAAAAGCCGCCTGGCTCTGGTCACTAAAATTAAGTTTACCATCCACCAATACGCCCAAGTCCTTTTCAGCTTCAGTTTTACTAAGTAATTGACCGTTTAGAACATAATTATACTTTTTGTTTCCATGGCCCAAGTGCATAACTTTACATTTATCTACATTAAACCTCATCAACCATTTCTCTGCCCATCCCTCAAGCTTCCACAAATCCCTCTGTAATGCTAAACTATCGACCTCAGTATTTATTACTTTACACAGCTTAGTATCATCTGCAAATATTGAAACTTGACTGTGTAAACCCACTACAAGGTCATTAATAAAAATATTAAAAAGAAGTGGCCCCAATACTGACCCCTGTGGCACTCCACTGGTAACATCAACCCAATCTGAGAATGTGCCATTAATGACCACCCTCTGTTTTCTATCACTAAGCCAATTACTTACCCAGATACACAGATTTTCTCCTATTCCCAGCAGTCTCATTTTATATACCAACCTTTTATGTGGCACGGTGTCAAATGCCTTTGAGAAGTCCAGATATACAACATCCACAGCGTCCCCCAGATCCAGTCTTGAACTTACCTCCTCGTAGAAACCAATCAGATTAGTCTGACAGGACCGATCTCTCATAAACCCATGCTGACGCTGGGTTATAAGGTTGTGCACAGTGAGATACTCCAGGATAGCATCTCTAATAAACCCCTCAAATATTTTCCCCACCACAGCAGTTAGACTTACGGGTCTGTAGTTTCCAGGATCGCTATTTGATCCTTTTTTGTATATTGGTACCACATTTGCTATGCGCCATTCCTGTGGAACATAACCAGTCCTCAGTGAATCTTCAAATATTAAAAATAACGGTCTGTCTATCACCGTACATAATTCATGCAGAACCCGGGGGTGTATGCCATCTGGCCCCGGTGATTTATCTATCTTAGTGGTTGCGAGGCGGCGCCGTACCTCTTCCTGGGTTAAACTGTTGACATTATAAAAAGAATTAACATTATTCCTCATTGTGTCTTCCACCAGGGGATTTTCCTGGGTAAAGACAGTTGAGAAGGCGACATTCAGTAGATTGGCCCTTTCCTCGTCTCCTTCCACCATGACCCCCATGTTATTTCTAAGGGGACCCACACTCTCTGTTTTTAGTTTCTTATCATTTATATACTTGAAAAATAATTTGGGATTATTTTTGCTCTCCCTGGCAATATTTCTCTCAGTCTCTATTTTTGCGGCCTTTATCTGCTTTTTACAGGATTTATTTTTCTCTCTATAATCCTGTAATGCCTCATCGCTACCTTCACGTTTTAGCACCTTAAACGCTTTATCTTTCTCGCTTATTGCTTTCCTTACAAGACTAGTTAGCCACATAGGGTTTTTCTTGTTCCTTTTATGCTTTTTCCCATAAGGTATGTGTTTCTCACAGGACTTTTTCAGAATATATGAGAAAAAGTCCCATTTTTGGGGGGGGGCTTTTGTCCTTGAGAGCATTATCCCAGTCTATGCCTTTAAGGTCTTCCCTTAGTTGCTGAAAATTTGCCCTCCTGAAGTTTAGAGTGTTGGTTGCCCCTTCACTAACGCTCTTAGTAAAGCGTAATACAAAATCAATGATATTATGATCACTATTCCCCAGGTTCCCCCCAACCTGTAGTTTTGATATCCTATCAGGTCTGTTGGTAAGGATAAGGTCCAGCAGTGCCCCCCCTCTTGTTGGCTCCAGGACTAGTTGCGACAGGTAATTGTCTTTTGTTGTTGACAAGAACCTGCTACCTTTGAAGGACCTGCAGGTTTCTGCCCCCCAGTCAATATCTGGGTAATTGAAGTCCCCCATGATAAGTACTTCACCATGCTTTGAAGCCGCATCCATTTCACTTATCAGCATTTCCTCTGCTGCCTCCATTATATTTGGAGCCTTATAACAAACCCCTAGTAATATTGTATTATTCTTTTTCCCTCCCCTTATCTCCACCCATAGGGACTCCACATTTGCGTTACTGATGTCATCTCGCAGGACGGGCTTGAGGCAAGAATTCACATATAAACAAACCCCTCCCCCTTTTTTATTTATACGATCCTTTCTAAAAAGACTATAACCATCTATAGTAACAGCCCAGTCATAGCTACTGTCCAGCCATGTCTCGCTGATACCCACTATATCATATTTCCGTTCCAACATCAAGAGTTCCAGTTCCTCCATTTTGTTTGTGAGGCTTCTGGCATTTGTGTACATACACTTTATATGTTTTTCCCTGTCCGTATTCCTTTTGTCCTTATTCCCCAATCTCATTCCAGCCCCCCTTCCTCCCCCATGGACTATGACCCTTCCCAGCTCTCTATGTACACCGTCTATTTGCCCTGCACAAGTGTAGTTGCCCTCCCCCCAGGTCTCTAGTTTAAACACTCCTCCAACCTTCTAGCCATTTTTTCCCCTAAAACAGCGGCCCCCTCCCCATTGAGGTGCAGCCCATCCCTACTGTAGAGCCTGTAGCCCACAGAAAAGTCATCCCAGTTCTCCATGAACCCAAACCCCTCCTTCCTACACCAACTTTTGAGCCACTTATTTACCTCCTTGATCTCCCGCTGCCTTTCTGGTGTGGCACGTGGTACAGGCAGTATTTCGGAGAAAATTACCTTTGAGGTCCTTGCCCTGAGCTTATGGCCTAAATCTCTGAAATCATTTTTAAGGACCTTCCACCTACCTGTTACTTTATCATTAGTGCCAATGTGGACCATGACCGCTGGTTCCTCACCAGCCCCTCCCAGTAATCCGTCAACCCGATCCGCAACATGCCGAACCCGAGCACCCGGCAAACAACACACTGTTCGGTATGCACGGTCTTTGTGACAGATTGCCCTGTGTGTTCCCCTAATAATGGAATCTCCCACTACCAGCACCTGTCTGACCTTGCCTGTGCTCCCATTACCCTTCTTACTGGAGCAGACATTCCCCTGGTTGCTAGCGGCCATGTCTTTCTGCAGCATTGCTACCCCAGAGCTGATATCCCCCTCATCCACCAGCCTGGCAAACTTATTGGGGTGCACCAGATCAGGACTAGACTCTCTACAACTCTTCCCTCTACCCCGCCTTCTACATGTTACCCAACTAGCTGCCCCCTCATTCTGCACCTCCATACTTCCCTCCCCACAACCATCTTCCCCAGAGAGTTTGTGCTCCAGGAGCAGCAAACTTCGTTCCATATTATCAATTGCCCGCAGCCTTGAAACTTGCTCATTTAGATCCAGAATCTGGGCTTCCAGATGAGCAATTTTCACACACCCCACACAGCAGTATTCCCCCTCGAACGGCTGTTCAAGGAAAGCATACATGGCACAGGATGTACACCGTGTAGCAATGCCACTTATGGAGTCCATAATTCTAATGGGGATTACAATATAAATATGCACAGAAAGAATTTACAGTCAAAGTAACACAGAACACAGAAGTTACCTGCTAAAGCCCCTCAAACTTAAGTCCCTTAAACCTAAGTCACACTTATGACACTGCACACACTTGGGATCAGTGCACACTCGCTGCCAAGCTCATACACTCGCTTTGCTAATGCTTTTTTTAAAGTTATCGGCCACAAAAATCTGCAGAGCTCACTGCACAAGATCTGGCTGCAAAAGCACAAGATCTGGCTGCATCAGGTGGCATCAGCAGCAGGAGCCCACGGAGTGGCATATTCATATAGTGTGGAGGTGGCATCAGCAGGAGCCCACACAGTGGCACAATGATATAGTTTGGAGGTTGCATCAGCAGTAGTCCACATAGTGGAACAATGATATAGTGTGGAGGTGGCATCAACAGCAGGAGCCCTCAGAGTGGCCCAATTATATAGTGTGGAGGTGGCATCAGCAGCAACAAGATCCCACAGAATGGCACAATGATATAGTATGGATGTGGCATAAGCAGCAGCAGGAGCCCAAACAGTGGCACAATGTTATACTGTGGAGGTGGCATCAGTAGCAGCAGGAGCCTGCAGAGTGGCACAATGATATAGTGTGGAGGTGGCGGACAATTCCAGTCCCTGGTAAAGATGGTAGGAGGCAGAGGAAGCAACTGGCAGCAGATGTGTGGCATCAGGCGGGTGGCAGCATCAGAATAGTGCTGAGGCAGGTAGTTAGAATCCAGACTCATTTCTCAACGTTTGGGGGAGACGTCATGGCTGATCTAATGTGAAGCATAAGGTATTGGTGAGTTAAAATCCTGGCCGATCCATGCCTGATTCATCTTGACAAAGGTCAGTCTCTCCACATTACGGGGGGACAAGCGGGTTCTCTTTGGAGTAACGATGGCCCCCGCCACACTGAACACTCGCTCGGATGCCATACTACTGGCCGGGCAAGACATCTTCTCTACTGCAAACTCTGCAAGTTACGGCCATGCATCATGTTTGGCTGCCTAGTAGTCCATGGGATCCTTTACTTGAGGTGCTAAAGTGCTTTCTAAGTAGTTCACCACCTGCTGGTGCAGGGTCTGCTCCATGTCCTGCTGCTGCTTGTGGTGGCTACCCTCCTCACTAGGTGGCTGAAGGAAGTTGCTCAATAAAGAATCCAGACTTAAGCTTCTGCAGATGGAACAGCTACAGCTCCTACCCCCCCCCCCCACAGCTCCCCACAGCAGCCATGGCAGTAGTTCGTGTGCGATGACTGCCAGGAATCCCCCGGTCAGACCTGACAGAGAATGGACAAATGTGCACAGCATTTCTCTAAAGCATGCCAGTTGTTCCTCCCTCTCAGCAGCTGGAAAAAAGTCACCCATTTTTGACCTGTAACAAGGGTCAAAGAGGGTGGAGAGCCAAAAGTCATCCCTATCCAAGATGTTGACTATTCATCTGTCACTAGTTAGGCAAAGCAACATGCTGCGGGCCATCTGCGCAAGTGACTCTGAGGGACTCCCGGCCTCCATCTCCAGTGTATACGGCCAAGGTGCTTCTGGGACATCTGCCTTGTCTTTTACCTCATCCTCCAGATGCTCCTGCTCCTCCTCTCTTGTCACCTGAGTGGAAAAAAACACTGATTTCACCAGACTCTGCTTGTGCACCAATGTCCTCCTCCTTATCCTCCTGCAGTTCAGCCCCCACCGGACTCATGTGGCCATGAGATGTAGTCTCCACTTATCCAGTGTCCCGACCAGACAGAGTTTGCAGCATATGTTCCAGTCCTGGCGACTGACAAATAACGTGGCCTCTTCAAAGGGCCTGAGCAAATGCCAGTGGCTGACATCAAGGTTGTACAGAGGAGTACTTTGTTCCGCTTGCGTCATCAAAAAATTAATCGCTTTTCTCTGTTCATGCAGGCGGTCTAACATATGGAGGCTGGAAACGGGTGGAGACATTGCATATAAGACTATGTTGTGCTAGGCCGTTCTGACGCTGCAACTCGAGGAGGGTGTTCTTGGCTTTGTAAGAATGGCTGAAGTAAGTGTACTGTTTGCTGCTCATTGTTAGAATGTCTTCCAGATGGGTGGAAGACTTGAGGAATCTGTTGACAACCAGATTAAACACATGGACCATGTAGGGCGCTTGGGCCATCCCTCCTGGGTGCAGCGCGGACACCATGTTCCTCCCATTGTCTGTCACCGTGGTTCTGATTTTTAGCTGTCATGGAGAAAGCCACACATTGATTTCTTGTTCCATGATGCGGAGCAGTTCCTCCTCTGTGTGACTTCATTCTCCCAGGCAAACCAGGTGTAGAACTGTGTGACACCGCTGTGCCCTGCACATGTGGTATGATGGAGCAGCACTTGTGGAGGCTGAGGTGGTGGTGGAGAAGGAGGAGGCGGACACTGGTGCTGTAGCAGCAGTTTGACAATGTGGAGGAGAAAGTGGCGCCTCTTGTGGAAGTACTGGCCCTGACCATAGTTACAGCACCACACGTCCATGCTACTGTGCACCTTGGAAGAAACTGATAAGCTCAAGGACTGGCCCACCTTCTGTTGTACATAAAGGTGAAGGGCTGGCACTGCCTTTTTGGAAAAATAATTGCGGCTTGGAACTTTCCACCTTGGTTCGGCATTAGCCATTAGTTCTCTGAATGGTGCAGAGTCCACGACCTGGAAAAGGAGGGACTACAGTACCAACAGCTTGGACAAGAGCACGGTCAGCTTCTGCACCTTAGGATGGCTGGACGCATATAGTTGTCTCTTTGTAATTGCCTCTTTCAAAGACTGCTGGCACCATGCTTAGCGAAGAGCAGAAGCATCTGGACCGGAAGATGAAAAAACCCAGCTCCCTTTGGCAGAGGTGCTGGAGCCTACAGTGGCTGAAATGGCATGTGTGCCACTAGATTCTGCTGCTGCAGTTGCTGCGTTGGCAGGATGGGCCTCCACATCTGTTCCACATTTCTCCCAGGCTATTGGATGGTGACGCTGCATGTGTTGACGCAGGGCTGTGGTGCAAACGTTAGCTCCCTGGCCACGCTTCACTTTCTGCCCGCAGATTCAACATATACATACGCTCGGCTCCTCTGGTGTCTTAACAAGAAACTGCCAAACCGCTTACCTGGGCCTTTGAAGCGGGGTTTGTGCAGTAGCTGCCTGCTCCACTGCCTAAAGTGCAAGCTGACACTCTCTTCGCCCGACGATGATGAATCCCTTGCTACACCTGGCCCCAAGTGCGATCGGCTACATCATCATCAATTTGCATTTCCCTATCAATGCTACTTTCCTCAACGGTGTCAGTATGCACAGCCTGCCTACTGCACGGAGCAGAGGATGTCTGACCAATCTCTTCACTGCCAAGCAGCTGCTGACTGTCCCCAAACACTTTGTCCTCGCTGAATAGTGGAGCTGAGCCCAGACCACCTAGTAGCTTTATGGATGAGGGAAATGAACAGGACAGAGGCTGTTTGAGGACAGGTGATGGCCGCTGACCTTCTCCTGGGCCATGCCAACTAATTGTTGTATCTGAGGAACCCACGGACTCTTGGCTGGGGTTGTCAGATGTTATATTTGAGGAATTGGGTGACCTAGCCAACCACTCAGCAACCTTTGGGTTGTTGATAGAGATGAGCGAACATGCTCGTCCGAGCTTGATGCTCGGTCGAGCATTAGGGTACTCGAAACTGCTCGTTGCTCGGACGAATACTTTGCCCGCTCGAGAAAATGGCAGCTCCCGCCGTTTTGCTTTTTGGCGGCCAGAAACAGAGCCAATCACAAGCCAGGAGACTCTGCACTCCACCCAGCATGACGTGGTACCCTTACACGTCGATAGCAGTGGTTGGCTGGCCAGATCAGGTGACCCTGGGATAGACTAGCCGCTGGCCGCGCTGCTCGGATCATTCTGTCTCTGGATGCCGCTAGGGAGAGAGCTGCTGCTGGTCAGGGAAAGCGTTAGGGTGTTCTATTAGCTTACTGTTAGGCAGGAGTGATTCTCAAAGAACCCAACAGCCCTTCTTAGGGCTACAATAACGTTCTACTTTTTTTATTTTAATTTGCATCTTTTACCATTTTGTGAGGAATTAGCAGGGGGACTTGCTACCGTTGTGTTTAGCTCTTAGTGGCACACATATCCATAGCAAAGACCGAAGTGGGAAAATTCAGTAGGGGTTGGATTTCTATTAGGCAATAACTCAGTGTCATCTCATCTGGCATAGTAGTGTGCTTCCTTTGATACTTGGCTAGAAAATAGCCATAGGAGAATACAAATAGCTTCTTGAAGCCTACAGTAGCGTTCTATATATTTGATTTCTGGTTGATCTGCTGGTGGCTGTAGTTTCTGCAGTGCATGTACTTGCCAATTCTGAGCAATTTGTAGTGAGACTTGCGACCGCTGTGTTCTGCGCTTAGTGGCGCACATATCCATAGCAAAGGCTGAAGTGGGAAAATTCAGTAGGGGTTGGATTTCTATTAGGCAATAACTCAGTGTCATCTCATCTGGCATAGTAGTGTGCTTCCTTTGATACTTGGCTAGAAAATAGCCATAGGAGAATACAAATAGCTTCTTGAAGCCTACAGTAGCGTTCTATATATTTGATTTCTGGTTGATCTGCTGGTGGCTGTAGTTTCTGCAGTGCATGTACTTGCCAATTCTGAGCAATTTGTAGTGAGACTTGCGACCGCTGTGTTCTGCGCTTAGTGGCGCACATATCCATAGCAAAGGCTGAAGTGGGAAAATTCAGTAGGGGTTGGATTTCTATTAGGCAATAACTCAGTGTCATCTCATCTGGCATAGTAGTGTGCTTCCTTTGATACTTGGCTAGAAAATAGCCATAGGAGAATACAAATAGCTTCTTGAAGCCTACAGTAGCGTTCTATATATTTGATTTCTGGTTGATCTGCTGGTGGCTGTAGTTTCTGCAGTGCATGTACTTGCCAATTCTGAGCAATTTGTAGTGAGACTTGCGACCGCTGTGTTCTGCGCTTAGTGGCGCACATATCCATAGCAAAGGCTGAAGTGGGAAAATTCAGTAGGGGTTGGATTTCTATTAGGCAATAACTCAGTGTCATCTCATCTGGCATAGTAGTGTGCTTCCTTTGATACTTGGCTAGAAAATAGCCATAGGAGAATACAAATAGCTTCTTGAAGCCTACAGTAGCGTTCTATATATTTGATTTCTGGTTGATCTGCTGGTGGCTGTAGTTTCTGCAGTGCATGTACTTGCCAATTCTGAGCAATTTGTAGTGAGACTTGCGACCGCTGTGTTCTGCGCTTAGTGGCGCACATATCCATAGCAAAGGCTGAAGTGGGAAAATTCAGTAGGGGTTGGATTTCTATTAGGCAATAACTCAGTGTCATCTCATCTGGCATAGTAGTGTGCTTCCTTTGATACTTGGCTAGAAAATAGCCATAGGAGAATACAAATAGCTTCTTGAAGCCTACAGTAGCGTTCTATATATTTGATTTCTGGTTGATCTGCTGGTGGCTGTAGTTTCTGCAGTGCATGTACTTGCCAATTCTGAGCAATTTGTAGTGAGACTTGCGACCGCTGTGTTCTGCGCTTAGTGGCGCACATATCCATAGCAAAGGCTGAAGTGGGAAAATTCAGTAGGGGTTGGATTTCTATTAGGCAATAACTCAGTGTCATCTCATCTGGCATAGTAGTGTGCTTCCTTTGATACTTGGCTAGAAAATAGCCATAGGAGAATACAAATAGCTTCTTGAAGCCTACAGTAGCGTTCTATATATTTGATTTCTGGTTGATCTGCTGGTGGCTGTAGTTTCTGCAGTGCATGTACTTGCCAATTCTGAGCAATTTGTAGTGAGACTTGCGACCGCTGTGTTCTGCGCTTAGTGGCGCACATATCCATAGCAAAGGCTGAAGTGGGAAAATTCAGTAGGGGTTGGATTTCTATTAGGCAATAACTCAGTGTCATCTCATCTGGCATAGTAGTGTGCTTCCTTTGATACTTGGCTAGAAAATAGCCATAGGAGAATACAAATAGCTTCTTGAAGCCTACAGTAGCGTTCTATATATTTGATTTCTGGTTGATCTGCTGGTGGCTGTAGTTTCTGCAGTGCATGTACTTGCCAATTCTGAGCAATTTGTAGTGAGACTTGCGACCGCTGTGTTCTGCGCTTAGTGGCGCACATATCCATAGCAAAGGCTGAAGTGGGAAAATTCAGTAGGGGTTGGATTTCTATTAGGCAATAACTCAGTGTCATCTCATCTGGCATAGTAGTGTGCTTCCTTTGATACTTGGCTAGAAAATAGCCATAGGAGAATACAAATAGCTTCTTGAAGCCTACAGTAGCGTTCTATATATTTGATTTCTGGTTGATCTGCTGGTGGCTGTAGTTTCTGCAGTGCATGTACTTGCCAATTCTGAGCAATTTGTAGTGAGACTTGCGACCGCTGTGTTCTGCGCTTAGTGGCGCACATATCCATAGCAAAGGCTGAAGTGGCAAAATTCAGTAGGGGTTGGATTTCTATTAGGCAATAACTCAGTGTCATCTCATCTGGCATAGTAGTGTGCTTCCTTTGATACTTGGCTAGAAAATAGCCATAGCAATAGGATAGGATTGTTTGGTTCTAAAAACTCAAAAAAAAACAAAAAACACAAAAAAAAACAAAAAACACAAAAAAAACACACAAAAAAAAAAAAAAAAAGTAAAAAAAAAAAAAAAGTTATAACTCTCATTTTAAAAATGTTTAACCCCAGGGCTAGGGGTAGAGGACGAGGGCGGGGACGTGGGCGTCCAACTACTGCAGGGGTCAGAGGCCGTGGTCCTGGGCGGGGTGAGACACCACCTGCTGATGAGGGAGCAGGGGAACGCCGCAGAGCTACACTCCCTAGGTTCATGTCTGAAGTTACTGGGACTCGTGGTAGAGCACTGTTGAGGCCAGAACAGTGCGAACAGGTGATGTCGTGGATTGCTGACAATGCTTCGAGCAATTTGTCCACCACCAGTCAGTCTTCCACGCAGTCCACCCATGTCACCGAAATGCCCACTCCTCCAGCTCCTGCACCTCAGCCTCCTCCCCCCCAGTCTGCCCCCTCCCAGGAAAATTTGCCATTTGAACCGGCATACTCTGAGGAACTGTTTTCTGGACCCTTCCCACAGTCACAAACCACTTGTCCGGTTGCTGCTGAGCAATTTTCCGATGCCCAGGTTTTCCACCAGTCACAGTCTGTGGGTGATGATGACCTTCTTGACGTAGTGGAAGTGTGTAAAGAGGTGTCCGACGATGAGGAGACACGGTTGTCAGACAGTGGGGAAGTTGTTGTCAGGGCAGGAAGTCCGAGGGGGGAGCAGACTGAGGGATCGGAGGATGATGAGGTGACAGACCCAAGCTGGGTTGAGAGGCCGGGTGAACACAGTGCTTCTGAGACGGAGGAGAGTCCTCGACCTGAACAGGTTGGAAGAGGCAGTGGTGGGGCCAGACGGAGAGGCAGGGCCAGAGCTGGTGCATCAGCGCCACTGTCAACTAGTGAAGCTCCCGTGGTGAGGGCTCTTGCGGCGAGGGCTAGATCTTCAGAAGTGTGGAGGTTCTTTAAGGAAACACCGGATGACCGACGGACTGTGGTGTGCAACATTTGCCAAACCAGGCTCAGCAGGGGTTCCACCACTACTAGCTTAACTACCACCAGTATGCGCAGGCATATGAATGCTAAGCACCCCACTCAGTGGCAACAAGCCCGTTCACCTCCGGCCGTGCACACCACTGCTCCTTCCCCTGTGTCAGCTGCTAGTCAGCCCCCTGCCCAGGACCCTGGCCCAAAAACCCCATCGTCGCCTCCACGATCCTCCACAGCATCCACCAGCGTTCAGCTCTCCATACCCCAGACGCTGGAGCGGAAACGCAAATATAGTGCAACCCACCCGCACGCCCAAGCCCTTAATGTGCACATCTCCAGATTGCTTAGCCTGGAGATGCTGCCCTATAGGCTAGTAGAGACCGAGGCCTTTCGCAACCTCATGGCGGCGGCCGCCCCTCGGTATTCGGTCCCCAGCCGCCACTACTTTTCCCGATGTGCCGTCCCAGCCCTGCACCAGCACGTGTCAGACAACATCATCCGTGCCCTGACCAACGCCGTTTCTGACAAGGTCCACCTGACCACGGACACGTGGACGAGTGCTGCCGGGCAGGGCCACTATATATCGCTGACGGCACATTGGGTTAACTTGGTGGAGGCTGGGACCGAGACTGACCCTGGGGCTGCTCATATACTGCCGACGCCGAGGATTGCGGGGCCTACCTCGGTCCAGGTGTTTCAGGCCTACTATGCCTCCTCCTCCTCCCACCCCTCCTCCACCTCCTCCTCCGAACTACCATCCGTGGGCACGGCGCCATCAGTCGGTAGCTCTAGGCACAGCAGCAGTGCCGTCGCTAAGCGACAGCAGGCGGTGCTCAAACTGCTGAGCCTAGGCGACAAAAGGCACACCGCCCAAGAGCTATTACAGGGCATCACGGCGCAGACTGATCTGTGGCTGGCACCGCTGAACCTCAAGCCGGGAATGGTTGTGTGTGACAACGGCCGTAACCTGGTGGCGGCTCTGCAACTCGGCAGACTGACACATGTGCCATGCCTGGCCCATGTGTTAAATCTGATAGTGCAGCGTTTCCTCAAGACATACCCCAATCTGTCTGATTTGCTCACGAAGGTGCGCCGCATCTGTGCGCATTTCAGGAAGTCCAGCCCAGATGCTGCCACTCTCAGGGCAGCGCAGCGCCGCCTCCAACTGCCCGCTCACCGACTGTTGTGCGACGTGCCCACGAGGTGGAATTCAACACTGACCATGTTATCCAGAGTTTACCAGCAGCGCAGAGCGATTGTAGACTGCCAGATGTCAACTTCCACCAGAACTGGTAGTCAGGTCAGTCAGCTTCCTCAAGTCTACAATGAGGAGTGGACGTGGATGTCTGATATCTGTCAGGTGCTGAGTAACTTTGAGGAGTCAACACAGATGGTCAGTGGCGATGCCGCCATCATCAGCCTCACCATCCCGCTGCTTGGCCTGTTGAAAAACTCTCTGGTCAGCATGAAGTCGGAAGCTTTGCGCTCGTCACAAGAGACGGGGGAAGAATATTCCCTTGTTGATAGCCAAAGCACCCTGAGGTCTGTTTCTCAGCGCATATCGGAGGAGGTGGAGGTGGAGGAGGATGAGGAGGAAGAGGAGGAGAATGTTGGCGAGACACAAGAGGGGACCATTGTTGAGTCCTTCACTGTTCAGCGTGTATGGGCAGAAGAAGAGGAGTTGGAGGAGTTGGAGGAGGAGGAAATGGACAGTCAGGCCAGTGAGGGGAGTGAATTCTTACGCGTTGGTACTCTGGCGCATATGGCAGATTTCATGCTAGGCTGCCTATCCCGTGACCCTCGCGTTCAAAGAATTTATTCCAGCACCGATTACTGGGTGTTCACTCTCCTGGACCCACGGTACAAGCAAAATCTTGCCACTCTCATCCCTGCAGAGGAAAGGAGTGTGAGAATGCATGAATACCAGCAGGCCCTGGTGCACAAGCTGAAACAGTATTTCCCTTCTGACAGCGCTAGCGGCAGAGTGCGTAGTTCTGCGGGACAAGTAGCGAGGGAGAGTAGGCGAGCAGGCAGCTTGTCCAGCACTGGCAAGGGTACGCTTTACAAGGCTTTTGCCAGCTTTATGTCACCCCAGCAAGACACTGTCACCTGTCCCCAGTCTCGGCAGAGTAGGGCTGATCTTTACAGAAAGATGGTGAGGGAGTACGTAGCTGACCATACCATCGTCCTAAATGATCACACAGCTCCCTACAACTACTGGGTTTCAAAGCTGGACATGTGGCACGAACTGGCGCTGTACGCCTTGGAGGTTCTTGCCTGCCCTGCCGCTAGCGTCTTGTCCGAGCGGGTTTTCAGTGCAGCTGGTGGCATCATCACCGATAAGCGTACACGCCTGTCGACTGACAGCGCTGACAGGCTGACGCTTATTAAAATGAATAAAGGCTGGATTTCTCAGAATTTCCAATCTCCACCAGGTGAAGGAAGCTCAACCTGAATAATTGATCCACTCCTCCTCCTCCTCCTCATTTTCCTCCTTCTCCTCCTCTTTGTACAGTAAAGCAGAGGAAAATGGCTATTTTTTGACAGGGCCCACTGGCTCTTGCTATACTTCATGCATTTAATTTTTCTGGAGGGCCACCTACCCGGTCCTCTGTTTGAAACAATTTTTGTGAGTGCCACATACAGGCACTCAATCTATTCCATTTTTCTGGAGGGCCACCTACCCGGTCCTCTGGTTTGAACAATTTTTGGGACTGCCACATACAGGCACTCAATCTATTCCATTTTACTGGAGGGCCACCTACCTGCTCCTCTGGTTTGAAGAATTTTTGGGACTGCCACATACAGGCACTCAATCTATTCCATTTTACTGGAGGGCCACCTACCTGCTCCTCTGGTTTGAAACATTTTTGGGACTGCCACATACAGGCACTCAATCTATCCCATTTTACTGGAGGGCCACCTACCTGCTCCTCTGGTTTGAAGAATTTTTGGGACTGCCACATACAGGCACTCAATCTATTCCATTTTACTGGAGGGCCACCTACCTGCTCCTCTGGTTTGAAACATTTTTGGGACTGCCACATACAGGCACTCAATCTATCCCATTTTACTGGAGGGCCACCTACCTGCTCCTCTGGTTTGAAACATTTTTGGGACTGCCACATACAGGCACTCAATCTATCCCATTTTACTGGAGGGCCACCTACCTGCTCCTCTGGTTTGAAACATTTTTGGGACTGCCACATACAGGCACTCAATCTATTCCATTTTACTGCAGGGCCACCTACCTGCTCCTCTGGTTTGAACAATTTTTGGGACTGCCACATACAGGCACTCAATCTATTCCATTTTACTGGAGGGCCACCTACCTGCTCCTCTGGTTTGAACAATTTTTGGGACTGCCACATACAGGCACTCAATCTATCCCATTTTACTGGAGGGCCACCTACCTGCTCCTCTGGTTTGAAAAATGTTTGGGACTGCCACATACAGGCACTATCCAAATTAAATTGTCTCCATAGCAGCCTCCACACGTTGTCTCCATTCCTACCTCCAAAAGTCGTCCATATAGCTGCCTCCATACATCGTCCCTTTATCAAACGAGGTGTGTCAGGCAGAAATTTGGGTTGTTTTCATGGATTCCACATCAAAGTTGTTAACTTTGTCGCCACCCTGCTGTGTAATCCACAAAATATACTTGCAAACTTTTACCATTTAGGGATATTATTTCAGCGCTTCTTGCGCATCTGTTTACATTCCCCTCACCCGCCATATCCTAAACTTATAAGAACGCTACTACACTTGATCTTATACAAAAGTGCTGTTTGGGGAGTAGCCTAGAGACAGGGGCTTGGATTTGCGAAAGCTCGCCTGGCAGCGGAGCGCCAGCTCCATGCGCATCATGCGCTTCTTGCGCATCTGTTTACATTCCCCTCACCCGGCATATCCTAAACTTATAAGAACGCTACTACACTTGATCTTATACAAAAGGTTCTTAGAAGTGCTGTTTGGGGAGTAGCCTAGAGACAGGGGCTTGGATTGGCGAAAGCTCGCCTGGCAGCGGAGCGCCAGCTCCATGCCAAGATCCAACTAACATAGTTTTAACTGCAGCACCTTTAATCTACTACTAGTTCACTGCCTCCATACATGGTCCCCTTATCAAACGAGCTGTGTCAGGCAGAATTTTGGGTTGTTTTCATGGCTTCCATGTTAACTTTGTCGCCACCCTGCTGTGTAATCCACAAAATATACTGGCAAACTTTTATCATGTACCGATATTATTTGAGCACTTCTTGCTCACCTCCTTTGGTTCCTCTCTGCCACCCATTGGTTTGAAGCCTGAGTCCATTTAGGGTATGTCGCCATGACACTCTCTAGCCTGCTGCCGCTGCCTCTGCATGCCGTCCCCTATAGTGTCAGGGTCAATTATTGCATGTTTTAGATGCTATCTAGCTTCATTCTGTCACTCTGTCATGGCCATGCTGTTGCCCATAATTTTGGCATAATGGTGCGTTTAAGCAGCCTCAGAGGCATCCATGCATGCTGCCCCTGCTGTTTCCTGTCCATTTCCGTGGTGTTTCCATCCTTTTCTGAGGTTCCCAGGTGTTTGGCCAAGCTTCCCTGTGCAGAGCCTTGGTCCCCTTGAAAAATGCTCGAGTCTCCCATTGACTTCAATGGGGTTCGTTATTCGAGACGAGCACTCGAGCATCGGGAAAAGTTCGTCTCGAATAACGAGTACCCGAGCATTTTAGTGTTCGCTCATCTCTAGTTGTTGATCAACACACTGCCTCTAGATGACTACGGCAGTTCTGGCCTCACAGAGTCACCCCTGCTTCGAGGTCCCCTTACTGGGCTGCGACCTCTGCCTGCTACACATGACACCTTTCTGTCTGACATAAAGGTTGATCAACTATGTGGATTTGACATGTAAATCTTGCTCTGAACTTTAGCAACAAAAAGTATTGGAATTTGCGTTATTCAGATCCCCCAAAACGAACACCCTGGGATTGGAGCAGAAATGAGTATAGAAAATATGTGGATTTCACAATGATTTCTTCCTATTCACTTTAACAACAAAAAAGAACGGCTATTTGGGATATACAGAAGCACAAGAACTGACACCCTGGGATTGAAGCATAAATCAGTACAGAAAGTACAGGCGGGCCCCTACTTAAGAACACTCAACTTACATACGACCCCTAGTTACAAACGGACCTCTGGATATTGGTAATTTATTGTACTTTAGTCCTAGGCTACAATAAAAAGCTATAACAGTTATCACAGGTGTCTGTAATGAAGCTTTATTATTAATCCTGATTCTTATGTCAATGCAACATTTCTAAAATCCAATTGTCACAGAGACCAAAAAAGTTCTGGCTGGGATTACAATGATAAAATATACAGTTCCGACTTACATACAAATTCAACTTAAGAACAAACCTACAGACCCTATCTTGTATGTAACCCTGGGACTGCCTGTATGTGGATTTCACAATGATTTCTTCCTATTCACTTCAGCAACAAAAAAGAACTGCTATTTGGGGTATACAGATCCCCGAAAATGGACACCCTTGGAGCAAAAATCACAACAGCACCGTACAGTAGAAGCAGCTGGACGCTACAGGCAGCACATGCAGTGTGAAGTGCAGAGTTTAGAAAATGTCTGCCTCTTTTATAGTCTGTGTGACCTCACAACATCACACTAACATCACACTGTTGGAATCAATTCACCCATCTCTAGAAATAAGCTATATGTTTGAAAAGGGGAAAAAGGAAAGTGAAGGTTTAAAGTGAAAATCTATACAGCATGCACCAAAAACTAAAATGTCTCATGCTTGTGCCAAAGGCTACTTACCTCATACTTACCTTAGTGAACTGGAGGAAAATTTCTTCATTAGTGTTAAAATACCAACCCATACTCATCCTCACCTGAAACATATATCCATATCCACCTCTGTTTGTAAAAGCCTGTAAATAATAACTCTTCATTTAAGCCCCAGGGTGCCATAGACGGCATGGAATAAATCCACTTAGATTCAAATTGTAACAGTTTAGGGGTGACGCTGCCTCTTCTGATGTTAGAGAATATTCTTTCCAAGCCCACAATTTATACATCATTATATTTCCCTTCGTGATGTTGGAGGAAATGATTAACCATTGATGTAAGATTCTTATCACTTTCATAGTGTCTGCGCACTGCATTGATAGCGTGTCACGGTTCGTGAGGGTCAAACTGTCTGGTAACACTGGTACAGACTGAAGGTACCGCTGGGCTGGGACCTTGGAAAGCACGGTAGAAGCACAAGAAGAAAGAAGGTCATTACTGGGCTGGAACCCTGGACGGCACAGCAGGAGCACAGTCGTATGGGAATGGACCACAGGATATGGACCACCAGACATGGACCACAGGATATGGACTGCTAGACACGGACCACAGGATACACACAGGAACGGGACCTTGGGATACACACAGGAGGCTTTCTCTTCAATTGAAAAGACTAGAAGATCTGGCAGGGAGTGAAGGAGACCACTGGGTTATATAGGAAACCCAGAAGTGACCAGCGCCAATGCAAAGGACGTTGGCCCTTTAAGTTCCGAGGAGTCATCGCGTGCGCGCCCCAGGAGCGGGGGCACGCGGCCTGGAAGGCAGGAGCCGGGGTAGGTAAGTCGGGGATGGGGCAGAGACCGCGGGGACACCAGGATCATGGGGACATCTGTGACATCGTGAAAAAGTGAAAAAAAGTGAAAAAGTGTTGCTGCACTCGTCCTCTAAGTTCCTGTGTCGCCCTACGTAATTTTTGAGACAGGAACAAATAAAGGCATGTACCCCATCCTTCGTTTTGCAGTTCACATAATGTTTGAGATGATGTATCTTACCATCTAAACATCTTGTGGGATCATTATTGGCATATGTTGCAGTTTCCACACCCGTATGTTCCTTTCAGTCACTGTCCTCTAGTATTGCCATCCCTTGGTCTGAGGAAGTGTCTACGACTTAGTTGATCTTTTAAATTCTGTGCTCTTCTGACTGTGAGAGCTGGTTTTTCGGTGATATGTGCTGTCAGTTTAGGTTCACTTAGCAATATGTGCCAATTAGAGATGAGCAAGCACTAAAATGCTTGAGTGCTCGTTACTCGAGTCGAACTTTTTCCGATGCTCGAGTGCTCATTTTGAATAACGAACTCAATTAAAGTCAATGGGAGACTCAAGCATTTTTCAAGGGGACCAAGGCTCTGCACAGGGAAGCTTGGCCAAAAACCTGTAAACCTCAGAAAATGATGGAAACACAACGGAAATGGACAGGAAACAGCAGGGGCAGCATGTATGGATGCCTCTGAGGCTGTCTAATCGCACCATTATGCCAAAATTATGGGCAACAGCATGGCGATGACAGAGTGACCGAGTGAGACGAGATAGCATTTAAAACACCCAATAATTGACCCTGACACTATGCGGAGGCAGCGGCGGCAGCGGCAGGCTAGAGAATGGCATGGTGAGAATCCCCAAATGGACTCAGGCTTCAAACCAATTTAAAAAATTCCTTTTGGTGAGGATAACGTGTAGCATTGTATGTATCATTATTTGGACTGGTTATGGTGGCAGAGAGGAACAAAATGAGGTAAGCAAGAAGCGCTGAAATGATTTCCTATGTGAACAAAAGGTTGACGGTATATTTAGTCGATAACGCATTATGGCGGTGACGGAGTGACCAAGTTCCATAACGTACCTGGTGAAACACCCGAAAAATGACCCTGACACAGCTCGTTTGCTAAGTCAACATGTGGAGGCTGCTATGGAGACAACGTGTGGAGGCAGCTATGGAGACAGGGTGTGGAGGCTGCTATATAGACGACGTGTGGAGGCAATAGGGACGGTTATGGCACCCGAGGTGAACGTAAGGAGGTGAGAAAGGAGGAGTACAGAGATAGCTTTTAGAGCTAAAAGGTTATAGGTTGAAGGTTGCTGCAGTTCAAACAATGTAAGTTGGATCTTGGGATAGAGCTGGCAGTCCGCTGCCAGGCGAGCTTTGCCTGTCCAAGCCCCTACCCCTCGGCTCCTCCCCACCCAAAATGGAACAGTTTGATGTGGAGGCTGTTAAAACAACCCAAAATTTTGCCAGACACAGCTCGTTTGCTAAGGGGACGATGTATGGAGGCAGCTATGTGGACGACTTTTGGAGGCAGCTATGGAGGCGACGTGTGGAGGTAGCAATAGAGACAACGTGTGGAGGCAGCTATAAATATGACGTGTGGAGTCTGCTATGTAGACAATTACATTTGAATAGTGCCTGTATGTGGCAGTCCAAAAAAGTTTTCAAAACAGAGGAGCGGATAGGTGGCCCTCCAGAAAAATTAAATAGATAGAGTACTATAGCTAGAGCCAGTTGGCCCTGGCAAAAAATAGCCAGTTGCCTCTGCTTTAGTGTACAAAGAGGAAGATTGCATACATGAGAATTATTCAGGTTGAGCTGCTTTCACCTGGTGGAGAAAGGAAATCATGAGAAATCCTTGCTTGATTCATCTTGATAAGCGTCAGCCTGTCAGCGCTGTCAGTCAACAGGCGTGTACGCTTATCGGTGATGATGCCACCATCTGCACTGAAAACCTGCTCTGACAACACGCTAGTGACAGGGTAGGCATGAACCTCCAAGGCGTACAGCGCCAGTTCGGGCCAGATGTCCAGCTTTGAAACCCAGTAGTTATAGGGAGCTGTGTGATCATTTAGGGTGATGGTATGGTCAGCTACGTACTCCCTCACCATCTTTCTGTAAAGATCAGCTCTACTTTGCCGAGACTGGGGACAGGTGACAGTGTCTTGCTGGGGTGACATAAAACTGACAAAGGCCTTGTAAAGCGTACCCCTGCCAGTGCTGGACAAGCTGCCTGATCGCCTATTCTCCCTCCCTACTTGTCCCGCAGAAGTACGCCCTCTGCCGCTAGCGCTGGCAGAAGGGAAATACTGTTTCAGCTTGTGCACCAGGGCCTACTGGTATTCATGCACTCTCCCAATCATTTCTCTGCAGGGATGAGTGGAAAGATTTTGCTTGTACCGTGGGTCCAGGAGAGTGAATACTCAGTAATTGGTGCTGGAATAAATTCTTTGAACGCGAGGGATAGGCAGCCTAGCATGAAATCTGCCATATGAGCCAGAGTCCCAGTGCGCAATAATTCACTCCCCTCACTGGCCTGACTCTCCATTTCCTCCTCCTCCTCCAACTCATCTTATTCTGCCCATACACGCTGAACAGTGAAGGACTGAGCAATGGTCCCCTCTTCTGTCTCGCCAACATTCACCTCCTCATCCTCCTCCACCTCCTCCGATACACGCTGAGAAACAGACCGGAGGGTGCTCTAGCTATCAACAAGGGAAACTTTTCCCCCCATCTCTTGTGATGAGCGCAAAGCTTCCGACTTAATGCTGACCAGAGAGTTTTTCAACAGGCCAAGCAGCGGGATGGTGAGGCTGATGATGGCGGCATCGCCACTGACCATGTGTGTTGACTCCTCAAAGTTACTCAGCACAGATATCAGACATCCACGTCCACTCCTCATTGTAGACTTGAGGAAGCTGACTGACCTGACTACCAGTTCTGGTGGAAGTTGACATCTGGCAGTTTACAATCGCTCTGCGCTCTGGTAAACTCTGGATAACATGGTTATTGTGGAATTCCACCTCGTGGGCATGTCGCACAACAGTCGGTGAGCGGGCAGCCTGAGAGTGGCAGCATCTGTGCTGGACTTCCGGAAATGTGCACAGATGCGGCGCACCTTTGTGAGCAAATCAGACAGATTGGGGCAAATTTACTTACCCGGTCCATTCGCGTTCCAGCGGCGGCTTCTCCGCTCTGGATTCGGGTCCGGCCGGGATTTAATAAGGTAGTTCTTCCGCCGTCCACCAGGTGGCGCTGCTGCGCTGAAAGTAAACTCATCGCGCCGGAATGCACCGAGCTGGACCAGGTGAAGGTAAGCGGTCCTTATGCGACACATTTTCGGTTTTTAAATGCGGCGGTTTTTCCGAATACGTCGGGTTTTCGTTCGGCCACGCCCCCCGATTTCCGTCGCGCGCATGCCAGCGCCGATGCGCCACAATCCGATCGCGTGCGCCAAAATCCCGGGGCAATTTAAGTACAAGCGGCGCAAAACGGAAATATTCGGGTAACACGTCGGGAAAACGCGAATCGGGCCCTTAATAAATGACCCCCATTGTCTTGAGGAACCGCTGCACTATGAGATTTAACACATGGGCCAGGCATGGCACATGTGTCAGTCTGCCGAGTAGCAGAGCCGTTATGGCCGTTGTCACACACAACCATTCCTGACTTCCAGTTAAGCGGTGCCAGCCACAGATGGGTCTGCACCGTCATGCCCTATAATAGCTCTTGGGCGGTGTGGCTTTTATCGCCTAGGCTCAGCAGTTTGAGCACCGCCTGCTGTCGCTTAGCGACGGCACTGCTGCTGCGCCTAGAGCTACCGACAGATGGCGCCATGGCCACGGATGGTAATTCGGAGGAGGAGGTGGAGGAGGGGTGGGAGGAGGAGGAGGCATAGTAGGCCTGAGAGACCTGGACTGAGGCAGTATATGACCAGCCACAGGGTCAGACTCGGTCCTAGCCTCCACCAAGTTAACCCAATGTGCCGTCAGCGATATATAGCAGCACTCGTCCACATGTCCGTGGTCAGGTGGACCTTGTCAGAAACGGCGTTGGTCAGGGCACGGATGATGTTGTCTGACACGTGCTGGTGCAGGACTGGGACGGCATATCGGGAAAAGTGGTGGCGGCTGGGGACCGAATACCGAGGGGCGGCCGCCGCCATGAGGTTGTGAAAGGCCTCGGTCTCTACCAGCCTATAGGGCAGCATCTCCACGCTGAGTAATTTGGAGATGTGGACTTTGAGGGCTTGGGCGTGTGGGTGAGTGGAACTGTATTCCCTCTTGCGCTCCAGTGTCTGGGGTATAGACAGCTGAACGCTGCGCATGGAGACATTGGTGGATGCTGTGGAGGATTGTGGAGTCGAAGGTGTGGTTTTCAAGCGGGAGGTTCTTGTGCCGGGGTCCTGGGCAGGGGGCTGACTAGCAGGGGCAGCAAATGACACAGGGGAAGGAGCAGTGGTTTGCCCGGGCAGAGGTGAACGGCCTTGGTTCAATTCAGTGGGGTGTTTAGCATTCATATGCCTGCGCATACTGGTGGTGGTTAAGCTAGTAGTGGTGGAACCCCTGCTTATCCTGGTGTGGCACAGGTTGCACCACAGTCTGTCGGTCATCCGCTGTTTCTTTAAAGAACCTCCAGACTTCAGAAAATCTAGCCCTTGCCACGGGCAAAACATTTGGCACTGATGCACCAGCTCTGGCCCTGCCTCTCCGTCTGGCCCCACCACTGCCTCTTCCAACCTGTTCTGGTATAGGACTCGCCTCCGTCTCAGAAGCATTGTCTTCACCCGGCCTATCAACCCAGCTTCGGTCTGTCACCTCATCATCCTCCGATCCCTCAGTTCTGATCCATCATGCTCCCCCCTCGGACTTCCTGCCCTGACAACAACTTCACCACTGTCTGACAACCGTGTCTCCTCATCGTCCGACACCTCTTTACACACTTCTTCCACTACGTCAACAATGTCATCATGACCCACAACCTGGGCATCGGGAAAGAGCACAGCAGCAACCTGAGAAGTGGTTTGTGACTCTGGGAAGGGTCCAGAAAACAGTTACTCAGAGTATGCCGGCTCAAATGCAAAATTGTCCTGGGAGGGGGCAGACTGGGGGGACGGAGTTTGAGGTGGAGGAGCTGGAGGAGTGCTCACTTGGGTAACGGGTGGACTGTGTGGAGGACTTACTGGTGGACAAATTACTTGAAGCATTGTCTGCAATTCATGACATCACCTGTTCGCACTGTTCTGGCCTCAACAGTGCCCTACCACGAGTTCCAGTAATTTGAGACATGAAGTTAGGGAATGTAGCTCTGCAACGTTCCCCTGCTCCCTCATCAGCAGGTGGTGTCTCACCCCACCCAGGACCACGGCCTCTGACCCCTGCAGTAATTGGACGCCCTCGTCCTCATCCTCTACCTTTGGCCCTCGGGTTCAACATTCTCAAAATTAAAGTCTATTTTATAGACAAAACAGAAATATAAACTGTGCATTTTTTTTTTGTTTTTTTGTGTTTTTTTTGTGTTTTTTTTTTAATAGAACAAAACATGCAGAAAAAATCAGACAGCGACCACCAGAAGATGATTGCTATGGCTAGTTTCTAACCTACACTGATAGCATACAAAAGGATTTTGTGCTGTGACTGAGTCTGTCACTTTAACTTTTGAAAACCGCTCATGTAGCCCTAACAAGGGCTGTTGGGTTCTTGGAGAATCACTCCTGCCTAACAATAACGTTCTTTTAGAATCACTCCAGCCTAACAGTAATCTACTAGAACACCCTAACGCTTGCCTGACCACTATTTTCTCGAGTGGGCGAAATACTCGTCCGAGCACCGAGCAGTTGCGAGTACGCTAATGCTCGAACAAGCATCATGCTCGGACACGTATGCTCGCTCATCTCTATTTTCTATTTATTACTTATATTGCATTTGATTTTATATTGATAGGGGTTCCCCATGTTATGATTGTGTGTTTACCCCTGTTTTGCATTTAGCACTTTGTATAATTTTCCAAGACAGAGAATTCTATTTCATACAGCACTTTGTAACATACCAGTTGGGACAGTCTTTTACTTGACGTTGCTTGTGGTTGTACGTGGATCTTACTTATAAGGTGGGGTCCACATGTGTATTTTTTATGTGTCTTATGTACACTTTTAATTGGTTTTACTCCATCTGATGCTTGTCATCTATTTGTATGTATTGTGCTCAATAAACTTGTTTAATTTTTTTTTTCCTGAACTCATACACACCGGCTTTTGTTCTCTTTCATTTTTTTTATTACATAATAGATCATGTAATGTTTATGGTGTGGTGGATCTACATTATATTTAGTACCCTAGTGGGATATCTAGCAAATCTCCAATTCTTTTCATGTTACTTTATGTGATGTCAAAAAACCTCAGTGTGACTTTTTTATGCAATAAAAGCCCCTGATAGAGTAAAAACTACCATGCAAAAAGCCAAACAGTGTTCTTTCCCTCACAAGCTCCGCCATTAGTAGTTTCCAGCCACTTATTGGTGCATTTTTCTGTTCTAGAAATAAAAATGTGGGACCTAAATCAATCTTTCATTGAAAAAGACTTACATTTTTCCTGTCTGCTGTAACAGCCGGCAGAGTGGTGGCCATGCGCATTAGCAGACAGAAGAGGAGCCGCGCGTAGCATCGGGACCACCCGAAGTTTATCTAAGTTTATCTTTTTAAGTGCTGGGTAAACTTGGGGCTGGCTGTATACTTAAGGGGGCTGGCTAATAAAGGGGACGGGCTGGCTAATAAAAGGGGATGGCTTGCTGTATACTACAGGGGAGTGTCTGTATAATAAAGGGGGCTGGCTGGCTATATACTAAAGGGAGCTGGCTGTATACTACTGGGGGCTAGCTGGCTGTATACTACTGGGGGCTAGCTGGCTGTATACTACTGCGGGCTTGCTGGCTATATACTATGAGGCTGTGACCAATGCATTTCCCAGCCCCGGCTTATACTTGAGTTAATAGGTGTTTGCAGTTTTTGGTGGTAAAATTACGGGCCTCGGTTTATACTCGGTTTGGCTTATACTCGAGTATATACGGTACTAATCATATGAAAACACCTTTAAGGGGTATAGTTTGTGGGGGATTTCTAGTTATCTAGTCTCTGAGAGGCTCTGCAAACTTGCCATAGCATCTGAAAATGACTCCATCAAATTTTTTCTGCATCCTTCTGCATGAGTCTTTAAATTTTAGGTCTAAGTGACAAAATCTGTCTGTTTTATTCTTTGGTTTGTTGCAATTATAATAATAATAATTACGGGGATACCGAATTTGTATAGGTTTTATAATGTTTTTATGCATTTACAAAAATGAAAACCTCTTGTACAATTTTTTTTTCCAGATTTTGCAGTATTCTGGCGCTTATAACTTTTTATACTTTGGTGTATGGAGCTGTGGGTGGTGTCATTTTTTGTGACTTCTGATGAAGTTTTCAATGCTAGCAATGCTAGCTAGCTTCTGATCACTGAAAAAGTGCCATTTTCACATTCAGGTGCTATTTTCCGTTATAGGGTTGAACGCAGTGAAAAACCCTTATTATATTTTGATAGATTGGGCATTTTCGGACGCGGAAATACCTAATGTGTTTATGATTTTTACTGTTTATTTATGTCAGTTCTAGGGAAACGGGGGTGATTTGAATTTTTAGGGTTTTTTACTATACATATTTTTTTATTTTTACTTTTACTATTTTTCAGACTCCCTAGGGTACTTTAACTCTAGGTTGTTTGATTGATACATACTGTATGGCAGTATGTGGGGATTTTCATCCTCATTCATAACAATGTGCAATTAGCACATAGTAATGAATGGGTTAAATCCAGGCAGCCTTGGGTCTTCCGATCACCGCTCCCTGATCACGTCACGGGGAGCGACGATATCCAACAAGATGGCGGAAGCGGTGTGCAGGTTAACACCCAGGATCGGTGCTAGCACCGATTGTGGGTGTTACCGGCAAGACTTTGCTGCGATATGCAGCAAAGACTTACTGGCTATGGAGAGGGTTTATCTCGTGAACCCTCTCCATGCACCCGCAGCTGACCCGTGATGTGCTATTACGTCACGGGTCGTGAAAGGCTTAAAGGTTAAAAAGCTGGTCGTTTTGAGCAACACAATCTCTGCTAGCTCCATAGAGATGAATGTGCAACAGCCCTGTAAATGCATAGGCAGGTGGGAAGTTGCAAATAGCGCCCTCTATAGGTCAGGTGCTGTTAGGGAGATTGATCACTTTTCTAAGAAGATTCTAGAACCTGGGCATTGTGTAATTGCAGCTGTAGATACTGCTTTGCCAGGCAATAGCTAACAATGTGAATGTTGTTAGCCAATGATATATTTAGTAATTGCTGTAAGGAAGGAGTAAGCTGGTAGGATGCTCCACCTGGACACGCCCAAAGGTTATATAAACATTGAGTGTGACGCGCTGATACAGAACCCCAGTGCACCTCCACAACATGTTTCTATCTGTTTCACCAACATGGTGGTGCTGCCACTCCGCTCCAGGAACCATGCGCCACGTTTAGTAGGACTGTAAGGTTATAGCCTCCATCTGGTCAGCCGTCTGGGACCTTTATAGGGACATATGTGGAGCTTCTGGGGATCTCACACCTGCTATCGCGCTACTCATGATGCTCCCAGGTTGCCTCCGCGACATTAAGAAAGGTATTCTAAGACACTTTTTATGGCTTTCAGGTTGGTGATCCCCAGACTCTGGAAGTCTACGACTCCCCCTACCCGGTTGATGTGGGTCGGATGGCAACCAGATGGATATCTATTTCTCCACCTGGTCAAAATGGACCCAGTGGAGAAACTCAGATTCTTTCAATGTATGGCTTTCGGGTGACCCCTGATAAGTGAGGCATTTTTCATTTTTCCGATACATTTATATTTTTTCTTCTTTTTTCAATGACCCCGCAGAGCCAGGGGGGCCTCCTTCTCCTCCCAACCCCCACTTTTCCTCCCTCCCCTTCCTTCCCCACAAACCCCTTTGTTGTAGTTCATACTTATTACCTAATATTGTAAAAAGCTACCTTGTGTGTCTACATTTGCGTTATACATCATCTCTCATGATTGCATTTTGGGGCTGCGACCCGAATATCCTGACCGCCATGTAGGTCACTGGGTACTTGCACTTTGTTTGTACTGTTAATAATACTGTCACTTCTACTTGCTCTAGTCTCTCCAGGGAGAGCTCAGAGGGTGCTGAGGCACAGCACTTCTCAGCACATGTCCTGCCACACAACCTTCGGTTGGAGACCTGCCAGGCTGTAGGTCAGCCCTCCGGTCCCCATACCAAGCACCGTGACAACAGTGTCAGTTTCAGTTTGGTAATATATTGTGACAAGTTGGTTTTATAAACACAAATAAAGAATTATTATTGTTATATAGCTAACACCACTATCGGTGATAGTACACCATAATAAGTACAGTTTGTAAGTGGGCCACTGGTTACATACTGATATTAGAAGTGACCTATGATGAGACATTTGGTCAATACACCCAACCCCACTGTGGAGCAGAATATTCAGATAATTTTCTCAAATACTTCCTTGAAACTACAGTACTATACTCAAAAACAGAGTGCCCATTTAATTTACAATATTTATGGATAGGCCACAGAGGAGATGATGTTTTTTGCTTTTGTGCACAAAAGTTTATTTAATAAACTGTTTATTATATTTATGATTGTGATATTAAATAATACACACAATTAAAATACGTAATAAAGTATTAACGAATGATAAATATATGAAATTTATTTACTTTTACACATTATAAAAATATATCCAAAACAACATTTTTAAGCCTTCATGGTTCTATTTTTATAGATGGAAAGAAACAAACCCAAACAATTTCTGTGCACGATGGAAACAGCAGAAATCCACACAAATGCTTCAACAATATCAACACTTATTACCATGATTCCAGAACTGATTAAAAACAAGTACGGATACGTCTGGTCTTACACAAGTTCTGTATTTTGTTATTAGACTCCCTACCACTCAGAGGAGATTGGGATGTCAGGTGACAAAATTTTAAAACAGGAAAGCACAGCGTGAAAATGATAACCTTTGTTTAGTGCATGCAGGGGCTTAGTTTCGTAAAACAAGAAAGCATAGAGGGAATGTCGTTCAAGATACAAGGAAAGATCACAATTTTACTGTCTACAGAACAGTATCTGAGACCATCTAGGAAAATCCTTATAAATGTTGTGGAGTCAATTTGCTTAGCAGGTCCTCTTATGTTGGCTGGAGAATTATAAATGATCTTCTCTCATTAAAGGACACCTGTCACCAGGTCTGTGTCACTAGTCCTGTCACTACTACCTGTTGGAGCAGCTCACAAGGATTCCATCCCAGCCTTTATCTAGTCATTTCATACATTAATTATTGTAAAATCATATTTTCTTTATTATGAGGCTGGTCACATGGTCAGAGGCAGTGATGTCACCCCTGTTACCCCTCCCCTCCCCCTGCTCATGTCTGTGTGTAATGTATAGTAAAGCATTGCTAGTGTGTGTGCTGCATCTGCTGCCATGCTGCATCCTCCTAATACACAGACATCAGCTACACAAGTACCTGACATGTTCTGCTATAACATGGCTGCCTGGAGCTGTTGTATCTCTCCTACACACACACACAGGCTGCAGGGGCCGCCAGCACCAGGGAAGCACATCATTATACAGCCTCACATCATTATACAGGCTGTCAGTCAAGCACTGGGGGTGTGGCTGTACCTCCCACTCATGAATAAGGTGGACAGCTTGAATATGCTAATGACTCATTGGACATTTCACAGGTCATTTGCATACAGCTTTAGGACCTCATTGTTTAGGTTTACAGGCATGTAGAGGGACAATGAAGGGATAGAGACAATGCTCTCTAATGGCAGTTTATGAAAATCTATTTAGGTAAGAGGGGTTTATTTTGCATGACGGGTTCTCTTTAAAGGGGTATTCCCACTTAGGCTAATTAATGTTATTGTTTGTATGATGAAAAGTTATACAAATTTCCAATATACTTTCTGTATACTTTCTCATGGTTGTCTAGATCTCTGCTTGTTGTTATTCTATAGAAAGTTTCTATGTTTATTTCCAGTTTACATAAATCTGACCATGGTCACACAGGTGCACGGCTTGTGAGTATCATAGAGAGTAATCAGAGCTGTGTGATATAACGAGCCATGCACCTGTGTGACCATGATCAGATTTCTGTCCACTGGAAATAAACATAGAAGCTTTCTATACAATAACAACAAGCAGAGATCTAGACAACAGTGAGGAAATGATACAGAAAGTATATTGGAAATTTTTATAACTTTTCATTATTCAAACAATATCCATTACTTGTTGAAATGTGAACACCCCTTTAAGTTACATGTTACTTCTGTCCAGTATGCAAAATGGTACTTAACCCCTTAGCGCTCTGTGCCGTAGCTGTACTGCGCTGAGTCCCGCGAATAGCGCTCAGCGCAGTACAGCTACTGCGCAGAGACGATGCCGGTTTAGCGCTGCATAGTAGCCGAACCGGCATCATTAGCCGCGGGATTTCAACGGTAATCTACCGTTGACATCCCCGGCTAACACCCGCGGTCGGAGTGGGCTCCGATCGCGGGTGATTAACCCGTTAAATGCCGCGGTCAACGCAACCGCTGCATTTAACATGCCTTCTGGGGGTCTTTACCCCACAATCGGCCCCCCCGCACTGTTTTTGGGGGGCCGATCGGTGTTTTGGCACCTCTGGGGTCCGATCGGGACCCTAGAGAAGCCTGGAGGGATTGCCTTTAAGATGGTGTCTGTGACGTCATCTTAAAGGCAAAGTGTCAGCCTATGCATCTGCATAGGCTGGCACTGCTAATACCCTGCAATACATTAGTATTGCAGAGTATTATCAAGAACAAGCAATCAGATGATTGCTTGTTCATATCCCATGGTGGATCATGTAAAAAAATGTAAAAAAAAATGTTTTTCAATAAAAAATTACTTTATAAATCACTAAAAATGCCCATAAGCCTCAAAACATATAAAGAGATATATAACGCTCAAAAAAAGTCTAAATCATAACACAAACCCCACATATATAGTATCACCGCGTCCGTAACAATCCATAGAATAAAACTAAATAACTATTGAACCCATATGATGAACGCCGTAAAAAAAAACGTTAAAAACACGCCAAAAATTATGATTTTTACCTATTATATCTCACTAAAAATGCAATAAAAAGTGATCAACAAAACATATGTACTCCAGAATGATACCTTTGCAAAGAACAACATGTCCCGCAAAAAACAAGCCATCAACCAGCTCTGTAGCCAAAAACGTAACAATGTTATGCCACTTGGAAGACGGCGATGCAAAAATGATAGATTTTTCTGCAGATTAGGGTTTTATTTGGCAAATTTAGTAAAACATAAGAAAAAATATTCATGTCTGGTATCCCCGTAATCATATCGACCCATAGAATAAAGATAACATGATTATTAGGCTATACGGTGAACAAAAAAAAAAAAAAAGTAAAAAATCCAGTACAGAATTGATGCTTTTCTACTCATGACCTCAAAAAAAGTTCCTAAATTTTCAACAATAGGTGATACCAACCCCAAAATGGTAACACTGGAAAAAGCATCTCGTCCCGCAAAAAAAATGCTGTCACATGGCCCAAATAACGGAAAAGCGAAAATTTTATAGCCTTCAAAAGGGGGCAACAAGAAAACTAAAATCCTGGCAGCTGCAGGGTGCTCCTTCCCTTCTGCGCCTCGCTGTGCCCCCATAACACAAGTAACGGCCATGTGTGGGGGGTCGCTGCACTCAGGAGAAATTGTAGAACAAATTTTATCGTGAGTTTTCTCTTTTTATCTTTTGGAAATGTGTAAATTTTAGGGCTAAATGAACGTATAACCGACAAAATTTGACCATTCTAAATTTCACCGCCATTTTGATTCAATTACTATGAAGATCTCAAGGGGTTAACAATCTTTGTAAATGCTGTTTCTGATAGTTTGAGGGGTGCAGATTTGAAAATGGGTTGGTTATATAGGGGGTTTTTGTTGCTAAATATGTAAAATTTGATTTCAAACAGTATTTATCCCCAAAATAGTCAATTCTGAAAATACGGAAAATCGCTATTCGATTTGTAAGCCGCGTGACATCAAAATAAATTATCCAAACATTTCAAAAATTATGAAAATGTAAAGTAGACAAATGGGAAATGTTATTCGGCAAGTTATTTAGGTGGTAAATCGATCTGCCTGAAAACGCGGTGATTTAGAATTTCGAAAATGGCAAATTTTTCTAAAAATGTAGCAATTTTTTCTTTTTCTCTGTGGGCGATTTTCCCACAGAGAGTGAAATGGGGTCGGTGGATCCTCCCTGACTGCTCTGCTGACTGCTAAAAACAATAGTACTTTCATCTTTCAAGGCTTTTTGTAAATAAACGCAAAACTTATCAGCCAAAATTTACCACTAAAATGAAGTACAACATGTGGGGAAAAAACAATCTCAGAATCGCTTTGATAAGTAACAGTGTTCAAAAGTTATAACCATATACAGCGACGCAAGTTAGAATCCAAAAAATGGGACTGAGCCTTAAAGGAAACCTACCACTTGTAGTGGCAGGTTTCCGATGGCAATACCGAGCACCAGCTCAGGGTGAGCTGGTGCCGGAGCTTATTTTAGTTAGTGTTTTAAACCGCGGGTACGCGCTCGGCGCTTACCGTGCGCGCGGCTACATAGGAAGTGAATAAGAGCCGCGCGCATGGTAAGCGCCGACCGCGTACCTCCATGCGCCGGCTATAAAGTTTAAAAAGTGTTTTAAACCGCGATACCGCGGTTTAAAACACTAACTAAAATAAGCTCCGGCACCAGCTCACCCTGAGCTGGTGCTCGGTATTGCCATCGGAAACCTGCCACTTCAAGTGGTAGGTTTCCTTTAAGCTGTAAAATGGCTGCGTCCTTAAGGGGTTAATGTACCTTAGCAAGACTAATCTTTTATCCGGTGTTCTGGTATCAAAAGGTTCGGTATCGAATTTGGAACTCCGTTGATCAGAAGAAAAGGGGTTCCAGGTTCTCATTTAAATTATGTGTTGATCATGAGTACATGCTGCAACTTAATCAAAAAGATTTTTGTTTTGCAGTGGTCCCTTCATGCAGTGAATGTACCACTTAATAGGTAGCCTTTTATTAACCTTTTATCAACTTTTATTTTATTTTTGAATCTTCTGGAAAATTCTAAATCTTGTCACTTTTCCCACGTCACTGTGGCAAGCTGTGGGCAGATCAGACCAACTGAAGCTGCCATGCTGAAAAGAGGAGCCGATTTACAGAATCACACCAGTTGTTTATTTCTCAGTGTGCTATCCGTGATTTTGGAAGAGATCATACTGAACCTTTATACAACAATAGAAGAATATGGATACACAACAATAAAAATACTGATCTGGAGACTTTGTTTTAGCTATTTTATAGCTTGTATTTTAAAATTTTAGCATAATATATAAATATGGCATTTCTTGAAAACAAATCAAAGTATCACATCAGACAACTCATTACTGGTAACATAAACCTAGCTACTGCAGTGCATTCTAAAAATATTCTGAGCAAACCAGCTATGTATGTGGAAAGTTTACAATATTATTATATCATATGCAGCAAACCATCCTGCATAATAAATAATTTATATTAACTTTATTAAATTCAACGATTGCACAGCTTTTGACGGACAGACTAATGTCCAGAAGCATTGATTTATGTTGAGAAGATGCATAATAAGATCAAAATCTGGAATGTGTTCTAATTATAGCACATGGAGAATCTCCTTTATAAATGGATGGTTTAGGGATGGATCAAGGGGTGGGCTCCAAGGGGTGCATGCCCCAAGCCCCCACCACTTTGCTTCTATGGGGTCCTGACTAATGATGGTTTACGGTGTGGGCGATTTTTCCACAGAGAGTGAAATGGGGTCGGTGGATCCTCCCTGACTGCTCTGCTGACTGCTAAAAACAATAGTACTTTCATCTTTCAAGGCTTAATCATGCCTCCTGTCTCACTACTGCAGGAGCAGGCCGGGGAGAACGGGAGGAGAAGTGGGAGCGCCACATTCAAACCTCTCCTGGACTTCCTGGTGGTACATGCCCTGGCTTCAGCTCTCACAGAGCTGACAGGAGAAGCTCCACCCACCAGTCTCCTGCCTCCTGCAAAGACATGTGCAACATCCCCCACCGGGGCCTAGCCCTTTGAGGTGAGGCCTGGTGACAGCCGGGGCCCGCGGTACCGGAGTGGTTGGCGGTTGCGGCCTAAGCAAGCTATTGTCACGGTGCTTGGTACGGGGGAATCGGAGGGCTGTCCTACAGCCTGGCAGGTTTCCAGCAGGGTGGTGTTGGCAAGACAAGATGAGGTAGAGGCTGCTATAGCGGATCTCCCTGGGGCAACCCCTTAATGTCCCGAGTGTGAGTCTCTGGGTGATGGACAGGGTGCCGGTGATGAAGGCAGCCGTATTAGCAGGGACCAAACGGAGACAGAAGTTGGAGAAAACAACTTACAGTTCTTTATTTGAACCGGCAGGAACCGCAGCAAACGTGCCTTTAACAGGTAGATGGAGTGCTGAGATGTGAGTTGGAGGGAGCCTCAGGAGATAGTTCACCAGCCTGGATGTAGAGGGCAGGCTGGGAAGGCCGCTGTGTCCTGGTAGGAAGCTTCAGCTTGTCCTGTAGGGCTTCAGGTATCACCTTTAAAGGTAAGATGATACCCCTTTTCCTCACTACACTAACTCTAGTCTTCTTGCTCCACTCTTCAGAGGCAGGGGCTAGGCTCTTCCTGCTCTGGTATGGGCTAGACAGAGATTACTCACTCACTCACTGATCTCTAGGATTCCATACTAGAAAAGATCTCCAGAACATTCCTGGCCAGAGGTTTTATTACCTCCCTTTGGTCAGGTGGTGGCTGCTCCTCCAATCACATCTCAGCTTACAAAGGACAGGATGTAACACAAATCATTGGACAATAGCATCTTGCATCATACAAAATACAGGGGGGGATGGGCTGCAGACAAAAGAGCAGAAAATGCTGTTCTTTGCTGCTCTCCAGCTTCCCTGATGGTTTTCCTCTGTGTCCTGGACCTGCTGCTGGATATCAAGCTAGTATATATTTACACAACATGTAATGTGGGTGTTTATATAGGTATAACATGTAATAGGTACACACACACACATATATATATATATATATACATATACATACCTCCCAACTTTTAGTTGAGAGAAAGAGGGACAAAAGCCCCTCCCCCATTTTCTAAACCACGCCCATTGTCATACCCACAAGCATAGTATAATATCGAACTTGATGGTCCCCACATAGTACGATGCCTCTTACTTTGGCCACCCCCCACACCCCCATGCACCCGTATAATACCCCTTATGCAAATCTGCAACATATAAACCCCTCTTTAACCCATTGCGCTTTGGAAGAAATGAACTCTAATGATCTCTGGAAAAAAGTATGAATACAGGCAGTCCCCGGGTTACGTACAAGATAGGGTCCAGAGGTTTGTTCTTAAGTTGAATTTGTATGTAAGTCGAAACTGTATATTTTATAATTGTAGATCCAGACAAAGAAAAAAAATTTGGCCCCAGTGACAATTGAAGTTTAACCCCTTAACGCTCTGCGCCGTAGCTCTACGGCGCAGAGGTATAAGGGATGTATGAAGAGGGCTCACGGGCTGAGTCCTTTTCATACAAAGGTGGGGGTTTTTGCAAATTGCACAAAACTCCCACCGCTAATAACCGCGGTCGGTGCTTGCACCGATCGCGGCTATTAACCCCTTCAATGCCGCCGGCAAAGTTTAAAAGGCGATCGGTTACCATGGTAGCCTCGGTTCTTCTTTTGACACGAGGCTACATGGCTTATGCAGGTTCGTTACAATGAGCCAGTGGCTCATTGTAATGTATGACCTGCAAAAATGCCATATATTGCAATACTGTAGTATTGCAGTATATGGTAGGAGCGATCTGACCATCTAGGGTTAATGTACCCTAGATGGTCTAAAAAATAGTGAAAAAAAAAGTTTAAAAAATAAAAAAAATTAATAAAATATTAAAAGTTCAAATCACCCCCCCTTTCCCTAGAACGGATATAAAACATAATAAACAGTAAAAATCACAAACATATTAGGTATCGCCGCGTCCAAAAATGCCCGATCTATCAAAATATAAAAACGGTTACGGCCGGCGGTGACCTCCGAGACGGGAAATGGCGCCCAAATGTCCAAAATGCGACTTTTATACCTTTTTACATAACATAAAAAATGAAATAAAAAATGATCAAAATGTCGCACAGACCTCAAAATGGTAGCAATGAAAACGTTGCCTCATTTCGCAAAAAATGACCCCTCACACATTTCCGTGCGCCAAAGTATGAAAAAGTTATTAGCGTCAGAAAATGGCAAAAAATGTTTTTTCTTTTTTGTACACATTTGTTTAATTTTTGAAAATGTATTAAAACACAATAAAACCTATATAAATTTGGTATCACCGCGATCGCACCGAACCAAAGAATAAAGTAGGCATGTTATTTGGAGCGAAGAGTGAAAGTCGTAAAAACTGAGCCCACAAGAACGTGACGCACGTGACGTTTTTTTAAATTTTTCCACATTTGGAATTTTTTTTCAGCTTCGCAGTACACGGCATGTTAAAATAAATAACATCACGGGAAAGTAAAATTTGTTATGCACAAAATAAGCCCTCACACAGGTCTGTACATGTAAAAATGAAAAAGTTGTGGATTTTTGAATTTGGAGAGCGAGAAATCGGCCGAAAAACCCTCCGTCCTTAAGAGGTTAATTTTATCCTCCCTTTACATTTCGTTTTCCACTTTTATTTATCTCCCCAAACTCACACATAATACTATCTGTACTCCTACCCCCACCCCTCCTCACATGGTGTGATCCCTGTTCTCTATCCTCATAATGTAGCCCCCTGTCCTCCAGCCTCCTCCTCCTGTAGCCTCCTGTCCTCCAGCCTCCTCCTGTAGCCCCCTGTCCTCCAGCAGCCTCCTCCTCTATTATCCTCCTGTGCCCCAGCCTCCTCCTGTAGCCCCCTGTCCTCCAGCAGCCTCCTCCTCTATTATCCTCCTGTGCCCCAGCCTCCTCCTGTAGCCTCCATCCCCCTGTCCTCATCCTATAGCCTCCAGCCCCCCTGTCCTCCTCCTATAGCTTCCAGCCCCCCTGTCCTCCTCCTATAGCCTCCAGCCCCCCTGTCCTCCTCCTGCAGCCTCCAGCCCCCCTGTCCTCCTCCTGCAGCCTCCAGCCCCCCTGTCCTCCTCCTGCAGCCTCCAGCCCCCCTGTCCTCCTCCTGCAGCCTCCAGCCCCCCTGTCCTCCTCCTGCAGCCTCCAGCCCCCCTGTCCTCCTCCTGTAGCCTCCAGCCACCCCCTTTCCTCCTCCTGTAGCCTCCAGCCACCCTCTTTCCTCCTCCTGTAGCCTCCAGCTCCCCCTGTCCTCCTCCTGTAGCCTCCAGCCCCCTGTCCTCCTCCTGTAGCCTCTAGCTCCTCCGGTAGCCTGTCCTCCAGCCTCCTCCTGTAGCCTCCTGTCCTTCAGCCTCCTCCTGTAGCTCCTGTCCTCCAGCCTCCTCCTCCTGTCCTCCAGCCTCCCCCTCCTGTCCTCCAGCCTCCTCCTCATGTCCTCCAGCCTCCTCCTGTTCTCTATCCTCTTCCTGTTCTCTATCCTCCTCCTGTGTCCTCCAGCCTCCTCCTCCTGTCCCCCAGCCTCCTCAAGCATCCTCCTGTCCTCCAGCCTTCACCTGCCTTCTAGCCGCCTCCTGTCCTCCAGCAGCCTCCTCTTGTCTCGCAGCAGCCTCCTCCTGTCCTCCAGCAGCCTCCTCCTGTCCTCCAGCAGCCCCCAGCAGCCTCCTGCTGTACCCCAGAAGCCTCCTCCTCTATTCTCCTCCTGTGCCCCAGCCTCCTCCTATAGCCTCCAGCCCCCCTGTCCTCCTCCTATAGCCTCCAGCCCCCCTGTCCTCCTCCTATAGCCTCCAGTCCCCCTGTCCCCTCCTGTAGCCTCCAGTCCCCCTGTCCCCTCCTGTAGCCTCCAGTCCCCCTGTCCCCTCCTGTAGCCTCCAGTCCCCCTGTCCTCCTCCTGTAGCCTCCAGTCCCCCTGTCCTCCTCCTGTAGCCTCCAGTCCCCCTGCCCTCCTCCTGTAGCCTCTAGTCCCCCTGTCCTCCTCCTGTAGCCTACAGTCCCCCTGTCCTCCTCCTGTAGCCTCCAGCCCCCCTGTCCTCCTCCTGTAGCCTCCAGCCCCCCATGTCCTCCTCCTGTAGCCTCTAGCACCCCCCTGTCCTCCACCTGTAGCCTCCAGCCCCTCTGTCCTCCTCCTGTAGCCTCCAGCCCCCCCTGTCCTGCTCCTGTAGCCTCCAGCCCCCCTGTCCTCCTCCTGTAGCCTCCAGCACCCCCCTGTCCTCCTTCTGTAGCCTCCAGCTTCCCCTGTCCTCCTCCTGTAGTCTCCAGCCCCCCTGTCCTCCTCCTGTAGCCTCCAGCCCCCCTGTCCTCCTCCTGTAGCCTCTAGCCCCCCCTGTTCCCCTCCTGCAGCCTCCAGTCCCCCTGTCCCCTCCCGTAGCCTCCAGTCCCCCTGTCCCCTCCCGTAGCCTCCAGCCCCCCTGTCCTCCTCCTATAGCCTCCAGCCCACCTGTCCTCCTCCTGTAGCCTCCAGTCCCCCTGTCCTCCTCCTGTAGCCTCCAGTCCCCCTGTCCTCCTCCTGTAGCCTCCAGCCCCCCTGTCCTCCTCCTGTAGCCTCCAGCCCCCCTGTCCTCCTCCTGTAGCCTCCAGCCCCCCTGTCCTCCTCCTGTAGCCTCCAGCACCCCCCCTGTCCTCCTCCTGTAGCCTCCAGTCCCTCTGTCCTCCTCCTGTAGCCTCCATCCCCTCTGTCCTCCTCCTGTAGCCTCCAGCCCCCCTGTCCTCCTCCTGTAGCCTCCAGCCCCCCTGTCCTCCTCCTGTAGCCTCCAGCCCCCCTGTCCTCCTCCTGTAGCCTCCAGCCCCCCCTATCCTCCTCCTGTAGCCTCCAGCACCCCCCCTGTCTTCCTCCTGTAGCCTCCAGCACCCCCCCTGTCCTCCTCCTGTAGCCTCCAGCACCCCCCCTGTCTTCCTCCTGTAGCCTCCAGCACCCCCCCTATCCTCCTCCTGTAGCCAAAAGCCCCCCTGTCTTCTATCCTCCTGCTGGCTCCTCTCACTGTGGCCCCCCTGTCCCCTCAGGTTCTTACCTGCAGTCATTCTGCTTCTCCCGGGCTGGAGTCTGAATGACTCGCGGAGGGGGCGTGGTCAGCCGGGGGCGGAGCTACCTCCTCACATGATTGGTGCAGACATCATGTGAGGAGGTAGCAGGGGCTTGTCCCGCCTCCTCCCGGCCCCCATGCTTTGGCTGCTGTGCAGCTCTAAACTAGGGGGTCTGGAGGAGGCGGGACAAAGCGGGAAAAGAGGGCGGGGCCCGGGACATCATCTCCCCCGTCCGTTGCAGCGTGACAGAGCCCAAAAAACGGGACTGTCACGCTGAAAGCGGGACGGTTGGGAGGTATGCATATATATACACACACAAGCATAACGTAATAGGTGTGTGTATATAAGTGTAATATGTGATTTGTATACACGTATAACATGAAATTGGTGTACATATAGGTGTAATATGTGATGTGTGCATATATACAGGTATAACATACAATAGACATATACTATATATATATATATATATATATATATATATATAATTGTGGAAGATTTGGCCCGGTAGAGACCGTGGTAGCGGGGTGCTGTGATACAGTTCAAGACAGTGACACCAAGGTACAGTCCAAACAGTTCTCGCCTGCGTTTATTGCAGCAAAAATAAACCAGCCTTTACATTCAGGTATTTGAATAAACAAACAAAAACCTACCCGTCAGGGTGCTAACTATACAAATAGTCCACTAACTCACACTATACAAAGATCACGTGGCTGCTCCAGGCACAGAGGTCAGGGCTGTGTCCTCTCAGCCTCCTTCCACAGAGAGACAACACACTCAACTCTGCTGAGTGATTTTATGCAGGCTCATTAGTCTGCACCCATCACCTGTGTCCAAGGTGCTGGACAAACCCACCTCAGCACTAAGGCCTTGCATAGAAGCAAAACCTAGGGGAAACATACCGCCCATCCACAGTTAACCCCTTCAGTGTCTCACAATATATATATATATATATATATATATATATATATATATATATATACAGAAAAGATAGTCGCAGCACTCAAAAAAATCAGGTATGGGTGCACATCCAGGGGCCAGGGCGAGAGGTCCCAAAATACTTAGTAATCGAAAAAAACGGCAGCACTCCAAAGGCTTGTGAAAAAAAGTGTAGTTTATTCCAACATGTGCCAAGCTACGTTTCGGCTCCTATGGCCTGGAGCCTTTCTCAAGCAAAGGTGTATACAGAGTGACTCAAATTTATATATAATAAAAAGGAAGTGACATCATTTCAAAAATACATCTGTGAATTTCATCGGCATAACAATATTATATCCAAAATTCATATATCTAGTGTACAAAGATACATTTAAAGTGCAAATGTGCTATACAGTTGTAGAGGTTACGTGCTCACCATGGGATCAGTAAAGAAGAGTTGGCGTCCGAGAAACGCTACTGTGCATGCTCGCAGGTCACGTGACATAATGCGAGTGAGGAATACGGCGAAATTCTAGATCACATGATCGTGACGTCGGCCGCGCCTGCGCACACAGGACAATTTGGCCAGAGACGCCATATTGAAAAAGGGAAGACTACCAAAGGAGATATAGGTGAAATAATCCTAAAGAATCCCCAGGTACACCGCTCCAATGGGACCAAAGGTGTAGGTGCCTAGACAATCGCCTACCATATATGGCCGGCTGTGTGCCTGGCAACACGCCGACTTCGAGGTAACCCTTTGTGAACCGAAGTCCAACAGGTGCCCATTACCGGTCAGCTCTCTACTCCTCACACAGTCTCATAGTTGGAACATTTTGTACCTATATGAATAGCAGTCCCCCATTAAAAGCAGAAGTCCCCAATTGTGGATAGAGTACATTTAGGCATAGTTTCTGATCCTAGAGGTGATTGTGGTGATTTTGTGGTGACCACTTTTCCAAGGTGAGTATTTGTGCTGTAATTGTGACATCTATAAAAGAAGGAAATAAAACGTGTTAATTGGCTTGAATATACACAAATAAAGTCATAACATATGTATTTACATAGTATATTTACACCACTGTTCCTCAGATGTCAGTTGGTACCGGTCCTGTCACTCAAAGGCGTATTGCCCATTCCTAGGTCACATCTATGGTCCTGAATTCGATATTTAAACCCTTGGGTTTTAAAGTCTCCAATCTGTATATCCACTCTAATTCCCTGCGACGTAGAGTACGGATTCTGTCACCCCCCAGTCTGTGGGGTGGGACATGATCAATGATGCGTACTCTTAGGTCAAACTCTTTATGCTTCGCCTCAACAAAGTGCTTAGAGACAGGTAAGTCCGACCTCTTGTCCCTAATGGATTGTCGATGATTGTTTAATCTCAATTTGAGCTCTGTGCTTGTCTCACCGACGTACCACAGCCCACAGGGACATTCCAGTAGGTAAATGACGTATGAAGAACTACATGTAAGGTAGTGTCGTATAAAGTATGTTTTATCTGTACGTCTGTCTGTGAACACGTCGCCTTTTACAATGGTTTTACAATTGACACAGTTGAGACATGGAAAACATCCCTTTCTACCTCTGGAAAGGAAAGTCTGTTGGGATTTCTTTGTAGGGCCCAGGTCAGATCTGACTAAATCGTCTTTAAGATTCTTAACCCTTCTATATGAAAAAAGGGGAGGGGTCTGGAACAGGGATGGTTGTTTCAGCCCATTCTTTAGTATAGCCCAATGTTTTCTAATAATACTCGAGATGGCATTGCTCGATTCCGTGTAGGTGGAGACAAACGTCAGTCTATCCCTATTGTCCCTACATGGTGTCTTCTTAAGTAATTCGTGTTTATCCTTGTCCATAACTCTCTTTCGGTGTTGTGTCAAAATATGTGAAGGGTATCCCCTGTCGCGAAATTTGGCCTCCATGGTGTCCAAATTCTTCTCTAGAGAAGTCTCATCGTCCACAATCCTCCTAACTTGTAGCATCTGGCTATAGGGGAGGGATCTGATCATTCGTCTCGGGTGGCAGCTTTCAAACCGCAGTAGATTGTTCCTGTCTGTTGTTTTCACAAATAAGTCAGTGTCAATCTGTTTCTCCCTTAGTCGTACTTTAACGTCAAGGAATTGCATTTCCATTCTAGAATAGACGTAAGTAAATTTGACAGTCGGGTCAATAGAGTTTAAGAAGTCAAAGAATACCTTCAGTGCTTCCTCATCGCCTGTCCACAATACAAACACATCATCGATGTATCGCCACCACTTAAGGACGTGTCCAAAGTGGTGTGATACAAAGATGTGGTGATCCTCCAAATAACGCATGTAAATGTTTGCGTAGGTTTAATGTGGTGTGTCTATACAGGCATAACATGTAATAGGTGTATATTTAAAGGGGTATTCCGGGAATATGAACGTCTGACACAAAAACCCCTGATGATATAAATAAATGAATACAAGAATACTCAATGTCATTAGTCACAAAACGGAGCTTAAATAGTTTGATTTTATGATTTACAAAATTTATGGCCACTCTAAAGTAGGTGGAGTTATCACTAAGATGGCCGCCACTGAAAACCAGTTCCATGATCCATTAGTTCTCAGTAACTCCTCCAACCACTTATGCTCTGCTGCCAGTGATGATGTAACAGGTTTTCTTGCTCTGTTACCATAGTAATGATGTGTAACTGCCATCACCACAACTTTGACCATACTGGATGCACTGCAACCAACCGACAACAGCCAAACATAGTGGTGATCACATGACCCTGCCCAGGCAGGTACAGGACATGTGATGTGGAAATGTGACCAGCGGACTTCGCAGAGGAAATTAACGGACTGATTAAAGGGCCAGTAGCATTTTAATTCTTCATTACAGTCTATGTCACCAGCATTTTCTGCTAAGGGGAGCAAAATTTTAAATTACAACTAATTATATATAAGCTTATATTTTGAGTGCCCACTTGTATATGAATTATGCTGATTCCTGGAATCATGACACCTTAAAGGGGTTCTCCAGTGACAAAGATTGACCTTGTTATACCTTATCTTCCCACACTTATCACTTCACTAATTTAGTGTCATTAAATCTTCTGCCCCCTTTTCATGAAATCAAAGTCATTCCTGTGCATGTATGAAGAGGGTATGCTGACTGGGGATATTGTGGGAGAGGTAGTCTTTTAGCTGAATGTGGGCAGCCATTTTGTATTAATGCACCTGCATCAGTGAGCTGTGAAGTGAACAGTGAAGCAAAGCAAAGCATATAGCCCAGGGTGGTGAGCTAAGGGTCTGTAACTATAATATACTCAAAAGAAATTGGCCATTTAAAAAAAAAAAAAAAAGTCCATTTAGTGACTAGAAAACCCCTTTAATGACTTGGCCCTTTTTGTATCTATGTTTCCTTCTTTTCAAAAATCCATGACTTTTTGATTTATCCATGTACTGAGCTGTTTTTTTGGGGCACATTTACTTACCCGGTCCCTACGCAATCCCCGCTGTGTGTTGTCCGCCGGAATGCCCATCTGCCGTGATTCATGAAGATCGTGCACCCGATTTCCTGCATGTGTCGCTTTCCCGATCAGGTCCACCGGAGTTCAACTTCTTCCTCCTGATGTATATGAGTGCATGTCTTGCAACACAAATGGAATTTTTAAATCCTGCGTGTAGTCCGAATCCGCTGGATCGTCTGACGCCCCCCCCCCCCCCCCCCCCGATCTGTGTTGCTTGAAAGCCAGCATGATTGCAACACAAAACAATCGCTTGTGACAAATGTCCACGCGCGATCCCCGAAAAATAGGCAAACCCGACGGAAATGCGGCCGTGGGACCTTTAGTAAATAAGCACTATTGTACTTCCTAGCGAATATTCCATGTTGTGTACTGGGAAGCAGGCAAAAAATTCAACATGCAGTGAAACAGACAAAAAAAAAATTTGGTAATTTCCTCCGTCAGTGGGCAGCTCCTCTGCAACTCTATCCAGTATCGTACCGAGCCACTATGCCTGCAAGTTGGGGCCTTGCATTAAGAGAGACTGTCGTTCTTTATTCCACTGGTCTTCAGTGCTACTGGGTCTCCCTTGGTTGCAATGACATGCTCCTGAGTTCAACTGGGGTACCTGTGAGGTTCTTCGCGGGGGACCGGAGTGCCAGTGTCGCTGTTTGGTAGTTCCTCATCCCGTGTCCATCACACTCTCTTCGGACCTAAGAGGAACAAAGTGGGGAATCTTGGAGAACTGGTCTGTTACCACCCAGATGCCAGTATTGCCAGAGGAAGGTGGAAGATCTGTTAAAAAGTCCGTAGCCACGTGAGTCCACAGGCAACTGGGTATCGGTAACGGCACCAGGTGACAAAGTGTGGCTATCCTCCAGGTATGTTCGGCTGAAGATCCCCAGCTACAAGCTTGGTCCGTGTTTCCTGGGTCCATTTGAGGTGCTGAAGTGCATCAACCGGTGGTCTATAAGCTCTTTCTTGCTCCCTCCATGCGCATCCCAAACTCCTTTCATGTCTCCCTTTTGAAGCCTGTCATCCTAAACCGCTTCTCCTGGCAACTGCCAATTCCTGCTCCTGAGGCAGATTCATCCGACATCTATGAGGTAAAAGAGGTCCTGGATATGAAGTCTGTTAAAGTGAAGCGATTCTTTCTTGTCGACTGGAGGGGGTTCGGACTAAAGGAGAGGTCTTCGGAACCTGAGAACAACATCCTGGATCATGGTCTTTTGCAGAGATTCCTCCAGACCAAGAAGAGTGGGGGGACAAAAGGGGGGTTACTGTCACGGGTGCCCCTGTGACTCATGTTCATGTGACTCCCTGTACCCCCGTAGCTTCTCTCCTCGCTCCGGTGCGGGTGACCCACCTCCTAGGGCATGCGTGTGTCGGTCGTCTGAGATTTCCCAACTAAAATTTCCCATCCCGTTTCTGTGTCCACTGCTGGATCTTCGTGCCCTGTGCCCTAGAGAAAGTTTGTTCCTGCCTATATTGAGATTTCCTGTTGTGACCCCGGTTCCGTTCCGTTGGCTTATGTCATCGCTCGCTGTGGTACAGTGGGTCCATTACCCCTGAATGCTGACATACACCCTTGATAGGTGGCTTTGGGGGTCACTGCAAATGGTCCTACTAGTGTGCAGCTATTTCCGACCAACTTAAACCATTATGGCATGGAGACCCAGGTAAACTGTGGGTGCAAATGGAATCTCATACTTTGGTCACCTCAACTCCCTGTGATCTGCTATGCAAGTCTAAGATCTCCCACATCACACTCCCTACAGGAATGCACTAAGGCATGGTGCGGTATTACTGGGGACCGTGTCAGACGAGACTTATTGGAGGTCTGAACAAGCTCCCTTTCTGATGTGTTTTTGCTGACTAGATGGTTTGGGGACCCTATGGGCCTTATCCACTTAATAACCAAACCCAAACCAAAGAACCTGTCGGATTCAACACCTAGAGACGTTTTGGCACGCTATTGCTTTTATCATACCAAAGATCAGTTGTTGGCCTACTCAAGAAAGCATTCAACTCTTCCGACTACCTACAATGTTATCAAGCTATATGCGGACTTATCCGCGGCTACACTGCAGGCCACAAGAGCCTTTCAGCCTTTAACCACACTGTTGCGTGAGTATGCGATTTTATACAGAAGGGGCTTCCTGACTAAGTTACTGATCAAACACCAGGACATGTGGTGCACTCCCCAGAAGAAGGTCTAGGTCTGATTACCACCTGGGATTTGCCTGATGAAGTCTAAATGGACATACTGATACATACTAGCTGTGAGTCAGAGATCTGTTATTTATATTATTTTACATTACAAGCTATGTGATAGTTATAGTCTTACTTTAAGTTTTAGGTTGGTAATTGAACAGTATTTTATGTAACTGTTGCTGCTCAGTGATAGATGAGCCTGTTTATGTTGATACCACACTAGCCCTATCTCTCAGAATATATGCATTGTACTTAAAAACTAATACTCTTTTTTTGTTTTGTTTTAATCGCTCATCTGGTAGATACACAATTTAATTAATAGTTGCTCACCATTTTATTTGCTTTCTAGGACCTAGTGCCATATTATATATATTCCTGGGGGGAGGGCATAATCCACTGTAGGCTAAGGCCAGACAACATATTGTTCAGCATGGGGTAAAAAATTGTATCTATAAATGACAGAGGCTTAAAGGAAACCTACTACTTGAAGTGGCAGGTTTCAGAAGAAAACACCGAGCACCAGCTCAGGCTGAGCTGGTGCCGGTGCTTATTTTTGTTAGTGTTTTAAACCGCGGTATCGCGGTTTAAAACACTTTTTAAACTGTATAGCCGGCGCAGGGAGGTACGCGCTCGGCGCTTACCATGCGCGCGACCGTGCGCGCGGCTACATAGGAAGTGAAGGAGAGCCGCGCGCATGGTAAGCGCCGAGCGCATACCTCCCTGCGCCGGCTATACAGTTTAAAAAGTGCTTTAAACCGCGATACCGCGGTTTAAAACACCAACAAAAATAAGCACCGGCACCAGCTCAGCCTGAGCTGGTGCTCGGTGTTTTCTTCTGAAACCTGCCACTTCAAGTGGTAGGTTTCCTTTAAATAGCTCACTAAAATGAGCTTTTATGTGAAATGGAGGCTATCACTCTAAAATGTGATGTGCTTTGCACACAGGAGACACACCTAGCGACTTAGAATTTGCCGCAAATGTATCACAAACACTTTGCAACAATTATTTCTTCTACTTTTGAAAAAAAAAGCGGGGTATCGGTACCCTTTAGGGACACCTTAGCAATGACCATACACTCCCACATAGTAGTTATACCCACAGAGTAGATATATTATTGTGGTTTGCACCATCAACAACACCAATCTAACCCTAGTGAATCTCTACACTCCCAATAGATCAGCTGAGATTTGTCAGAAAGGTGATAAGATGAGATAAGATAATCCTTTATTAGTCCCACAGTGGGGAAATTCACAGCGTTACAGCAGCAGAGAGGGTACAAAGAGGGGAGGAAAAAATTTTAACAACAATAATATTAGGGATAAATGAACAAAAAGAAAAGGGGGATAAAAAGACAAAAAAGAGACAAGCAATGATCAGCAGCTTGATGTTTAGTCTGTGGATGTGACCTGCAGGGACTGGTTAGGTGGGGGGCACAGGTTATTTCTGTTTGGGCCTTGTTTGTTGAACAGCCTGATGGCAGTGGGGAGGAATGACTTACAATAACGCTCCCTTTCACATTTGGGGTGAAGCAGTCTGTCACTGAAGGTACTCCCCAATGCCACCACAGTCTCATGCAAGGGATGGGAGCTATTCTCCAGAATAGACTTCAACTTACACAGTGTCCACCTCTCAGCTACCACCTGCACTGTGTCAAGAGGACCCTCCAGGACAGAGCCACCTAAAAAGGCTGGAGGCAGAGGGCAGAGAGAAGCCTATTATTTTGTGGGGATTTAAATACCCCTCCAACACCCCCAATTGATACAGCATCACAAAATCCCAAACCAAACACACAACTAAATCAGGTTGTCTCAGAAAACTCGTCGTTTGATGTCTGCAGAGTATATCACACAGATGCGAAAGATTTCACTTATTTTTCCTCTCAACATCAAACATACTTGAGAATTTACCTGTTTTTGGCGGATAAAGAGATTAGAAACCAACAATAAAAAACATTCAACCCATCTATAGTAGAATGCCTAAAAAAGGAAAGGGACCGTCTTTGTAATCTACTTCTATATAAATTTGAGAGAAACATTGAGAAACTAAAATAGAAATACTAATCAGGACAATAAAACGGGGAAGCTATTCACTTCTAGAGTTAAAAAACTTGTGCAGAAAAGCAAAATCCCATGCATATATGACGAGAGGAAAAATCTTCTCCCTGACAGGAATAGCTAGAGCCTTTCAGGAAGTTTAAAGTTCACTGTATGACCTAAAAGAAAGCTCTAACACAACAATCCAATCCCAAGAGGCTATTGGTGCCTTCCTAAGTTGTCTACAACACAACTAAAAGACTAAAATGACCCAATAAGAATTCCAGAAATTATTTTGACGATTAAAAAGATGCCTTAGCTTATGGCACCAGGGCCGACGGATTTGCCAATGAATATTATCATAGATACGCAGATATCCTGGCCCCATGCCTGGAGATTATTTTCAATAAAACCATCAAGGAATGCAGCTTTCCCCCAGATATGTTAGGCGCCATAATTACAACCATCCCCAAACCAGGAAAACATTTGGATGAAACTTCAGACTATAGACCGATCTCACTGCTTAACGGAGATATTAATTTGTATATCAAAATACTAGCTAGCCGTTTGATGAAGATCACCCCAAATCTTATTAAAGACGATCAGACAGGATTCACACCAGGACGACAACCTCCAGACAATGCATGTAAAGTTATTTCTTTAATGCAATACTGTGAAAAGAAATAGATACCGTCCATATTCGTGACGGTTGACACGGAAAAGCGTTTGACCGAGTTAATTGGTCATAAGTAGAGATGCGCGAAGTTTTCAACAAATTTCGATTCAAACCGAATCAAATCATGGCGAATAACGTTAAAGAAAACAGATATTTCCCGAAGCCTGTAGGCTGTTGTAGAATATTGTGTCATGCTTAAATATGCATAGGGAGCATGGTTTTCTGTGTTTTAGTATGACACAATGACACGCAAATGTCGGCAGTAATTTTGCATTGACGTCACTGAACATTTTGCCCTTCTTTTCATCCATCAGTGTCCGCTCTCAATTGGTCAATAATCCATCTGTATTTCTAAAGCAAAAAACAAACAGAAGTTGATCTACAACAGAGATGACCAGTAAATGGGATATTTGCATATCCTCTATGTTCTGTATCCACTCCTGCTATTAACTATCAATCCTGAAGCTTTTCATTCCTTCTGACAGATGAAATGAAGGGGAAAACCAAACATAGTGGCAACGTCATAGAGTGGTGGAGGGTGAAAACGGCATTAGGGAAATCATAGGGTGTTCCACAGAGACAGTGGTCAGTTGGCAGCAGCATGAGTAGGCCGCAGAGTGGCACAATGACAAATTATGGAGCTGGCAGCAACATGGTAGGCCAGAGTGTGGCACAATGACAGAGTGTGGAGGTGGCAGCAGCAGCAGGAGGTCAGAGAGTGGCACAACCACAGTGTGTGTAGGTGGGCAGCAGCAGCAGCAGCAGGATGAGGCCAGAGAGTGGCACAATGACAAATTCTGGAGCTGGCAGCAACATGGTAAGCCACAAAGTGGCACAGTGTGCAGCAACTATGTTGATTTAACATGGATTTCTTGATTTCAACTTTAGCAACAAAAAAGAATTTAAATTTGGGGAATACTGAACCCCACCTGACACCTTGGACTTTGAGAAAAAAATCACTCCACCAACTTTATGGATTTGACATAGATTAATTGATATCTACTTTAGCAACAAAAAATAATTGAAATTTGGGGTATACAGACCCACAAAATGAACACCCTGGACTTTTGAGCAAAAATCACTCCATCAGCTACTGAGTACAAGCAGCAAGACGCTAGAGACAACACATGCAGTATGAAATGACGGGATTGCAAATGACCGTCTGTTTTTATAGGGCTATGACATCAAAAAGCCTGCCGGTCGCTGATGTGCTCACATGTCTGCACATGTGATTCAGGGTGTTCCTTTCTTCTTCCCAGAGTTCTCTGTCCCATGTAACACATTGTGCTCACGGCCATTTTGCTAATAAAGGGAGAAAAAAAAATTGTTCTCATGAATCATTGTAAACTTCGGATTCATGCAGAACCTAAGTTTTTCTGAAATTCTAAACAAATTCCACTTAATTAGAATTGATTTACCCATCTCTAGTCCTATGCCTTCTCTGCCCTTAGTAAATTTGGCTTCTCTGGCCCAAACTACACTGCTATAAACGCTCTGGTACTGGTAAAAGGGCTCTTGCCAGACCCTTTTCACTTTCCCCTTTTTTCTTTTTATCTATCCAACTGTAACGACTGGGAGTCTGTGGACCCTCTGGAGCACCGCGGGAGGTGGTACTAGCCAACCTGGGACCGGAGTCTAAGTGGAACCCGGTGTTCACCAGAGCCTGTCGCAAAGTGGGATGGACTTGCTGTGGCGGGTAACCACCAGGAACGCAGGACCACAGGAACCACAGGAATGCAGGAATAACAGGAACGAAGGAATAACAGGAACGCAGGAATAACAGGAACGCAAGAAAAACAGGAACGCAGGAATAACAGGAACGCAGGAATAACAGGAACGCAGGAATAGCAGGAATGCAGGAATAACAGGAACACAGGAATAACAGGAACGCAAGAATAACAGGAATGCAGGAATAACAGGAGAGCTTTCTCTTCGTGGGGAAGACTTGAAGATCTGGCAAGGGTCAAAGGAAGAGGCAGAAAGTTATAACAGGCCAGCGCCAATTACCGGCGCACTGGCCCTTTAAATCTGAGCAGGCACGTGCGAGCCGAGCCGAGTGAGCAAGAGAGGACATCGCTGGAGCCAGGGGAGGTGAGCGGATGGGATCTCCGGAGGGACGCTGAGGGGCACGGGTGCGCCCGCAATCGGAGACAGAGATTGCAGGAGCACCCATGACACCAACGAACCGTTAGCATAGGCAATTGAATCCAACAATCAGATAGCGGGCATCGAGATGGGGAAAGAAACACATATACTTGCTCTATTCACAGATTTCGTGATTTTAAACTTGCTAGACTTGCTGAAGGCCTTTGGTGAGGTCTCATTTTATAAACTCAACTCCTCAAAAACGCAGATTCTTACCATTTCTATGCCTGTTACAGAGATAACTTCATTACAACACAAATTTGGACTGGCGGACAGACACAATATACTACCTGGGTGTTAAACTATCATTTCCCACTACAGATCTCTTCAAGCACAAATTCCCTGCCCTCTTGACCAAGACGGCTTTTGAGCCAAATGACTATGCCACTCATGTTACCTTATGGTTTGGGAGAATCGCCTTATATAAGATGATGATCCTACCCAAATATCTCTAACTCTTCCGCATTCTCCCTATTAACCTGCCAAAATACTTTTTTCCACAAGCCAAGAAACAACTGTCTAAATTTATCTGGCAAGGCATGAAACCGAGAACAGCTATGTATATCTTGACAAAGCACAGACTAGCGGGAGGTTTGAAAGTTCCAAGCCTAGAGGACTACCACACTGCCTGCATTGTAGATCAGCTATCACACTGGTAGAACGCAAACACAGGGAAGGCTTGGTTGAGGCTAGAATTACCAACCCTCACCAACACCACATCTTTAAGACATAGACTAATTGCGACATTATAGAATTTGAAACCACATCAGTCTGATGTGCATACAATCCAGGCCTTCTTGGAAGAACGCATACAAGATCTAAACTTGAAGCAGTGGAAAGCTAAGGGAGTGACTTCACTTTTTGACATACAGCCAGACTGACGTAATATAGAGATGCGGCATCTTAAGGCCAGGTATCAATTACCAGACTCTGAGTTTCTTGTAGTCCACAGAATAAATAATTTTCTTTCATTTCTCCCGACTACCTCTCCATTAATGATAAGACGACAAAACACTCCTGACCCGAAACCAATAGAGAACTGGGGTAGAGATCTTAACATACAAATTTCAGACTTAGAATGGCGCAACATCTTTAGAGACATTTACAACATTTTTCACGGCACACAAATCCAGGAGGCCGCTATTAAAACCAACCTCAGATGGTACTATACCCTGTCCCACATGAATCTCATATACCCTTCCTCATTGCCTAAATGTTGGAGGGGATGTGGGCACCTGGGATCACTGCTCCATATACTGTGGAAATGTACACATGTCTCCTCCCTGTGGGCCCAGACCAACTCACTAATCCCCTCCCTACTTCGCAGACCCTTTATTCTCACACCTAAAACAGCACTCCTACTGATGGACCTGAGATCATTCAAACCAACCCAAAGGGTGGTGATAGGCCATATTTTGATTGTTACAAAGCTGGTAATTACCCTGTACTGGAAACAAACTTGATGCCCACCCTTCTCTGAGGTCGTGCTACCTCATTCCAAAAGAAATGGGAAATATGGTTCTCCTCCACCTACTTCGCACACTAGGTGCGGTATGTAATCTTTCTTACTGTCCCCCAGGTCATATTATTGGGGGTAAAATATGGTGTGCAACATGGCCAGGGTTAAAAATATGTTACCTCTGCCAGACAAACTTACATGTGTTGATTTACATACGTTGATTTACTTACATGTTGATGATTCACTTACAGGTGTTGATTTGCTATATTGTACATATGCTCCACCATATGAGACACGAGGAGATTGTATACTTCTCAACACACAGAATGCTTGATCTGTCAAAGAAGCAATAATAACTTTATTACATATGATATTGTTATTTTTTTTTTTTAGATTAGCTAATGTTGTATGCAATAGCTATAATTGTATATGGATGTCGTGAACAATTATATTGTCTATCCTGCAAAAGCTATAATGTTTTTGACTGTGTTCAGACTTGTTGTAGGCCAAAATCTTTTGTTACTTTATTTGAAAAACTAATAAAAATATTTAAAATAAATGTACCCATCAGTGTCTGCCTCTTGTTGGAGATGAAGTTGTTATGCTACTACATGTGTGGTGGAGCTGTAGGGGTATTTTCCAATTCTGGCACACTAACTTCACCCTTTTAAAGGCAGTATTCCAATTTTCCACAGGTTGCCCTATTATATTTAGATCTGTAGGACCTTAATAAAGAGGATAAAATCTTGGTATTTCAAATTTTGGTCACTATAAAGCAAGAAAGTGGAAGTCCATCTCCCTGCCATCCATCCCAGAAAAGATTCAACGGGTAAAGTTTAATGCTGTCATATTAAAATTAATGACTACAAGGACAGACGCATTGCCCGCCAAAAGCCACATGTGAGCTAAATGGTATTCTTATTAGGCCACCCACCAAACCTAAACGCTAAACATAGGAGATTACTTGGAAAACTCAATAAAAATGTATTGAAAATAAAGATATATAGTGTAATATGTAGAGATGAGCAAACATACTTGTCCGAGCTTGATGCTAATTCGAGCATTAGCGTACTCGCAACTGCTCATTGCTTGGACAAATATTTTGCCAGCTCGAGAAAATGGCATCTCCCGCCGTTTTGATTTTTGCCAGCCAGAAACAGAGCCAATCACAAGCCAGGAGACAGGCTGGCAGTGGTTGGCTGGCCTGATCAGGTGACCCTGGAATATACTAGCCACTCCCCGTGGTGCTCGGATCATTCCCTGTCTGGATGCCGTTAGGGATAGAGCTGCTGCTGGTGAGGGATAGCGTTAGGGTGTTCTATTAGGTTACTGTTAGGCAGGAGTGATTCTACAAGAACCCAACAGCCCTTGTTAGGGCTACAATAGCATTATTTAGTTTGCTGGCACTAGTAGTGCAGGTACTACCATATTGTGACGATTTTGCAGGGAGACTTGCGAATGTTATTTTTGGCCCTTAGTTTCCTGTCCATTTTCGTGGTGTTTCCATCATTTTCTGAGGTTTCCAGGTGTTTGGCCAAGCTTCCCTGTGCAGAGCCTTGATCCCCTTGAAAAATGCTCGAGCATCGGAAAAAGTTTGACTCGAATAACGAGCACTCGAGCATTTTAGTACTCGCTCATCTCTAGTAATATGGCATCTGACTTGCGTCAAATTTATTCTGTAGAAGGTAAACCACAGTAAAAACTATCCCAACACTAACAAGTCTATCTATGATACCATGAAGAGAGAGAAGTATTTGAGCAAGCCTACAGTATTTGAAATTAGCTTTGTGATTAGTTCCCTAGAATGTTCTGAACAACCTTCCTGTTGGAGTTTCTTCAAACTGGAACTGCTGATGCTGTTTTAAAAGCAACTGATGGTCACATCCAAAACTAGATAGGATATACATTTTGAAGTCTTATTTCACAACTATATTGTATATTCAGCACATAGCTATAAAAAATATTTAATCTCACGCAATTTCTTTGTAGGTTTCAGGTTCATTATAAATACACTGTACATTTACAATTTCATAATATGGCACATCCAAACATCAATATTTGTCTATAAATAGAGTTATTAGAGAGAGGCTTTTTGTCTTGAACCCGGAATCTTCTACTCGTTACCAATTTGCTTTTAGACCACTTTTGCTTTTGTCTGGGGACTATAGACTCTTTGATAACCTGTTATGAGTTCGTTTTTAGCAGTAAAAATTCTGGAAAAAAATATTGGTAGGTTAGTGCACTATTCTTTAAGTCAGAAACGTAAATACCCACATAATTGCAAGTTCATAGATATTTAATATTTGCACAAAAGATTAATTGGAAAATATGTGCGTTGTCAAAATAAACTCTTTTAAACAGAAAGACGGACAAGACATGTAACACAGTACGCAAATAGTTAATTAAAAATCCACTGCCTCTAGCAAATCCATTTCCATGTCTTGGTAAACAATGACATATGAAAAATAGAATGATTGGCCAAAGGGCAAAAAGAGAAGGAAAAAAAATCAATCGAAATATTTAATGACTGAAAATTGTAAATTTAGCTTTCATTGGTAAAAAATAGTCTGACAGTGGATGTGGTTTTCGGTTTTAACTTGTCATTCTTTATTATTTTATAGAAATGTATTGCTAAAATATACAAAAAAAAGCATTAATATTATGCTTTATTAATTAAACTTTCACAAAAAATAATTAAATACGTTATCCAGGTTTTATAAAATGTTTGTTACTTTTTTTGTGTGTAGCTTGGAAAAGTTTGATGTATATAGAGAAAAAAATATTATCATAAATACTCGAGTATAAACCTAGTTTTTCAGCACAAAAAATATGCTGAATACCCAAACTCGGTTTTACCAGTTTTTTTGTGGTAAAATTAGGGTCCTCGGCTTATACTTGGGTCGGCTTATACTCGAGTATATACTATATATAATGTTATTCTTTATATAGTTTTCCAAACCCTGTACCTCCCACCAGCTATTTATTTGCTCTTTATATAATTTTGTGAGTTCCTTAAATGCACTATTAATAGTTGGCGTGAACTTTTTTGGTGTAAAAGTCTGACACTATTAGCCTCAGTTATCCATTGCATTGTATTTATCTATTGATAAAATCCTTGCCCCATTTGTCACAGCATTGCCATCTTTCATACAGAATACTACCAACCTATTAAAATGCACAGACAGGATCTCTATCCCGTCTACCTGTTTTATGGCAAGAATTGATGTGGAAACATTATACACATGAACTGGGTCTTAAAGCTGTCCAATTTTTCCTGGAAAGTATGGGTTTATAGGCTCAGTTTAGCACCCATAGTGAACTCATCCATGCTTCACTTACTCACAATTATTTTCTATTTAACCGCAGGATGTTCCACTAGCTCAGGGGCAGGGCTATAGAGAACTCATGTTCCCCCAGCTATGTCAACCTGTTCCTGGGCTGGTGGGAACAAACCTGCATCTTCCGTGATGGTAGTGATTGACACCGCTTCATTGATATGGCGAGCCTTTGGCTCTATGACCATACTTTTTGGACATACTGTTCAACTCTATGCTCACAATTCTTGGGGAATAGATTTAATAGGGACTGTGTGCCCATTTAGGGACAGAATCGGGTCGGGTAGTAATCATCTTGGATTACCATTTAGGGTGCACTAGGGATACTTCACTGCTGTAGGGTCTCTTCAGACTGACCAATTAGCTGCATTTCCCCCTATGTAGCCATATGGTACATCAAATATGATACGTATGTACCTGTCTAACCTTCTCTTGCCCTTTATGTTTGTCTATTTTGTGTGTCTTATCCTTGCACCTAATCCCACTAACATCTCTACATCTTCAACCAATACTGAATGGAAGAGGTCTTCTGGGTCATTATGAAAACATATTTGGAAGGTATGAGACCGTATCAGCATCTTTAGCATTTAAGAACTACCTTTTAGCTCCTCACTGGGCTTTTGCTTGTTTTAATTTATCTTTGAGGGTATCTTCTCTAAATTTTATGGAATATGGATCAAAATTATGTTTTAAGTGGTATCTCCACATTTGTATTGTTGTAGTTGAATTATGGCAGACAGTCCCTAAGTCCTAGTAGCAGTAAGACCTGTCAATTAAGACTAAGGAGACAGGGCAGTACAGTGAACACTGCATATGCAGGACCCCATTAATATCATTGAACTTAATCAGGTGAGTTGCATGGAAGTTTACAAACTGATATTTTAACATTGGAGCCATGGAAAGGAACCATTTAAGGGCAATTATTTTTAAACATAGTTAATTTAAATGTCAGGTTCCCTTTGACATCTGTAACATACTGTAGTGTAAAGGATACTTCTAGGATAAAGTACTGTAAAGATACTAAACATTGTATGTAGGGTTGAGTGGACACTTTCAGGTTCAGGTCCGCATAGTTCAGCAATACATCTGAATGTTTAATTCATGTTCCTAACCATCATCCATAAAACATGTGAACAGTTCAGGCATTGATTGTGGATGTTAGTCTTTAAATGCCTCAGTTGATGAAGGAGAAGTCATCTTCAAGATACCACTAGAAGATGTTGGATAGAGACTATTTCACTTCATGCATTTCCAATTTCTCTGTGAGAAAACAGAAAGATGGTGCCCGGCTGCCTGCTTAAACTTCACTAGCTAGTAGCAGTGTGTTAAGATTAGATAAGTTGTGCATCTGTCAAGGATAAAAAAATGGCAAATATAAATGTAGAGTTTGCAATACGAGCTGATTAGTAACCTATCCAATGTATTAGACTATTATAGCAAACAATTAGAAGTTGGATTGGAAATTAACCAGGGGTGTTATTTGCTCATGAGCTATTGTTCAATTGTGTGATAACTAGAGATGAGCGAGCACTAAAATGCTCGGGTGCTCGTTATTCGAGACAAACTTTTCCCGATGCTCGAGTGCTCGTCTCGAATAACGAACCCCATTGAAGTCAATGGGAGACTCGAGCATTTTTCAAGGGGGCCAAGGCTCTGCACAGGGAAGCTTGGCCAAACACCTGGAAACCTCAGAAAATGATGGAAACACCACGGAAATAGACAGGAAACAGCAGGGGCAGCATGCATGGATGCCTCTGAGGCTGCTTAATCACACCATTATGCCAAAATTATGGGCAAAACCATGGCGATGACAGACTGACCGAATGAGGCTAGATAGCATCTAAAACATCCAATAATTGACCCTGACACTATAGAAGACGGCATGCAGAGGTAGCGGCAGCAGCGGCAGGCTAGAGAGTGGCGACATACCCCAAATGGACTCAGCCTTCAATCCAATTTAAAAAATTCCTTTTGGCGAGGATAACGTGTAGCACTGTATGTATCAGTATTTTGCCTGGTTAAGGTGGCAGAGAGGAACCAAAGGAGGTGAGCAAGAAGCATTGAAATGATTTCCTATGTGAACAAAAGGTTGACGGTATATTTAGTCGATAACACAGCATGATGGCGACATAGTGACCAAGTTCCATAACGTATCTGGTGAAACACCAGAAAAATAAGCCTGACAGCTCGTTTGATAAGGGGACGACATGTGAAGGCAGCCATGGAGATGACTTCCATGATTAAAAGCGACAGTATGGGGCATCCATATTGCGCTGCTATGATTGCAACTTCAGGTCTCCAGCATTGTGGCGACAGATGCGCCGAGTTCCATTATGTATCTGGTGAAACACCTGAAAATTCTGCCTGACACAGCTCGTTTGATAAGGGTATGATGTGTTGTATATCCTCTCGCGCTCCAGGGTCTGGTGTATAGACAGTTGAAAGTTGGAGACATGAAGACATTGGTGGACGCTGTGGAGGATCGTGGAGGTGAAATGGACAGGAAACAGCAGGGGCAGTATGCATGGATGCCTCTAAGGCTGCCTAATCTTTGGATGGAGCTGGCGGTCCGCTGCCAGGCGAGCTTTCGCCTGTCCAAGCCCCTGCCTCTCGGCTCCTCCCCACCCAAAATGGGCCTGGGGGCCAGAAGGTCCTAAGAACCTTTTGTATAAGATCGAGTGTAGTACTGTTCTTATAAGTAATTGGCTTGGTTATGGCGGGTGAGGGGAATGTAAACAGATGTGCAAGAAGCGCTGAAATAATATAACACAACAGGGTGGCGACAAAGTTAACAAGTTTGATGTGGAAGCCATGAAAACAACCCAAAATTCTGCCTGACACAGCTCGTTTGCTAAGGGGACGAAGTATGGAGGCAGCTATATGGACGACTTTGGGAGACAGCTATGGAGATGATGTGTGGAGGTAGCAATGGAGACAATGTGTGGAGGCAGCTATAAAGACGAAGCGTGGAGGTTGCTATGGAGACAATTAAATTTGGATAGTGCCTGTATGTGGCAGTCCAAAAAAGTTTTCAAACCAGAGGAGCAGGTAGGTGGTCCTCCAGAAAAATTAAATAGATTGAGTGCCTGTATGTGGCAGTCCAAAAAATTGTTTAAAACAGAGGACCGGAGGGGGGGCGGAGCCTGACCGCTGAGCGAGACGGCCGCTTGTGAGTGAGCTCCCGCTGTGGAAGTGCACGATCCTCCAGATAGCAGCAGTAAAATTTCAGCAGAGATGGGGAAACCTTCCAGAGAAAGAGCGGGGGAGAGAGTGGAGACCCCAAGATCCCGTAAGCATCAAGGAGACCTTGATAAATACTTGAAAAAGAAACTGGCAACCCCTCCGGCACTGGGGCGCAAAATGGCGCCGGAAGACACGCGCGATTCAGATGCACCAGAGGAGTCAGATCTGGACAGCGTGGCGGGAAATAGCGATGCAGCAACCACATCAGAGGTACCTCTTTCCAGATCTTTTCTTAAAAAAACTTTATTTCAAGCCCTAACTCCAGTAGCTAAAGAGCTTTCTGATCTCAAGTCTGAGATAAAGCAGATTGGGAGAAGAGTAGAGGCGCTAGAAGAGACACAAGACGCCATTATAACACACAGTACAGCTATGGAGGAGGGATATAAAGCACAATTGAGAGCGATAAACGCTGCTTTCTCTCTCCTAGAAGACCAGGAGAATAGGAGTAGGAGAAAAAATGTAAGAATAAAAGGTGTTCCAGAGGCAATATCACATGATGAATTGCAGAAAACTGCTATTGACATGTTTGCTGATCTTTTAACCCCTGCAAGAGCAGAGCAGATACGCATAGAACGTATACATAGAGCACTGAGACCAGTACCTAAACATGATGACCCCCCTCGTGATGTAATATGTGGTCTGCTGAGCTTTGTAGATGCAGCGGCCATCTTGAGAGCAGCACGTGAAAAAGGAGACTTCATATTCAAAGGAGAAAAGGTCAGCTTTTTTCAGGACTTAGCATCGTCCACACTAAATAAGAGGAGAATGTTGAAGCCCCTTACAGATCATCTAAGGAATAACAAGATACTATTCCGTTGGCTCTATCCTTTTGGTCTTACATTCCAGTTCAGAGGGAAAAGATGTACTATCCGAATCCCTGAAGATCTACTGCAAGCTTGGGACATATTGGACATTAACCCGTTAGAGATACCTTCCTGGCAAGCAGTCCCAGAACATCTTCTCGAGCTTCCAACTTTACCGCAATCCCAGCAATGGTCAGTAGCGGGTCCCGCAAAATCCCCCAGAGCAAAGAAGGGGACTTGAGCAGGAATTGCCTTCTTGACACAAGTATACCCGCAGAAGGAAAATCTCCCAATGCGGTAATAACTTCATCTTAACTCTCTTATTGGTATACGCAAGAACAGTTTTTGTTATAGTACACAATAAGTTCTGATGTTGTGTAAATGTTTTAACTATACCGTATGCTATAGCTTTAGTCGGTAAGAGACTGTTCTCTCTTGCATCAAGCTTCCCTGACTCATAAGGGAACCCCCCCCCTGAAAGGTCGCACACATAGGTCCCTAGAGGACTATTACGATTTTTCCCCATTCTCAGTTGTGATCCCACAATTGGATCATGCCAGTCCACCTCGATCAGGACAACACTTCTCCCCCCTTAGGCCAATACCCCTCCTCTCGCCGAATAGTTAGGTGAAGGGTGAAGGTATTGTCCCTACAAGTTCATACTTTCTCACCTGCCCTATTGGGCTTCGCTCTGCTCGGCAGGGGCGGAGCGAGACTCAAGGGGGTAAAAATATGTTTCAAGTTAAAAACACTTTTAGTCCCGTTTTTACCGGTTCCATTAACTACCCCAGTTTCCTACCCTCAACAGATGTCATAGTACAACTCAACAATCTTAGAACATTTAGCCGGTGCACTATAGCTAGCCAAAACTCCAGAAGATGGCTACAATTAATATAACCTCATTCAATGTAAAGGGATTAAATATCCCGCAAAAAAGATCTCAGATCTTGACCTTGGTAAGGAAAATGAAGACAGACGTTTGCTTCATTCAAGAATCACATTTTAAAATGGGTAAAACTCCCAACCTACCCACATGCTACTTCAACCAATGGTTCCATAGTTGCCACACACAGGCAAGCAGAGGCGTTTCCATAGCAATTAACAAAAAAGTCCCATTCAAACAGATATCAAGCTTTCAAGATCCTGATGGTAGATTCCTATTTGTTTTGGGTAAAATAGGCCCAACCAAAATTACGTTGGCAAATTTATATGCCCCCAACACAAACCAAGTATCTTGGATAAGGGACACATTGGAGAAGTTGCATACCTTTGCAGAAGGCATGTGGATAGTGGGAGGTGATTTAAACATAGCTCTAAACCCAATCATCGACACATCCACTGGAAAGTCAGACCACTCACAGAGAGCTCTGGCAAATATCATAAAAACTCTACACACTTTCTCCCTTACAGACACTTGGAGAGCCCTGCATCCACAGGTAAAGGACTACTCTTTTTACTCTCAAGTTCACCACTCATTCCAGCGACTCGATTATATATTCATAAATAATACTCACCTAGAGGCAATTAAAAAGGCTGAAATAGGCTCAATAACGGTCTCAGACCATGCGCCCGTAACTATATCCCTTAATATAAACTCTCTTCCCCTACAGACAGGAACTTGGAGACTAAACGAGACACTGCTTGATTCAGAGGATAAAATTAAACTTATAAGCGATAAACTTACTTCATTCTTCAGCAGAAATGCCTCAGTAGACACGTCCATTTCCAATAACTGGCAGGCACACAAAATCTTCATCAGTGGAGAATTCATGGCACTAGGAGCCTATTATAAAAAACAGAAGATGAAAACTTTAAACGAAATCCTAGGAAAAATATACAAAATGGAATCTGCTTTTAAAAAATCAAAATTAGAAGCTACTTTCAAAGACCTATGCATAGAAAGGAGTAAACTAACAGACTTATTGAATGCCAAAGCAGCCAAAAGCTATCTATACGCTAAATTCAGGCAATACTCCCATGGCGATAAAGGAAATAAACTAATGTCCTTACTGATCAAAAAGCAGAAAGATTCCTCAACAATTTCAAGTATAACGCAATCACCCACACAGAGCACAGAGAAAATCCAGGAAATAGCAGAGGAGTTTAAAAAATTTTATGAGCAACTATATAACCTAACCCCCCAACATGACCCTGAAGACCCCCAAACAACCACCCTCACTCAAGCATTCCTAAATAAAATAAATCTACCTAAGGTAGCGCAATCAGACATAGATGACCTGGTTAAACCAGTCATAAAAGAGGAAGTAGAAAAGATCCTACAGTCAATGCCCCCACACAAAGCCCCTGGCCCAGATGGCCTACCGGCTACTTATTACCGTAAACTGGCACATGTACTCCTTCCACACCTGTTAGATTGGTGTGAGGCACTAAGAAAAGGAGCTCTACTGCCGCCCCAGGCTTTAGAAGCAATTATCACGGTTATTCCCAAAGAAGGTAAAAATCCTGCACTTTGCAGTAGCTACAGACCAATCTCATTGATAAATGTGGATGTTAAAATTTGGGCCAAAATCCTTGCCACTCGGATTAATAAAATTCTCCCTAAAATTCTAAATATGGAGCAGGCCGGATTCGTGCCGGGAAGAGAGGGTAACCATAATTCTACCAAAATAATTCACGCCATCACACATGCAAAACAACATAAGATTCCACTAATCCTTCTTGGCACAGATGCCGAGAAGGCATTCGATAGAATCAACTGGACCTTTATGACTAACACGCTAAAAAGATTTGGAATACCCCAACAATTTATAGACGCGGTTATGTCACTTTACACAAAACCCAGTGCTAGAGTGAAAGTTAACAATTTTTTCTCATCACCTTTCCGGATCAAAAATGGAACAAGACAGGGTTGCCCTCTCTCCCCGTCACTGTTTGTCCTAGTAATGGAGACACTGCTGCAATCAGTGAGGGAACATCCACACATACAAGGTCTAAAGATAGGAAACAAAACACACCTAAATGCAGCGTTCGCAGACGACCTGCTAATGTTAATAACAAATCCAAAGGAGGCCTTCCCCCATATAATGGACTTACTCAATGAATTTGGTTCTATTTCCAATTTTAAAATTAACTTCACTAAGTCTGAGGCGCTTAATGTCTCAGCCCCTAGTAAAATAATCTCAGAGCTCCAGGAAAAGTATCCATTCACCTGGCAGACTAATCAATTAAAATACTTAGGAATATGCATCACTAAAGACCCCTCAGACTTATTTGCTGCAAATTATAAGACCCTACTGAAGTCCATAGACCAATACCTAAACTCTTTGAATATCCCCTTTGTTTCTTGGATGGGTAGGAAAAACCTCTTGAAGGCTTACATAATGCCTAGACTACTATATCTACTTCAAATGTTACCCTTAAACATTCCAAAACGCTACTTTCAGCTAGTGCAAGCGTCATTTCGCAGATTTTTATGGCAGGGCAAAGGAGCCAGGATAAAATACTCACGGCTTTCACAACACAGATCAAGAGGTGGTATGGGATTACCTGATCCTCTGATTTATTACTATGCAGTCCATATTAAAAGGTGGATGCAGATGAACACGCCTTCAAATAAGATACTAGGTTCAGAAATAGAATTCGCAAGTGTGTCAGATGAGCAGCTAGCTTGGGCCTGGGGAATTACGCAAATGTTAAATAGAACTCCGCAAAACTTGCTGACAAAAGGTACATTTACAGTCATGAGGCAACACAGCTCCCTCTTGTCCTCCCCTTCACCGGTGATGCCAGCCCGCCTCCTCCCCTACTTCATTCAACCCTCGGCCGTTAATATCTCAGAAATCTGGAGCAGACTGGATCTCACTCCATCCAGTGTTGTTTTAGGTAAAGCTCATAGTAAAGAAGAACTAATGAAACTTATGAACAATTTCTTCCCTGATATGCATTTTATACATAAGATAGAATTGAACAACTTCGTGAGACAATTGGCAGCTAAAACCCAGGGGCCCATAGCACACACTTGGTTAGAAGACCTAATGAGTAAACCGCTGACACCCAAAGGTTTAATCTCGGTAATATATAATAAACTAATGGAAGACACTATAGGGAGAGGGAAGCCGGACTTCATTACAAATTGGGAAAAGGATTTAGGTTCTAATTTCAGCGAAATAGAGATTGCCAAAATCCATAGAAACTCTCATGGCTTCTCGGGTTGTGTGAAGGTCCAAGAGAGCTCTTATAAAATAATGACCAGATGGTATAGGACTCCAAAAACTCTTAACCAAATGGGTCTGTCCACTCACAACAGGTGCTGGAGATGTGATGGAGCAGTAGGCTCCCACGTCCATATATTCTGGTCTTGTCCAGGGATTCAAAAATTCTGGAAAGACGTGAATAGAATTACCAACCAGATAACTTCCCAAGCTATTCTGTTAACTCCAGCAAGTGTCCTCCTATGGTTACCCAATAAAACGTGGTCGCCTTGCAAACAAAACTTAGCCACCGAACTAATTCAAGCAGCAAAAATGCTGATTCCCTTATACTGGTTGAGCAAAATGCCCCCTCCAATCTCAGAATGGCTGAATAAAGTTGACCAAATGTGTAGGCTGGAGGAACTAACGAGCTGGGCCGACAGAAAACATGACACATTTATCAAAACATGGGCTCCCTGGTATAAATTCAGGAAAAAATGATGAAGATGCTCGCTCACCCTTTATACCCTGAGTATATAACTTATAGGACATAGCTGATAGAGATCTTACATTCTAGGTTATAATTGCAAAACTGCTTGGATATAATAACCTGACATCTGTATCCTTTATACCCCGTCTCTCCTCCCCCCCCCCCCCTTACCCACCCTAACCTCTCCCCCCCCTTCCCTTTTTGTTTATTTCTCTGTTCATACAAGTCAGTAATTTCGGCCAATGTTCACATGAGAAAATGCTTTTGTTGATCTATTCAATCATCTTATGCTGTATACGCGCATTGGTTGTTTGATCTTAGGAGAAGAGGTCCCTGCGAGTTCCTCGCCTCCTATTAATGCATATACTTGTACAGTTTGAGTTATACAATAAAAAACTTTTAAAATCAAAAAAAAAAAAAAAAAAAAAAAAAAAAAAACAGAGGACCGGGTAGGTGGCCCTCCAGAAAAATTAAATATATAGAGTACTATAGCTACAGCCAGTTGGTCCTGGCAAAAAATAGCCAGTTTCCTCTGCTTTAGTATACAAAGAGGAGAAGAAGGAGGAAAATAAGGAGGATGAGCGCATACATTATTCAGGTTGAGCTTCTTTCACCTGGTGGAGAATGGAAATCCTGAGAAATCCAGGCTTTTTTCATCTTGATAAGCGTCAGCCTGTCAGGGCTGTCAGTCGACAGGCGTGTACGCTTATCGGTGATGATGCCACCAGCTGAACTGAAAGCCCGCTCAGACAACACGCTAGTGGCAGAGCAGGCAAGAACCTCCAAGGTGTACAGCGCCAGTTCATGCCACATGTCCAGCTTTGAAATCCAGTAGTTGAAGGGAGCTGTGTGATCATTTAGGACGATGTTATGGTAAGCTATGTATTCCCTCACCATCTTTCTGTAAAGATCAGCTCTACTCTGCCGAGACTGGGTACAGGTGACAGTGTCTTGCTGGGGTGACATAAAACTGGCAAAGGCCTTGTAAAGCGTACCCCTGCCAGTGCTGGACAAGCTGCCTGCTCGCCTACTCTCCCTCGCTACATGTCCCGCAGAAGTACGCCCTTTGCCGCTAGCGCTGTCAGAAGGAAAATACTGTTTCAGCTTGTGCACCAGGGCCTGCTGGTATTCATGCATTCTCACACTCCTTTCCTCTCCAGGGATGAGAGTGGAAAGATTTTGCTTGTACCATGGGTCCAGGAGAGTGAATACCCAGTAATCGGTGCTGGAATAAATTCTCTGAATGCGAGGGTCACGGGATAGGCAGCCTAGCATGAAATTTGCTGTATGCGCCCTACCTCGCAAGACTTCACTCCCCTCACTGGCCTGACTGTCCATTTCCTCCTCCTCCAACTCCTCCAACTCCTCTTATTCTGCCCATATACACTGAACAGTGAAGGACTGAGCAATGCTCCCCTCTTCTGTCTTGCCAACATTCTCCTCCACTTCCTCCACATCCTCCTTCACCTCTTCCGATATGCGCTGAGAAACAGAACTGAGGGTACTTTGTCTATCAACAAGGGTATCTTCTTCCCCCGTCTCTTCTGTGCAAAGCTTCAGACTTCATGCTGACCAGAGAGTTTTTCAACAGGCCAAGCAGCGGGATGGTGAGGCTGATGATGGCGGCATCGCCACTGACCATCTATGTAGACTCCTCAAAGTTACTCAGCACCTGACAGATATCAGACATCCACGTCCACTCCTCATTGTAGACTTGAGGAAGCTGACTGACCTGACTACCAGTTCTGGTGGAAGTTGACATCTGACAGTCTACAATCGCTCTGCGCTGCTGGTAAACTCTGGATAACATGGTTAATGTTGAATTCCACCTCGTGGGCACGTCGCACAACAGTCGGTGAGCGGGCAGTTGGAGGCAGCGCTGCGCTGCCCTGAGAGTGGCAGCATCTGTGCTTGACTTCCTGAAATGCCCACAGATGCGGCGCACCTTCGTGAGCAAATCAGCCAGATTGAGGAACCGCTGAACTACAAGATTTAACACATGGGCCAGGCATGGCACATGTGTCAGTCTGCTGAGTTGCAGAGCCGCCACCAGGTTACGGCCGTTGTCACACACAACCATGCCTGGCTTCAGGTTCAGCGGTGCCAGCCACAGATCAGTCTGCGCCGTGATGCCCTGTAATAGCTCTTGGGCGGTGTGCCTTTTATCGCCTAAGCTCAGCAGTCTGAGCACCGCCTGCTGTCGCTTAGCGACTGCACTGCTGCTGTGCCTAGATCTTCCGACTGATGGCGCCATGCCCACGGATGGTAATTCGGAGGATGAGGAGGAGGAGGCATAGTAGGCCTGAGAGACCTGGACCAAGGTAGGCCCCGCAATCCTTGGCGTCGGCACTATATGACCAGCCCCAGGGTCAGATTCGGTCCCAGCCTCCACCAAGTTAACCCAATGTGCCATCAGCGATATATAGTGGCCCTGTCCGGCAGCACTCATCCACGTGTCCGTGGTCAGGTGGACCTTGTCAGAGCGGCGTTGGTCAGGGCATGGATGATGTTGTCTGACACGTGCTGGTGCAGGGCTGGGACGGCCGCCGCCATGAGGTTGTGAAAGGCCTCGGTCTCTACCAGCCTATAGGGCAGCATCTCCAGGCTAAGTAATTTGGAGATGTGGACATTGAGGGCTTGGGCGTGTGGGTGAGTTGCACTGTATTTCCTTTTGCGCTCCAGCGTCTGGGGTATAGAGAGCTGGACGCTGCGCATGGAGACATTGGTGGATGCTGTGGAGGATTGTGGAGGCTAAGGTGTGGTTTTCGCACGGGAGGTGTTTGGGCCAGGGTCCTGGGCAGGGGGCTGACTAGCAGAGGCAGCAGATGACACAGGGGAAGGAGCAGTGGTGTGCCCGGCCAGAGGTGAACGGCCTTGGTTCCATTGAGTGGGGTGTTTAGCATTCATATGCCTGCGCATACTGGTGGTGGTTTATCTGATAGTGGTGGAACCCCTGCTGATCCCGGTGTGGCACAGGTTGCACACCACAGTCCGTCGGTCATCCAGTGTTTCTTTAAAGAACCTCCAGACTTCCGAAAATCTAGCCCTCGCCACGGGAGGCTCACTACGTGAAACATTTGGCGCGGATGCACCAGCTCTGGCCCTGCCTCTCCGTCTGGCCCGACCACTGCCTCTTCCAACCTGTTCTCGTCGAGGACTCGCCTCCGTCTCAGAAGCACTGTGTTCACCCGGCCTATCAACCCAGCTTGGGTCTGTCACCTCATGATCCTCCGATCCCTCAGTCTGCTCCCCCCGCGGACTTCCTGTCCTGACAACAACTTCACCACTGTCTGACAACCGTGTCTCCTCATCGTCCGACACCTCTTTACACACTTCTTCCACTACGTCAACAATGTCATCATGACCCAAAGACTGCGACCGGTGGAAAACCTGGGCATCGGTAAAGAGCTCAGCAGCAACCGGACAAGTGGTTTGTGACTTTGGAAAGGGTCCAGAAAACAGTTCCTCAGAGTATGCCGGTTCAAATGCCAAATTTTGCTGGGAGGGGGCAGACTGGGGGGAAGGAGGCAGGTGGTGTCTCACCCCGCCCAGGACCACGGCCTCTAACCCCTACCCCTAGCCCTCGGGTTCAACATTTTCAAAATTAACGTGTAAACTGTAAATTTTTTAAAGCATTTTTAAATGCTTTTTTTAACAAAACGATCAGAAGAAATCACACAGCAACCACAGAAGATGATGATGATTGCTATGGCTAGTTTCTAACCTACACTGACAGCACACAACTGGATTTTGTGCTTTGCCTGTGATGACTTTTAGCTTTGAAAAAAAAATTTAAAAAAATCGGCAGACTGTGTCTAATTCAATCAAACCACTAATAAATTGTCCCACTTAGGTGTTTGTAGAGAGCAACCTGATGTTTCAACAATCACGCGGTTCCGAGCGCTCAAGGATACTCCGGACTCCCGATATCTTACTCTCATCGGATATTTATTGTTAAAATATGGTACATAAAATGCTCTGTTGTGACGCGTTTCGGTCCGGCACCCGGACCTTCTTCAGGCAGTATATCTGGACCGAAACGCGTCGCAACAGAGCATTTTATGTACCATATTTTAACAAATAAATTAATTAGAGTAAGATATCAGGTGTCCGGAGTATCCTTGAGCGCTCGGAACCGCATGATTGTGGAAACATCAGGTTGCTCTCTACAATTGAAATACCATCCCCGGTGACCCTGGAACACGGAGGACGGGCTACAAATCGAGCTGCCAGGATACATGGGACCATAAGGATTACATGCTGTTATTTATCACCAAATAGGTGACAGTCCATATGGACAAACTTTCTGTTTTTATCTGACTGCCTTGGGTAATACACCAGGAGAGCGCTCCTGTCTTTTTTCCCTGTTTTATCTCTCTCCTGTCATCTCGGAGGGAGATTGCATTGTGTGCATCACCCACTCTGCTCCCAGGTTTTATACACCACTTAGGTGTTTGAGATGGATATGTGTTTCACTAAGAGCTAAATAGAACGTTCCCAAGTCTCCCTGCAAATTCGTCACAATATGGTACTAGCTGCACTACTAGTTCAGCAAGGCCAGCCACAAGCAAATCAACTATATATATATATATATATATATATATATATATATATATATATATATATATATTGTAGGGGATCAACTCAAATGGCAACTTAAGTAACAGTCCAGGTAGCTGTTTTATTTCTTTCCAAAACAGTTTAACAAAACAGAATCGCTTGCTTCAGCATATAACAGAAAATACAGTCCATATAAACAGGCTTGACTCACAGTCCTTTGTAAGTTGTGTCTCCATCCAGCAGCATAACCAAACAATGTCACTATTGCTGGTCCTTGGCTGTGTAACACCTCCAGCTCTGCATGCAGTATAGCAGAGACTTCCAGACTGCAAAAACACATCACCCCCAGCTCACCTGAGCTTCCTGGCTTTATCTCTCAGCCAAAACCTGGCCTGGATATGTGGGAGTAGTCACCCACCCTGCTCCTGACTACTCCAATGAAAGCCGGCCCGGATCAACTGCATTAAGCAGTTTTGCTACATTATATTGTCAGAAACCTAAGGTTCCTGACCAAACATTAACCGGCTCACTTCACTGAGGCCAGGCACCTCGGTGACACATATCTGCCATCAATAATGGCCCCTTGTACCTTCTCACAATATATATATATATAACGCTAATGTAGCCCTAAGAAAGCCGGTTGGGTTCTTGTATGCCTAGTTTTTAAGCCACACTGACAGCACACAACTGGATTTTGTGGTGTGCCTGTCACTTTAAGTTTTGAAAAAAAAATAAAAAATCAGCAGACTGTGCCTAATTCAATCAAACCCCTAATAAATTGTCCCACTTAGGTGTTTGAGATGGATATGTGTGTCACTAAGAGCTAAATAGAATGTTCCCAAGTCTCCCTGCAAATTCCTAACAATATGGTACTAGCTTCACTACTAGTGCCAGCAAGCCCAGGTTCTTGTAGACTCACTCCTGCCTAACAGTAAGCTAATATAACACCCTAACGCTATCTGTGCAGCAGCAGCAGATCTCTCCCTGACGGCATCCAGACAGAGAATGATGTGAGCAGCACAGGCAGGGCCTAGTCTATTCCAGGGTCACCTGATCAGGCCACCCAAACACTGCTATCGACGTGTAAGGGTACCACGTCATGCTGGGTGGAGTGCAGAGGCTCCTGGCTTTTGATTGACTCTGTTTCTGGCCACCAAAAATCAAAACAGCGGGAGATGCCATTTTCTCGAGCTGGCAAAGTATTTGTCCAAGCAACGAGCAGTTACAAGTATGCTAATGCTCGAACAAGCATCAAGCTTGGACGAGTGTGTTCACTCATCTCTAGTGATAACCAATCATGCTAATAGTTAAGATGTTGCACACTGCTTAAAAATATATAAATAAAGTGGTTTGACCCACCCACAATTTTGCTGAGTTCTACACCTGCCTGTTGAGCTCCATTATGCCACCATGTTGGGGAAATTGATGGTGAGCTTCTTTTAGGGCCACCGTGACTGTCCCCAACGTCATATGTGATAACACAAGATCAGAAGCAGAGCCTGTGTGATTCGTGCAGGAGGCTGGCTGTATGTTACAGCTGAGCCTCCGCATTGGCAGCCTGGATTGTGATGTCCCAGCTGTTTAACTCTTTAGGCGCCAAGGCCAAATATGATCGCAGCACCTAAAGGGGCTAGCCACCTCTCCTCCCGGTGATTTCCTCTCCCGTGCTGAGTATGAGGTTGCAGATAGTGTCCAAGGGCAACCCCAGGATCCAATAAAGGACCCCTGGGCTGCCTTACATAACTGCATGCTGCATCTGCCCCAGTAGGGCAGATGTCAGCCTATGCATTAATTATTATTATTCCTGGAATACCCCTTTAAAAAAAAATATTCAGAATTGGATCTTTATCTGCAGCTTGCATTCCCGAGTATGATTTTATCTGCCCTTATCTCAAGTGTAGTTTGCTCACTGAACCAAAACCTCATGATGTGTAACAGAGAAAATTATCTTCTTTAATGGTTCTAGTGTTAAGGTAAACCTAGCTGATAGATCAAATCCTTCCATTTCTACTTATCTTATCTTATCTACTCATCTTATTTTCCTAAAAGCATTGTAACAGAGAATACATTTTAAGATGGCGCTGGCATCGTGGACCATTACCAAAACATCAAGGCTAAAGAATTTCAAAAATGCATTATCCTGACGTTAATGTGCGACAGCAGGGATGTTCTCCAAACAAGAGCCTTTATAAGCTGGGAACTCTCCTCCCCTTCTGCTTCTCTCTTGTTTTTCTATGAAGTTTTGTGAAACCAAATAAAGCTTGCGTAGTGCTGATTTTTGCCCTGGGCAACAGCATTAGCAAATCTTGCATCAGCAATTTTTCATTCTTTTCATGCTTATTGATTCGAAACACAGCCAACACACACTAAAAGAGGATATCTTAAATCCTACCGCAACACTAGCTGCTATAGAACCAAGATATAGGCCCCTAAAGTGACTCTCCCCCTCCAGCCTCTGAGTCTGTCACATTTCTGGCAAAAGATTACACATAGATTACACATACAAGGGCGGTTCAATAAGTACCCGTGTTTGATGACAGGGCGTTCCTGAGGGAAATTGGTTAAAACAATGGCAAAACAAATAGTGTTTTGCCCGGTGTATCTGCTTCAAAGAAGATGAAGACTGTCCCAGCGGCTGGAAAGGTCATGGCAATGATTTTTTGGGATGTGAACGGCATCATACTCATGGATTTTTTAGTAAAAGGAAGAACGATCACTGGAAAATACTATAGTGAGTTATTGGACCGCTTTGACAAAAAATTTAAGGAGACACGGCCGCATTTGGCGTAAAAGAAGATGTTGTTTCACCACGATAATGCACCAGCACATTCATCCAGAGGGAATTGCATTATGAATTGCTGCCGTACCGCCCTTATTCACCCGATTTGGCTCCCTGTGACTTTTATTTGTTCCCTAATAGAGATGAGCGAACACACTCGTCCGAGCTTGATGCTCGTTCGAGCATTAGCGTACTCGAGACTGCTCGTTGCTCGGACGAATACTTCGCCCGCTCGAGAAAATGGCATCTCCCGCCGTTTTGCTTTTTGGCGGCCAGAAACAGAGCCAATCACAAGCCAGGAGACTCTGCACTCCACCCAGCATGACTTGGTACCCTTACACGTCGATAGCAGTGGTTGACTGGCCAGATCAGGTGACCCTGGAATAGACTAGCCCCTGCCCGCGCTGCTCGCGTCATTCTCTGTCTGGATGCCGCTAGGGAGAGAGCTGCTGCTGGTCAGGGAAAGCTATAGGGTGTTCTATTAGAATAGTGTTAGGCAGGAGTGATTCTACAAGAACCCAACAGCCCTTTTAAGGGCTACAATAACGTTATACTTTTTTTTTTTATTATTTGCTTGTGGCTGGGCTTGCTGGCACTAGTAGTGCAGCTAGTACCATATTGTGAGGAATTTGCAGGGGGACTTGCTACCGTTGTGTTTAGCTCTTAGTGACACACATATCCACCTCAAACACCAAAGTGGGACAATTTATTAGGGGTTTGATTAGAATTAGGCAGAGTCTGCTGATTTCTTTTTTTTTTACCTTTATTTCATTTTATAGCTCAAACACATCTTGCAAAGCAGTGTGCTTTCAGTGTAGACTACAAAATAGCCATAGGAGAACCCCAACGGCTTACTTAGGCCTACAATAGCGTTATATTTTCCTTTTTTTTGTTTGCTTGTGGCTGGGCTTGCTGACATTAGTAGTGCAGCTAGTACCATATTGTGAGGAATTTGCTGGGAGACCTGCGACCGTTGTGTTTAGCTCTTAGTGACACGCATATCCACCTCAAACACCAAAGTGGGACAATTTATTAGGGGTTTGATTAGAATTAGGCAGAGCCTGCTGATTTATTTTTTTTTACTTTTATTTCATTTTATAGCTCAAAGTCATCAGGCACAGCACAAAATCCAGTTGTAGTTGTAGGTTAGAAACTAGCCATAGCAATAGGATAGCATCGTTTTGTTAAAAAAAAAATAAAAAAAATAAACACAAAAAAAAAAAAAAAAATTTAAAGTTTACACTTTAATTTGGAAAATGTTTAACCCGAGGGCTAGGGGTAGAGGAAGAGGGCGTGGACGTGGGCATCCAACTACTGCAGGGGTCAGAGGCCATGGTCCTGGGCGGGGTGAGACACCACCTGCTGATGAGGGAGCAGGGGAACGCTGCAGAGCTACACTCCCTAGGTTCATCATGTCTCAAGTTACTGGGACTCGTGGTAGAGCACTGTTGAGGGCAGAACAGTGCGAAGAGGTGATGTCGTGGATTGCGGACAATGCTTCTAGCCATTTGTCCACCAGTCAGTCTTCCACGCAGTCCACCCATGTCACCGAAATCAGCACTCCTCCAGCTCCTCCACCTCAGCCTCCTTCCCCCCAGTTTGCCCCCTCCCAGCAAAATTTGGCATTTGAACCGGCATACTCTGAGGAACTGTTTTCTGGACCCTTCCCACAGTCACAAACCACTTGTCCGGTTGCTGCTGAGCAATTTTCCGATGCCCAGGTTTTCCACCAGTCGCAGTCTGTGGGTGATGATGACATTATTGACGTAGTGGAAGAAGTGTGTAAAGAGGTGTCGGACGATGAGGAGACACGGTTGTCAGACAGTGGTGAAGTTGTTGTCAGGGCAGGAAGTCCGAGGGGGGAGCAGACTGAGGGATCGGAGGATGATGAGGTGACAGACCCAAGCTGGGTTGATAGGCCGGGTGAACACAGTGCTTCTGAGACGGAGGCGAGTCCTATAGCAGAACAGGTTGGAAGAGGCAGTGGTGGGGCCAGACGGAGAGGCAGGGCCAGAGCTGGTGCATCAGCGCCAAATGTTGCCCGTAGTCAAGCTCCCGTGGCGAGGGCTAGATTTTCAGAAGTCTGGAGGTTCTTTAAAGAAACACCGGATGACCGACGGACTGTGGTGTGCAACCTTTGCCAAACCAGGACCAGCAGGGTTTCCACCACTACTAGCTTAACTACCACCAGTATGCGCAGGCATATGAATGCTAAACACCCCACTCAATGGCACCAAGCCCATTCACCTCCAGCCGGGCACACCACTGCTCCTTCCCCTGTGTCATCTGCTAGTCAGCCCTCTGCCCAGGACCACAGCCCAAACGCCTCACGTGCGAAAACCCCATCTTCGCCTCCACGATCCTCCACAGCATCCACCAGCGTTCAGCTCTCCATACCCCAGACGCTGGAGCGCAAAAGGAAGTATAGCGCAACCCACCCACACGCCCAAGCCCTCAGCGTCCACATCTCCAAGTTGCTTAGCCTGGAGATGCTGCCCTATAGGCTGGTAGAGACCGAGGCCTTTCGAAACCTCATGGCGGCGGCCGCCCCTCGGTATTCGGTCCCCAGCCGCCACTACTTTTCCCGATGTGCCGTCCCAGCCCTGCACAAGCACGTGTCAGAGAACATCATCCGTGCCCTGACCAACGCCGTTTCTGACAAGGTCCACCTGACCACGGACACGTGGACAAGTGCTGCCGGGCAGGGCCACTATGTATATCACTGACGGCACATTGGGTTAACTTGGTGGAGGCTGGGACCGAGTCTGACCCTGGGGCTGCTCATATACTGCCGACGCCGAGGATTGCGGGGCCTACCTCGGTCCAGGTCTCAAAGGCCTACTATGCCTCCTCCTCCTCCCACCCCTCCTCCACCTCCTCCGAATTACCATCCGTGGGCATGGCGCCATCAGTCGGTAGCTCTAGGCACAGCAGCAGTGCCATCGCTAAGCGACAGCAGGCGGTGCTCAAACTGCTGAGCCTAGGCGATAAAAGGCACACCGCCCAAGAGCTATTACAGGGCATCACGGCGCAGACTGATCTGTGGCTGGCACCGCTGAACCTGAAGCCAGGCATGGTTGTGTGTGACAACGGCCGTAACCTGGTGGCGGCTCTGCAACTCGGCAGACTGACACATGTGCCATGCCTGGCCCATGTGTTAAATCTCATAGTTCAGCGTTTCCTGACATACCCCAATCTATCTGATTTGCTCACGAAGGTGCGCCGCATCTGTGCGCATTTCAGGAAGTCCAGCACAGATGCTGCCACTCTCAGGGCAGCGCAGCGCTGCCTCCAACTGCCCGCTCACCGACTGTTGTGCGACGTGACCACGAGGTGGAATTCAACATTAACCATGTTATCCAGAGTTTAGCAGCAGCGCAGAGCGATTGTAGACTGCCAGATGTCAACTTCCACCAGAACTGGTAGTCAGGTCAGTCAGCTTCCTCAAGTCTACAATGAGGAGTGGACGTGGATGTCTGATATCTGTCAGGTGCTGAGTAACTTTGAGGAGTCAACACAGATGGTCAGTGGCGATGCCGCCATCATCAGCCTCACCATCCCGCTGCTTGGCCTGTTGAAAAACTTTCCGGTCAGCATGATTTCGGAAGCTTTGCGCTCGTCACAAGAGACGGGGGAAGAAGATTCCCTTGTTCTCATATTGTGTTCTCATATAGCCAAAGCACCCTTAGGTCTGTTTCTCAGCGCATATCGGAGGAGGTGGAGGAGGTGGAGGAGGAAGAGGAGGAGAATGTTGGCGAGACAGAAGAGGGGACCATTGTTCAGTCCTTCACTGTTCAGCGTGTATGGGCAGAAGAAGAGGAGTTGGAGGAGTTGGAGGAGGAGGAAATGGGCAGTCAGGCCAGTGAGGGGAGTGAATTCTTGCGCGTTGGGACTCTGGCACATATGGCAGATTTCATGCTAGGCTGCCTATCCCGTGACCCTCACGTTCAAAGAATTTATTCTAGCACCGATTACTGGGTATTCACTCTCCTGGACCCACGGTACAAGCAAAATCTTTCCACTCTCATCCCTGGAGAGGAAAGGAGTGTGAGAATGCATGAATACCAGCAGGCCCTGGTGCACAAGCTGAAACAGTATTTCCCTTCTGACAGCGCTAGCGGCAGAGGGCGTACTTCTGCGGGACAAGTAGCGAGGGAGAGTAGGCGAGCAGGCAGCTTTTCCAGCACTGGCAGGGGTACGCATTACAAGGCCTTTGCCAGTTTTATGTCACCCCAGGAAGACACTGTCACCTGTCCCCAGTCTCGGCAGAGTAGGGCTGATCTTTACAGAAAGATGGTGAGGGAGTACGTAGCTGACCATACCATCGTCCTAAATGATCACGCAGCTCCCTACAACTACTGGGTTTCAAAGCTGGACATGTGGCACGAACTGGCGCTGTACGCCTTGGAGGTTCTTGCCTGCCCTGCCGCTAGCGTGTTGTCCGAGCGGGTTTTCAGTGCAGCTGGTGGCATCATCACCGATAAGCGTACACGCCTGTTGACTGACAGCGCTGACAGGCTGACGCTTATCAAGATGAATAAAGCCTGGATTTCTCCGCATTTTCATTCTCCACCAGGTGAAAGAAGCTCAACCTGAATAATGTATGCACTCCTCCTCCTCACTGTCCTCCTTCTCCTCCTCTTTGTACACTAAAGCATAGGAAACTGGCTATTTTTTGCCAGGGCCAACTGGCTCTAGCTATAGTACTCTATGTATTTAATTTTTCTGGAGGGCCACCTACCTGGTCCTCTGTTTTAAGCAATTTTTGGGAGTGCCACATACTGGCACTCAATCTATTTAATTTTTCTGGAGGACCACCTACCTGCTCCTTTGGTTTGAAAACTTTTTTGGACTGCCACATACAGGCACTCAATTTATTTAATTTTTCTGGAGGACCACCTACCTGCTCCACTGGTTTGAAAACTTTTTTGGAATGCCACATACAGGCACTATCCAAATTAAATTGTCTCCATAGCTGCCTCCACATGTCGTCTTTTTAGCTGGCTCCACACGTTGTCTCCATTGCTACCTCCACACGTCATCGCCATAGCTGCCTCCAAAAGTCGTCCATATAGCTGCCTCCATACATTGTCTCCTTATCAAACGAACTGTGTCAGGCAGAATTTTGGGTTGTTTTCATGGATTCCACATCAAACTTGTTAACTTTGTCGCCACCCTGCTGTGTAATCCACAAAATATACTGGCAAACTTTTATCATTTACCGATATTATTTCAGCGCTTCTTGCGCATCTGTTTACATTCCCCTCACCCGCCATATCCCAAACTTATAAGAACTCTACTACACTTGATCTTATACAAAAGGTTCTTAGAAGTGCTGTTTGGGGAGTAGTCTAGAGACAGGGGCTTGGATTGGCGAAAGCTCGCCTGGAAGCGGAGCGCCAGCTCCATCTCAAGATCCAACTAACATAGTTTTAACTGCAGCACCTTTAATCTACTACTAGTTCACTGCCTCCATACATCGTCCCCTTATCAAACGAGCTGTGTCGGGCAGAATTTTGGGTTGTTTTCATGTCTTCCACATCAAACTTGTTAACTTTGTCGCCATCCTGCTGTGTAATCCACAAAATATACTGGCAAACTTTTATCATTTACCGATATTATTTCAGCGCTTCTTGCGCATCTGTTTACATTCCCCTCACCCGCAATATCCCAAACTTATAAGAACGCTACTACACTTGATCTTATACAAAAGGTTCTTAGAAGTGCTGTTTGGGGAGTAGTCTAGAGACAGGGGCTTGGATTGGCGAAAGCTCGCCTGGAAGCGGAGCGCCAGCTCCATCTCAAGATCCAACTAACATAGTTTTAACTGCAGCACCTTTAATCTACTACTAGTTCACTGCCTCCATATATCGTCCCCTTATCAAACGAGCTGTGTCAGGCAGAATTCTCAGGTGTTTCACCAGATACATAGTGGAACTCGGCCCATCTGTCGCCGCCATGCTGGAGACCTGAAGTTGCAATCATAGCAGCGCAATATGGATGCCCCATACTGTCGCTCTTAATCATGGAACCATTTCCGTAAAAACAATTAAAAATAGAACCACTATGCTATTCCATTATTCCTAGGTGAAATATTCAAACGACCCAGCCTGATTTGAAAATTATAATTTTTTCAAAGTAAACGCTTCTGGCCCCCAGGCCCATTTTGGGTGGGGAGGAGCCAATAGACAGGGGCTTGGACAGGCGAAAGCTCGCCTGGCAGTGGACCGCCAGCTCCATCCCAAGATTAGGCAGCCTCAGAGGCATCCATGCATGCTGCCCCTGCTGTTTCCTGTCCATTTTGCCTCCACGATCCTCCACAGCATCCACCAATGTCTCATTTCAACTCTCTATACCCCAGACGCTGGAGCATGAGAGGATATGCAGCGCATCATCCCCTTATCAAACGAGCTGTGTCAGGCAGAATTTTCAGGTGTTTCACCAGATACATAGTGGAACTCGGCCCATCTGTCGCCGCCATGCTGGAGACCTGAAGTTGCAATCATAGCAGCGCAATATGAATGCCCCATACTGTCGCTCTTAATCATGGAAGTCGTCTCCATGGCTGCCTCCACATGTCGTCCCCTTATCAAAAGAGCTGTGTCAGGCTCATTTTTCTGGTGTTTCACCAGATACGTTATGGAACTTGGTCACTATGTCGCCACCATGCTGTGTTATCGACTAAATATACCGTCAACCTTTTGTTCACATAGGAAAATCATTTCACCTCCTTTGGTGAAACCTGAGTCCATTTAGGGTATGTCGCCATGAGACTCTCTAGCCTGCCACTGCTGCCGCTGCCTCTTCATGCCGTCTCCTATAGTGTCAGGGTCAATTATTGGATGTTTTAGATGCTATCTAGCCTCATTCGGTCACTCTGTCATGGCCATGCTGTTGCCCATAATTTTGGCATAATGGTGCGATTAAGCAGCCTTAGAGGCATCCATGCATGCTGCCCCTGCTGTTTCCTGTCCATTTCCGTGGTGTTCCCATCCTTTTCTGAGGTTCCCAGGTGTTTGGCCAAGCTTCCCTGTGCAGAGCCTTGGTCCCCTTGAAAAATGCTCGAGTCTCCCATTGACTTCAATGGTGCTCGTTATTCGAGACGAGCACTCGAGCATAGGGAAAAGTTCGTCTCGAATAACGAGTACCCGAGCATTTTAGTGCTCGCTCATCTCTATTCCCTAATTTGAAGAAATGACTTGCAGGAAACATTTTTTAGCTCAAACAAGGAAGTCATCGCCCTGACAGTGGCGTATTTTGGAGAGTTAAACAAATCCTATTTTTGGAGGGGTTAAAAATATGGCAGGAACGTTGGGAGAAGTGTATTTTTCTAAAAGGATATTATGTTGAAAAATAAAAAAAAAATGAAAAAATGCTGTCTTCATTTCAAACACGGGTACTTATTGAACCATGACTTGGTAGGAGTTTTTTTTCTAGGTAACCAGACAAGATTTCACAGGGATCTGATAATACAGTAAAAGTAGTTCCCAGGTTCCCTACAAAAGTGACTTGTTTACTTGTTACATTTTTCATTTGTTCCATTATCTGTAAACTATATTTATGTTAAAAATTATAATAATGGTCATTTTTGTGATGAAACAGAAAATAATCACTGTTCAGAAACACCTGATACAGAATTTGCTATTAAAAACTACCTTATAAATAATTTGATTTGTTGCTATTGAAAAATATGAATAGACAGCCAATTGCTGTGAAAAATATAAATAATTCCAAGGTGCTACTACTGAAGGGTATAAGCAGTCATCCAATACCTTTCATGCCTTTAAAACTAAACCTACAATTTACAGAAAGGACCAAAAGTTTGTCTTTGAGCCCCCAGAGCAGATTCATTATTTATGAGAAGTGTGTATACACAAGATGAGTTAGGTCATCAGGACTGGGTGATAATGAGATGCCGTGGAATGGCTTGTGAAATATTAACAAGCCACTCAAAGGCCTAGGTCATGCTGGGGCCCTTCCATATGCCCATGAATAACAAAAGCTCTGATTCCAAGTGTTTTTTTGATATAATGACAGAGTGGAGAATGCCAGTTGTATTTTACGTAGCAATATAGAATGAATAGAAAGAAAATCATTCTTTAAAATAAGAGTTGAGAAGTATTAGATATAATACTTTATCTTTTAGACTAAGTTTGATAAGTAAATGCCTAATGATTGGTAAGAATGCCAATTTATTACATTTTAAAAAAATTGTAGTTGAACCTTTGTCATCCTATAACATTAAAGGAAAGCTACAAAAGATTCACCACAACATATGCTGAGAGTTCTGCAGACAATAAATTTTGACATGATAGCCTTAACAATACACTAGCCCTAACAACACGCTTTAAGCTTTAACTTCCTCCAGTATATTGGCATAAACATAGTGAACTGACTTGTCAGCCGAACCAGCAAGACAATTCATACAAAGGTTATTCCTGTATAGTCATTGTCAGTGATGAGCAGACCAGAACCAGCATTTTTTTTAACCCCTTCACCACCTGGCCCTTTTTTGTTTTTTCATTTCCATTTATCACTCCCCACCTTCAAAAATCTATAACCTTTTTATTTTTACACGTAAAGAGCTCTGTGATGCAGTGAAAATGGTGAAAAAACTTATTTGCAGTATGGCAGTATGAGGGGATTTTCCAACTCATTCATTAAAATGTGCAAATCGCACAATGTAATGAATGGATTAACAAGACAGCCATGGGACTTCGGAAGACCCGAGGCTGTCATGGCGACTAGGGAGCGATGATCGTCACCTGCGATTGCATGGATAACACCTGCATGCAGACTTACCGGCTATGGAGGGGGTTCAGCCCGTGAGCCCCCTCCATGTACCCGCACCCCACGTGCGCTGTACTTTATTAAAATATGGTAATGAGAAGGAGGTGCTCTGGTCTACAGCAGCCATGCACCTTCTAGCTTTTGTTGCTCATCAATTATTCACTCCCTCATTATTCATTTTCTGTCCTTCTAGAGCTGCAGACAGTTGGAGACGTCACCTAGCTGCCTGCTAATCTCGCACATGCGCAGTACCACCTTCCTTGCGCAGCCAGCTGGAGACCACCCAGGTTTCCTTGCGCAGCTGCATCGGTTTCAAGTCAGCTGTGCAAGGAAAGTGTTACTGCGCATGCACGTGACTTGCAGGTTGACGTCACCAGCTGTCAGACCGAAAGCAAATGCTAGGGGGAGTGTAACAAGTTATATGTCCATCCTAAAGCGTGGCCAGATGGGAAGGCAAGGAGGAGAGATGAATAATGCTCCGAACCCTCTGACTCACCTGCAACACCAAAATCCTCCCATCAAAAAAAGACAGTAATCTACGTACGATCCAAGAAACCCGAACATAAAACACATAAAAACAAGTTTTGCGCTCATGACCATATTCGGCAAGGTGAGCATATTCTTAATCCTTTATTGTTATGTAAACATCACTATAATATGTGCTACTAAAAAGATACTTTACATTTCATTGTGCCTATAATAATAATTAATAATAATTCTTTATTTTATATAGCGCACACAGATTACGCAGCGCTGCACAAAGCATGTCAAATCGGTCCCTGTCCCCAATGGGGCTCACAATCTAAACAACCTAACAGTAGGGAGCGTGGGAGGAAACCGGAGTACCCAGAGGAAACCCACGCAAACACGGAGAGATCATACAAACTCTTTGCAGATGTTGACCTGGGTGGGATTCAAACCCAGGACTTCAGTGCTGCAAGGCAGAAGTGCTACCCACCCGCCCTATTCAGAATAGTCTTACAAATTAGATGCCTTCACCATCGAAGACAATCATATTACAGTCCAATAGTTTTATACACCTCATATGTAACACAAAGTCTCATGAAATGCTACATATCACAATTTCATTTTAACAATAGAACATATTTCACATAGTAGGAAAAAAATGCAAAGATATGGATTTTTACATCTGAAAGTACATTTACATTACAAAAACACACCCATATCATTTTTATCATTTAATCCGACTGGTCTCTCAGCCTCTGTTTTCAAATCCATTTTGCCTCTCTAGGTAGCAGTTCTCTATGTCTGTCGATCCCATTTTTGTGGGTAACTCTCTCTATACCTGCAAATAATAAAGATTCTCGGTTTCTGTCATGAACATTACGCATGTGTTGCATGAGCCATGTGGAACCTTTTCCTGAGGCAATGGATTTGTATTGTTCTCTGAATCTAACATATAGAGGTCTAATAGTCCTAGGTTACATTCAGACGCGCTACTATGGGGACGTATATGTGCCCGCAAGTTTGCGGCCGCATAAACTTCCCCATAGATGGCAATGGAAGCCCGGCACATGTGTGGCACCATTCCGTGACGTACACCGTGAAGAGATAGAGCCTGCTCTATCTTTTCGCGAGTGTGCGGGTGTGATCCGCTGTTTCTTATGGAGGAGGGAGGGGTCAGCTCTTCCTCCTCTCTTGCGCATGGTGGTATTCCGTAGTGTGAATGCACCCTTACCGATATAAAAGTGCTTACTGGTTCAAAAAATTACGTATACCACATAGTCTGTCCTACAACTGATGAATTGGTTATCGTTGTTGTAATTCCTCCTATATTGGTACTTTAGTTTTTAAAAGTAATTTACAAAAGTTACAATAATGACAGGGGAAATTACCCTTATGGGTGTCTCTCTCTAACAATGTTAACGTTTTGTCTTGAACGGAAGTTCTCACTAAAAATCCTTTATTGTGGGATTATTTTTGAAGGTCTATGGGTCGTGTCTGGTTTCCCTCCCTGTCTTATGGCGAATTCCCAATAAAGAAGAATTACTGGTGAGTACCAGAGTACTGGTACTCAGTGAGTACCAGTGAGTACCAGAGTATTGTCTTTATTTCTTAATTTTCCACATGCTTGTTGCTAGAAAGGTTTATCACCACCACATATACATTTGATTCTATACTCCGGGTACCCTTGGACGAATTGGCTATTGAATAGTGGAGACATATGGTAGTGCTGACTTTTTACTGAATTTCGGAAAAAGTGGATTCATTAGCATTTACATTGACACTGTGTTTATATTGTGTTTGCCCTTACATTGCATTTTCACCTCATTTGCATCTACATTTACATGGCGTTTATATTGTGTTTGCGCTTAGATTGCCTTAACCCCTTAAGGACACAACTTGTTTATACTTTAAGGCTTGGTCCTTTTTTTTAGAAATTTGACCAGTGTCTGTTCCTGTGGTAATAACTTTTCAATGCTTTAAGATATCTCTGTGATTTTGAGATTGTGAGACATTGTAGTTTATGGTTGTAGTGTCATTTCAGTGATCCGTTTCTTTTTTTGGGGAAAAAATTCAAAAATGTAAGAAAAAAAATTGAAAAAAAAGACTATTTTCAAAGTATCAAATGTTTTTTTTGGTAGAAACCTTTTGCCATTGTTCTTCTTTTGTTATCCATTATTTGTTTTACGTTTTCATTTTTATTAAGGATGTGAGAAGGTTTGAAGTTTTAGTAGCAACTTCTAAGATTTTCTTGAAATTTGAAAAATGCTAACTTTTTGGTGATCAATTCAGTTTTGAAGTGCCCTATAAAGGCTTTGGTACTATATACCCCCACAAGTAACACCATTTTATGAACCTAACATCTCATCCTATTTTAATCAGCATTTAAGAAGTATGTTAACCCTTTAATAATTTTTATGGAAGCAAATGAAAATGGATTGGAAATTGAGAAATTAAAATTTTTGTTTCCGATTGCATTCAGAAGGAATGTTAGGTAAATATTCATCCCAAAATTTTTGCCCTGCCGGTAATACAAGACATGTGGATGTCAACTGCTTTTTTGTCGCACAGCGATGTCCAGAACAGAGTTAGTGCAACTGGGTTTTTGTAAGGCCAATTTGGCTGCAAATGTTTTGTGGTGCCACAGTGAAATTGAAGAGTCCCTGAAGTAAAAGTACAATAGAAACCCCCAAAGATGTCACCATTTTGGAAACTAGACCTCTCAAAGTATTTATCTATGGTTGTGTTTAGAATTTTAACCCCCAACATGCTGGCCAAAATCGAATGCAAAGTAAATGATGCAGAGTAAAAAATGTGTTATCTCAAAAATGTCATTTTAGTGCCTAATATATTGTTCCCAACCCATGCCACTTTAGACAAACACCCCAAAAATCATTCTGCGGGTTATCCTGAGTACCACAATACCACACATGTGCCAATAATTGACAGGCTGGGCACATGGCAGGGCTTTTGATTTTCCAGCTCCGTTTTCACAAGTTTGGATTTGGAGTGCCATGTCATGTTCGCGGGGCCTGTGAGATGCCAGTGCAATAGAAACCCCCAAGAAATTATACCATTTCGGAAACTAGACTCCACCAAGAATTTATCTGTGGTTGTGGTGAGCATTTTAACCCCCAAAATGCTGGCCAAAATCAAAGCAAAGTAAGTGGTGCAGAGAAAAAAATGTGTTTTTATCTAAAAAATGTCATTTTAGTTGACAGGCTGGGCACACAGCAGGACTGAGAAGGGAAGGAGTGACATTTTGCCTTTGGAGCTCTGTTTTCACTAGATTAGTGTTGGGGGGGTGAACCCGAGGTGCCAGTACAATAGAAACCCCCAAGAAGTGACCACATTTTGGAAAGGGCACCCCTCAAAGAATGTACATAGGGTTGTATGAGCATTAATCCCTAAAATGCCTGCTCAAATTTAATACAAAGTGAGTAGTGCAGAGAACAAATGTTATTGCAATTTATCAAATAAGTCATTGTAGTGACAAAAGTATTTTTCCCAACTCATGCCACTGGGGAAAAACACATTGGGGCAGATTTATCAAGCTGTCTGAAAGTCAGAATATTTCTAGTTGCCCATGGCAACCAATCACAGCTCCACTTTGAAATATTCATGAGCTCTGGTAAAATGAAAGCTGAGCTGTGATTGGTTGCCATGAGCAACTAGAAATATTCTGACTTTCAGACAGCTTGATAAATCTTCCCGATTGTGTGGGTTACCTCGGTTATCGGGCAATACCCGATAGGCGCAATAATCAGTAGGATGGAAACACGGCAGGGCTCAGGAGGAAAGGAGAACAATTTAGGTTTTCAAGCTCTGTTTTCACTAGACTGGTGTTGGGGGTGCCCCCGAGGTACAAGTACAATAGAAACTCCCAAGTAGTGTCCCCATTTTGGAAAGGGATACCCTCAAAGAATGTATGTATTTTTGTATTAGCATTTTAACCCCTAAGATGCTGGCTCAAATGTAATACAAAGGGAGTAGTGCTGCGAAACAATTGTATTGCAATTTATCAAATATGCCATTGTACTGACAATCTGTATGATGGAGACAAGGCATTGCTCAAAAGGGAATAACTTTTTGGAGCACAGACATTGCACATTTTTTTTTCTTTTTGGCATCATGAAAGATTTGTAGATGCCGATAGGGGCCAGTACAATAGAAACCCTTAAGAACTGAACCTATTTTGGAAACTACACCCCTCCATGAATTAATCTAGGGGTATAGTTAGCATTTTAACCCCACAGGTGGACCCCCAAAATAGTGCATGATGGATAGTGCATAGTAAAAAATATCCATTATGTCATATTGTGCCCAGCTGCTGCCACAGGAGACAAACACCCTAAAAATCATGATGCATGTTTTCCCGGGTAAAGGAATACCCCATACAGGGCGGTAATCTACAGGCTGGGCACATGGCAGGGCTTAGAAGGGAAGGTGTGCATAGTACATAAGGGTAACAACAGGGTACTCTAAATATCCAGGGATGTATGATAAATTCAGAAGCAATCTTTCATACATAACTCTGGTTTTTCTGGGCATGTCTCACAGTGATGAATGGTGTCCTTCTGAATACTGATTTTGGAGCACACCCTGCCCCTATTCTGTGTCCTTCCACTCTTTGCAGTTTGGGGAACTACTCCTGGAAAGTGCTGCCCTGGTACAATATGTTATGTCGCCTCGCTTCCAGAAGTGCTGGCACTCCAACCCCCCCTTACTGGTCTCCAAAAAGAAAGTACTTTATTACCACTTCTTGAAATTCCAGGAAAGTTCCCCTCTGGCCTGCACATCGATGTAGCACATAAGCATTATATAATGCTATCTGCATGATGTGCACGGCCAGATTCTTGTACCACACCCTTGACTTTCGCATAGAGTTGTATGGCTGAGGCACAAGTTAACCCCTCCCATGTACTTGTTATAATCTAAAATACAGTCCGGCTTAGGGGTTTCTGTACTGGTACCTCGTACTCGGACAGGGGTGGCGGTGTTCCCATGTATTATGGTTAATACAAGGACCTCACTCTTGTCCTTGTACTTAACACACAATACAGAGTTGCTGCAGTGCCCTGCTATTGTGCCTTTTAAGTTTTTGCCCAAGCAGCGACTTAGGGAGACCTCTCTCATTTCTGCATATAGTGCCGCATGCGAAGTATTTCTGGAAGCGAGACACTTGAACAGGGTAGTGCTGGTGTAGAAATTGTCCAGGTACAGGTTGTAACCCTGGTCCAGCAGTGGGTGCACCAAATCCCACACTATCTTCCCTGTAACACACAGGAAAGGGGGCATTCTGGGGGCACAATAGTGGAGTCTTTCCCTTCATATACCCTGAACTTGTAGGTATACCCTGATGTACTTTCACACTTCTCCTGCAGAAGTCCCAGGCACTTCTCCTGCAGAAGTCCCAGGCACTTTTCCTGCAGAAGCCCCAGGCACTTCTCCTGCAGAAGTCCCAGGCACTTCTCCTGCAGACACGTCAATCGCAGAAGTCCCAGGCATGTCAAACTCAGAAGTCCCTGGAACCCTGCGGCGCCTTGTCGAGGGTCCTTCCAGGTCACTGGAAGATGAGCAGGAGGATTATGATAGGTAAAAGGGGACATCATCCCCACTAGCTGACTCATTGTCAGAGGCAAGCATGTTGTATGCCTCCAACACGGTGTACGTCTTCTTAGACATTGCACACAAAAAAACAAGAATATGCATCAGAAAGGATTAATGCAAGGATAAACCGTATATCCGGCACTCAAAAAAAATATATATAATGCACCAAACCACACAGACGAACCGCAGAGATGGCACACAATAAAAAAATGATAATCTGCACCAAACTACACGGACAAGCTGCACAGATGGCACACACAAAAAATAAAGAATTGCACCCATCTACGGGTACACCTACGGCGCTCTGTAAAAAAATATTACCAGGCACAAAAAAAAAGAACCCTATGTGCACCACGTAAAAAGGCACTACAAATGCACCTAGCTTGCCCTAAGACAACCTAACTACTACTAAAGTTCCTGTACAGCGCTATTCACACGGCGCACAGAAAAGTGCATCCAGTGCAGAACAACGCTGACACAGTGCACTGAAAAGTGCGTTTGGATTCAGAAGGGACAGACAGGGAAAAACGGAAGACAAGTGTGATCACACAAGGTGTGAAGGAAGGGACTGATAGGTATAAGAATCAATAGGGAACAATAGGGATCAGATAGAAAAATTAATTTTGGTGTACACAGTAACTCTCTGCTCCTCTCTCCAGTGGTACCAAACCAAAATGGTGCCGCTGGAGAAAGAGGAAGAAGCTAAAACCAGGTTTATTAGCCCCAAAATGCTGCGATTGGCCAGTCAGGATTGACTGGCCAAACGCAGCCATCGGCGGGCGGGACCAATCTGATTGGTCGGGTGACGTCGGCAGGAAGTTCTCCTCCCTCCGTCAACTGCATCCCATTACGATGTGACCACGTCATGTGGCATGGAGACATTGGATAGCTCTGGTGCGCTCTGGTGCAGCTGTACTGCACTGAGCACTAATCGCGGTAGCCAGCACAGTACAGCTACGGCGCGGAGTGCTGAGGGGTTAAAGTCGCCTTTGCATTTACAAGGCATTGAGATTGTGTTTGTGTTTATATTGCACTTGTAGCACAAGTTCTTCTCCATTGTGATTGCATTTTCATTGCGTTTGCATCCAGAACACAAGATTGAATATTAGCAAAATGATAAAACAGTGTTAACACAGCATTTAGAGGAGCATAGAGTAATCACACACTGGGGCACATTTACTAAGGACTTTTCACACACTTTTATCAGACTTTGTACCTTCTTGTGTTTGTACCACTAAATGTGTCACATGCGACCCTTTTATGGCACAGCTGGGCAAGCCTCCATGCAAAACAAAGTAGGAGGCGTTTCTGCACTCGGGAGCGCTGTATTTAACATGCAAATTGTGTCACATGCCCTATGTTAAAAGTGCACCACAAAAATGTTGGTGTATGACAGTTTCATGATTTCTGGCTCACTTTCTTAATAAATATGGTGCACCCAGCATTACACATGGAAAGACCATTTTTAGTGAAGTTTCCTTCTTTCTGCGTAAAAGTGCCCCACTGTCTGCCACTGATTGGACAGTATGAGAGGAGATTATCGTAACACACGCCTCCTGCTCCTGTCCCAGCTCCTTCTCTATGACAGAACACAGTATAGAATGGTCAGATACTGGAACTGATATCTCTACAACAGTGGGGGCTAGAACCAGATACAGGTACAGGCGGGATATACACAGGTCAGGTCAAGATCAAGGTCAAGCGGGTAATATACAGATCAGGTACAGATACAGGCAGACAAACAGAGACAGGTAAAACTGAACTAGAAACACAGGGAAAACAAAACTCAAAATAACCAGCAAGGTCTCATGGGAATGGGCAGATATATGAGGCCGATGCCGAACACGCCTCCAGCAGCACACTGGGGGAACTGTCCATCAGGCTAGTAACCCTTGCTGGGCGGGACAGAAATGCAAGGAGCAGGATGTGGCTCAGTTAATCCAAACACAAGTAGTAAGCCACAGTTCACACACACAAATAAACGCCATGTATTGCGCCAACTGCGGATGGAGCGACGTTCAGGCATGGATGTTACAATAAGTATTAAAATATTACCTTTTTGCATAAATTTGTTGCATTAATCGCAATAGTTTTCATAATTCTCACCACATGTACAGCATAACTGATGTTTCGTCTAATTCTTCTACCTCGTTCTGCTTTACAATTGATTATTTACTAGAATCCCTGGTAATAACTGTAAGCTCAATAAAGCTAACTGTCAACATGTGGATGTCAACACCAGTGAAATATATAATAGATTCTCATTTAATTCTTTGTAAGCTGCAAGAGATTTCAGAATAGTTTATGAATAAATCATTATTCAAACAATAACATTGACAAAAGATAACAAAGCCATTAATAAGCCAAGTAAAGATCATAAAAATTGATTATTGAAGACAATCTATATGCAACATTTTGTTACAATCAATGTCATGAACCCCGCACACTGGAGTCCAAACACGGGGTGCACTTATGCCAGGGAACCATGCAAATTAGCTCCTAAGCTCTGCCCACTCACACAAAATGGCATCTGCAACATCCCTCACCTGGGCCTAGCCTTGTATTGGGGCCTGGAGACAGATGGGCCCGCAGTTCCTGAGTGGCTGGCGGTTGCGGCCTAGGCATGCTATTGTCACGGTGCTTGGTATGGGGAACCGGAGGGATGTCCTACAGCCTGGCTGGTCTCCAGCAGGGTGGTGTTGGCAAGAAATGATGAGGGAGAGGCTGCTATTGTGGTTCTCCCTGGGGCAACCCTTTGGTGTCTGGAGTATGAGTCTCATGAGTATGAGTGTGGTGGACAGGGTGCCCTTGATGGTGACAGCTGTAGTAGCAGGGACCAGACGGAGGCAGACGTTGAACAAAAATAACTTACAGTTCTTTATTGGAACCGACAGGAACAGTAGCAACGTGCCTTGACAAATGGTAGAATGCTGGAGATGCAGTTTCAGGGAGCCACAGGAGTAGATCACCAGCCTCGATGCAATGGCAGGCTGGGAGATAGCTGTGTCCTAGTAGGATGCTTCAGCTTGTTTTGGGTTGCTTCAGGTATCACCCTTGAAGGTAGGGTGATATCTCTTTCCTCTCACTAACACACTCCACTCAGGCAGGAAGCTGAGCTATACTGCTTTGGTCTGATGTGCTGGCTGCACTGACTCTGCCTTGCATCGGCAGGGGTGTTGCATACCCCCGGGGCAGTTGAAAGAGCCTCCCTCGGCTCGATTACGGACTGGTTGGGGCGCAGAGGACCAACCGCTGGCCAGCAGCGGGGTACCTCTGGGGGGTCCGTGCAAGTGATGGCCGGTAGAGGTAGATACTTTAAGGGGCACTTCTGTGAAGTGCAGGCTACATGATCTCTAGGGACAAACCGCCCATGATCCTGGAGTCAGGTCCTTGGGTTGGTGTCGGACTAAGACAAGGACATGTGAATGCGAAGTGTGACAGTTGGTCGCTGACGCCATTAAACCAAACTGTACAGTAGAAAAGGTGTGGTGTCATGTACTGTAATTCACTCCTTGCACCAAGGCCTGTATATTTGTTATATAAACACTTCTTCCCTGGCGACATATATATATAGTGTAGATATGCATTACATTGGTATATGTGACACAATAAGAGATTGTACAATGTACAAGTACCTGCTGACTGACATTCTTACCTTTGTGTGAGTGGCATCCAGGTGCTACATCTTTAACACCCCCGGTCCCCTAAGGACCCGCACTTTACAGACTACCCCCACTTACGAAGTTTAGGTTTGAGGCATAAGATAGCGGTCAGGGTTTACATATAGACGGTCAGACACAGCCACACTACAATCTGAAAAGCCTATAAAAGGTTAGTGCAAACTACTGACAATAAATGGCAGTTGTGCAAACATTTTTGTAAACTCTCATTTGCTTAGGAGCCCAATGGGTACACATCTTATAACATTAATGTTGCAAACGTTACAGAGGTAGGCTACTCAGGGTAGCAGGATAAAATGTCTCTTTACCTAAAAAGGAAAGGCATAATAGTGCATGCAGAATGTCCATACCTAAAAGGAAGGCATTAAGTGCAATACAACAAGTCAATAGCAACTTTTCCTTTGAGTTGGCAAAAGTCTCTCAGAAGGTCTTTAATAGCAAAGTTCATCTTCTGGGTACAGCCCTTGAGGTGGGGAAAAGTGCAATAAATGAAGCAAAGGGTCTCCTCTATGTGTAGAGGGACAGAATCCTTTGTAGGAATTTCTGCTGTGGCAGAGGAAGGGGTGCTATCATAGCACATGACAGTGGGCAGTTCAAGGTATGTCTTTTGACTGAGATAAGTAAATAGGGGAAGAGTCTCAGGAAAGTTTCTGGCTCTGTGGGATAGCAATAATAAGCATATGTACAATATATTTACAGTACCTGAAGAAGGCTACAGCCCAAATTCAACTGCAAAGAAAAAACAAGGTGGCACTCACCAGTGTTGTGAACTGTTTTTATTCAAACGAGTTGCAGTACAGGGAAGAGCGGGGCCAGACGGCGGGCCGTTTTGCGCTAAGTCGCGCTTTCTCAAGCCGTTGAAGTCATCAAGGCAACAGTAAACAACAAAGTGACGTGCAGGTAAGTATAAAAACATTACAAGATTAAAAACAAAACAGCAATTATATAAGCAGTCTTCTTACAGGGAAAGCACTATAAATAGATAAGCTCGCGGAATATTTCTATAACGAACCACGGTTAAAGGTAATGTTATATTATATTGTATAACCTAACTGGAGGTTTATTGGTAGCATTAGTAGACAGAAAAAGCTTATAGGAAGACAATTAAGTCGTTCTTATCGTTCATACCTAGGGGACCCATTGCATTGAACTTTATAATGTATTTGCTTTCCCGCTGCATCAAGGTTAGATCTCTGTTACCTCCCAGAGGAACCTTTTCCATGCCAGCGAACTTAAGGACATTTGGATTACCATCATGAAAGGTTCTAACATGTTCGATTAGTCGCGGACATCCGTTACCGGAGTTAATAGACAACTGGTGTTCTCTAAAGCGCACCCCTAGTCTGCGTATGGTTTTGCCAATGTTGCATGGGCAAAAAACTATATACACTACGTGTGTGGTTTTACAGGAGATAAAGGAACGGACCCTTAAACTCTCTCCTCCAAGATGTATGTGTTTCAATTGGCTATTAAATGCACACACATTACAAGTGCCACACTTATAGTTTCCAGCCGGTGTCCCTTTCTCCAGCCAAGTAAGACGGGGGGTATGAAATCTACTTCTGACCAGCATACTTCTGATAGTCGGGGAGCGTCTAAATGCGACAATAGGTTTTGTGTTAGTTATCTCTTTTAACTGTGGGTCCTGTCCTAGGATACCCCAATTGTTCTGAATGGCATCACGAATAATCTTTTCACACCCACTGAACTCAAATGAAAATGAGAATCTCTTTTTGTTGTGTTTATTACTGTGATAGTGTCTAATTCTATCCCTTTCAGTTTTTTTCAGTAGTTTGTCTTGGGATAGGGTGACAACCTTATCATATGCTACCTGAAATAAATCCATCGGGTATCCTCTCGTTAGTAGTCAGTCTCTCAACTCACCTGCCTGAATATTAAATTGCATTTCATCATTATTTATTCTTTTAAGTCGTGGTAACTGACTGTACGGTAAACTTTTTTTTAGTATGAACTGGGTGGAAGCTCTGGAAATACAAAAGTGAATTGGTAGCTGAGCTTTTTCTAAAGGCAGTAGTCCTTAATTCACCTCCTATTTCTTCTATCCTGACATTTAAAAAGTCGAGCTGTTTTTCACCATAAACTGCCGTAAATCGCATATTCATAAGGTTGCGGGAGTTCAAATGTTCCACGAAATAAAAAAATTTGGTACGAGTGCCCTCCCATACGATAAAAATATCGTCCACATATCTGTGGAACGCCCTCACGTTTGAGACGAATGGATTGTCCAGAGAAAAGATGTAACGACAAGCTAGAAATAAGTTGGCCAAAGTGCAAGCCACCGGAGTGCCCATGGCAGTTCCGGTTCTCTGGACAAACCATTCGTCATCAAACATTAAGGCATTATGGGAGAGCACAAACTTTAATCCTTCACACATAAAATCGACGTACCGTGGGCTCTTTTGAGTGTTCGTTAAAATGTCGTGGACACACTGAACTCCCAAATCCTGGGGTATGCGAGTGTAAAGGCTCTCGACGTCAATAGACACCAAGGAGTAGCCCTCCATCAAATGAATCTCTTTTATTATCCTCAAAAAAGAATTTGTGTCTTTCAGATATGAGGGAATCTCTAAAAGGAGGGGACGGAGAAGCCAGTCTAGATATTGTGATAGCGGTTCAGTTAGAGACCCAATACCGGCCACGATTGGACGGCTAGGAGGTGCAGATAATGATTTATGCACTTTCGGTAGAAAGTACCATACCGGATATTTCGGATTTTTTGGGAGGTGGTATACTCAGATAATATGCCTATCTCTACACTTCTTCTCAGAAATGTGCATAACAGGTTCTGCTATTTGTGTGTAGGATTTGTCGTAATGGGAGTATAGGTTTCTTTATCTCCTAACTGTCTTTTAGCCTCCATCATATAGTATTCTCTTGTCATAATGACTATATTGCCCCCCTTGTCTGCTGGCTTAAAAACTAATTCCTCTCGAGATCTAAGCCAACAAAAGGCAGTTAATTCATCATTAGTAAGATTGCAGGGTGTTTTAGCATACACCAAAGCTTTAACATCTTCTTTTACTCGTTGACAAAAGAAATTGAGAGGAGAGCCCGCAGACAAGGGGGGACAAAATGTCGATCTTATGCCTTTTTTAAATGTCTCAATCTCCAGTTCCTCAGGTTCGGAAATCTCTTCCTGTGAAGTGGACCTATCTAAGTTCAACAGACAATTGACAGTAGAAATGTCAATGGGGTTTAACATGTCAGGGGGAAGGAAACCCAGTGGACCTACTGTGGCTGGTATTTCTCCATCTTTTTTTATTATTATTCCAGAACCACTGCTTTTATCATGAAAAAATTTTTGCAAATTTAGTTTACAAATACCTTTAAATAAATCAATCTCAAACTGTATGGGATCAAACGTGTTAGTCATAGCAAAATTTAAGCCCTTAGCAAGTAAGGATAAACAGTCAGAAGATAATACGGTATTAGTAAGGTTGATGACGTTGCTGTTGTTAGTATTATAAGCTTCCTCGTCTCCATTCGGGCCCGTGAAAGTGCACGAGGCCGAAGGGGAGAGAGGGGGCGAGGGCAAATTGAAACTACAATCGGCATCATTAGTAGGATTAAGTGCAATATCAGGTGGCAAAGTATATGGGAAGGAGTCAGTCTGATTAGTGAAGCCAATGTCAGTAAGCAAGGGATCACCTGTAGGTCTCAACGCCATGAGACTTGTTTTCTCTTGCAGTTTCTGTGCCAATTTTTTCTTTCGCCGACCTCCCCACCGGATGCGACTCCGGATGCGCCTCCTAAAGGGGTTGCTGGAACCGGCACCACTGTGTTGTCTTTATTCACGGTTGATATGTTTTCCCCTGCATTCTTGGTTGATTCGTCTGACAGGCTAGGGTCTGACTCTGTCGTCCAGAAGTCTACAGAAGTCCAGAAGGCTACAGCCCATAAGGGGTTAATCTTTATAAAAACCCAGACCCAAAAAGTACCTCACTGATGGGAGGGGGATAGAAAAACTTCCCCTCACAGTGACATCACAGCCAGGGGTGGGGGTCAAAAAATCCCCTGGGTTTAAATCAGTGAAACAGCCACATGGGGTTGTTCAGTCTGAGGACTCTATATCACTAGAAGACTGGATCGATGTCTATGCCCTGTCCTCAGGCCAAAGAATTTCTTCCTATTAGCAAGAGTTTTTTGTTTCTTTCTTCCCTGACTATCTGTAAGTATCGTATGTGTATTGTTTTTAATCTCTTTCATTTTATCTGACAATTTTATTCTTTGAGTGTTCTGCATTTTTTATGTACATTAAATCGTTCTTTTAATAAGTCTCTACTTGTAGCCATAAAGAATCTGAGTCTCTGAAGGGAATAACGTTACCAGAGGTCATTGTTGGAATAGTCTACGTAGTAAGCGATTGCATTTTCTGTGTGAATTTATCCTGTTAATATCGTATAAGTAGTGAGTGCATGTGGTATGGAAATCATCAGGGTGCATTGTCTGTGCGGATGAGGTGACTACGGCCTTCTTTGCGTAAGTAACTCGTGGGTGGTGGCAGTGCAGATTGGCTGGGGCTGAGATTCTGTGGAGTAAATTTAGCATAAGGACGCCATTTTGAGGAATTCTGGGTATGTGAACTCCAGTGAGTCGGGTTTGTGACAAGGATGATGACACAGATAGTAACCAGACTGTTAGACATCCCACGATACGCCACCCCAACTGGCCCTATGCTGCTAGTACCTTGTGTGCTGTTTCTAGGACAACAAGTACCACAAACAGTTCAAGTGACAGAATACCTTCCTTGGAAGCCAAGAGATCCGCTGGCTATGTTAAAAATATTGCCTGATCCTTATGAAAAGGCACTAGAATTTGCCAAACAATTAAAATTTATACAGTCCTCTTACATTTGTACATGGCAGGATTTAGAAGGCCTGTTGAAAGTAATAGCTGACTCACAACTAGCATACATTTTAGAGCATCATACAGACTCTCATAAAAAGGCTAAATTGAACACAGATGGTTGGAGATGGTTGCAAGCTAGACCTTCAGGCATAGACTACTGTGCACCAATACATTATTGGGCTCATGCTTGTAGGTAAGCAAGACAGGAAAGATCCACAGTATGGCGCAACTTCACTTTGGTAAGAATCTTTATTGCAAATGAACTACGCCTTTGTCAGATTCGGCAAACAAGATAAAAGGTAACATTCATGGCTATATTATATACACAGAGGCTGGGAGCCTCATTCTCAAAAAGGGGAGGTACGTCATGGGTAAGATAGTGGTGGGATAGAAAGATGCTGCTGTCCATCAGTGGCAGCCCCGTGTTTTTTACAATAGATATTTGAATAATAACACAATGACACAATAATAACACAATAACACAATAATAACACAGTAATAATCCCGCGTACTTCATACAGATACAGATAGGTTGGTTAAAATAACGGGTTAAAAATAGCATGTTAATAAAGAAGAAAAAATAAATTTTGAAAAAGAAAAATAAGGGATTTACCCTGGATCCAGTGGGAAGGTGTATTGTTGGGGCTTATGTTTGGTTGGGACCTGGGGGACTCAAATGTGGATTCTCTACTCATCGCTGAGGGGGAGGGGGTACCTCTGTGGGCTACTTGTGGTCATGGTAACCGGACGCTTCAGTTAAAGTTCCTTGTGTTCGGACGGTTGAAGCAAGTTTCTACGGAAGCCGGTCTGGGACAAAAAGGTTTCCGTTCGTTGTGTCAAAAAGGACCAAGTGAGGAGCATAGTGTTCACTATATTTTTAGTCGGTGTGGCCTCTTACATTATGATGAGGGTAGTTAGGTCTGCTAGTTCTCTTGGAGTGTGGTGGCCGTATATCTCAATTTTCGAAGGTCTCTATTGCTTCATTTAAACCTTCAGGGGTTAATGTGTGTAGCCTGTAGATTAGAGATGAGCGAACACTAAAATGCTCGGGTACTCGTTATTCGAGACGAACTTTTCCCGATGCTCGAGTGCTCGTCTCGAATAACGAACCCCATTGAAGTCAATGGGAGACTCGAGCATTTTTCAAGGGGACCAAGGCTCTGCACAGGGAAGCTTGGCCAAACACCTGGGAACCTCAGAAAAGGATGGAAACACCACGGAAATGGACAGGAAACAGCAGGGGCAGCATGCATGGATGCCTCTGAGGCTGCTTAAACGCACCATTATGCCAAAATTATGGGCAACAGCATGGCCATGACAGAGTGACAGAATGAAGCTAGATAGCATCTAAAACATGCAATAATTGACCCTGACACTATAGGGGACGGCATGCAGAGGCAGCGGCAGCAGGCTAGAGAGTGTCATGGCGACATACCCTAAATGGACTCAGGCTTCAAACCAATGGGTGGCAGAGAGGAACCAAAGGAGGTGAGCAAGAAGTGCTCAAATAATATCGGTACATGATAAAAGTTTGCCAGTATATTTTGTGGATTACACAGCAGGGTGGCGACAAAGTTAACATGGAAGCCATGAAAACAACCCAAAATTCTGCCTGACACAGCTCGTTTGATAAGGGGACCATGTATGGAGGCAGTGAACTAGTAGTAGATTAAAGGTGCTGCAGTTAAAACTATGTTAGTTGGATCTTGGCATGGAGCTGGCGCTCCGCTGCCAGGCGAGCTTTCGCCAATCCAAGCCCCTGTCTCTAGGCTACTCCCCAAACAGCACTTCTAAGAACCTTTTGTATAAGATCAAGTGTAGTAGCGTTCTTATAAGTTTAGGATATGCCGGGTGAGGGGAATGTAAACAGATGCGCAAGAAGCGCATGATGCGCATGGAGCTGGCGCTCCGCTGCCAGGCGAGCTTTCGCAAATCCAAGCCCCTGTCTCTAGGCTACTCCCCAAACAGCACTTTTGTATAAGATCAAGTGTAGTAGCGTTCTTATAAGTTTAGGATATGGCGGGTGAGGGGAATGTAAACAGATGCGCAAGAAGCGCTGAAATAATATCCCTAAATGGTAAAAGTTTGCAAGTATATTTTGTGGATTACACAGCAGGGTGGCGACAAAGTTAACAACTTTGATGTGGAATCCATGAAAACAACCCAAATTTCTGCCTGACACACCTCGTTTGATAAAGGGACGATGTATGGAGGCAGCTATATGGACGACTTTTGGAGGTAGGAATGGAGACAACGTGTGGAGGCTGCTATGGAGACAATTTAATTTGGATAGTGCCTGTATGTGGCAGTCCCAAACATTTTTCAAACCAGAGGAGCAGGTAGGTGGCCCTCCAGTAAAATGGGATAGATTGAGTGCCTGTATGTGGCAGTCCCAAAAATTGTTCAAACCAGAGGAGCAGGTAGGTGGCCCTCCAGTAAAATGGAATAGATTGAGTGCCTGTATGTGGCAGTCCCAAAAATTGTTCAAACCAGAGGAGCAGGTAGGTGGCCCTGCAGTAAAATGGAATAGATTGAGTGCCTGTATGTGGCAGTCCCAAAAATGTTTCAAACCAGAGGAGCAGGTAGGTGGCCCTCCAGTAAAATGGGATAGATTGAGTGCCTGTATGTGGCAGTCCCAAAAATGTTTCAAACCAGAGGAGCAGGTAGGTGGCCCTCCAGTAAAATGGGATAGATTGAGTGCCTGTATGTGGCAGTCCCAAAAATGTTTCAAACCAGAGGAGCAGGTAGGTGGCCCTCCAGTAAAATGGAATAGATTGAGTGCCTGTATGTGGCAGTCCCAAAAATTCTTCAAACCAGAGGAGCAGGTAGGTGGCCCTCCAGTAAAATGGGATAGATTGAGTGCCTGTATGTGGCAGTCCCAAAAATGTTTCAAACCAGAGGAGCAGGTAGGTGGCCCTCCAGTAAAATGGAATAGATTGAGTGCCTGTATGTGGCAGTCCCAAAAATTCTTCAAACCAGAGGAGCAGGTAGGTGGCCCTCCAGTAAAATGGAATAGATTGAGTGCCTGTATGTGGCAGTCCCAAAAATTGTTCAAACCAGAGGACCGGGTAGGTGGCCCTCCAGAAAAATGGAATAGATTGAGTGCCTGTATGTGGCACTCACAAAAATTGTTTCAAACAGAGGACCGGGTAGGTGGCCCTCCAGAAAAATTAAATGCATGAAGTATAGCAAGAGCCAGTGGGCCCTGTCAAAAAATAGCCATTTTCCTCTGCTTTACTGTACAAAGAGGAGGAGAAGGAGGAAAATGAGGAGGAGGAGGAGGAGTGGATCAATTATTCAGGTTGAGCTTCCTTCACCTGGTGGAGATTGGAAATTCTGAGAAATCCAGCCTTTATTCATTTTAATAAGCGTCAGCCTGTCAGCGCTGTCAGTCGACAGGCGTGTACGCTTATCGGTGATGATGCCACCAGCTGCACTGAAAACCCGCTCGGACAAGACGCTAGCGGCAGGGCAGGCAAGAACCTCCAAGGCGTACAGCGCCAGTTCGTGCCACATGTCCAGCTTTGAAACCCAGTAGTTGTAGGGAGCTGTGTGATCATTTAGGACGATGGTATGGTCAGCTACGTACTCCCTCACCATCTTTCTGTAAAGATCAGCCCTACTCTGCCGAGACTGGGGACAGGTGACAGTGTCTTGCTGGGGTGACATAAAGCTGGCAAAAGCCTTGTAAAGCGTACCCTTGCCAGTGCTGGACAAGCTGCCTGCTCGCCTACTCTCCCTCGCTACTTGTCCCGCAGAACTACGCACTCTGCCGCTAGCGCTGTCAGAAGGGAAATACTGTTTCAGCTTGTGCACCAGGGCCTGCTGGTATTCATGCATTCTCACACTCCTTTCCTCTGCAGGGATGAGAGTGGCAAGATTTTGCTTGTACCGTGGGTCCAGGAGAGTGAACACCCAGTAATCGGTGCTGGAATAAATTCTTTGAACGCGAGGGTCACGGGATAGGCAGCCTAGCATGAAATCTGCCATATGCGCCAGAGTACCAACGCGTAAGAATTCACTCCCCTCACTGGCCTGACTGTCCATTTCCTCCTCCTCCAACTCCTCCAACTCCTCTTCTTCTGCCCATACACGCTGAACAGTGAAGGACTCAACAATGGTCCCCTCTTGTGTCTCGCCAACATTCTCCTCCTCTTCCTCCTCATCCTCCTCCACCTCCACCTCCTCCGATATGCGCTGAGAAACAGACCTCAGGGTGCTTTGGCTATCAACAAGGGAATATTCTTCCCCCGTCTCTTGTGACGAGCGCAAAGCTTCCGACTTCATGCTGACCAGAGAGTTTTTCAACAGGCCAAGCAGCGGGATGGTGAGGCTGATGATGGCGGCATCGCCACTGACCATCTGTGTTGACTCCTCAAAGTTACTCAGCACCTGACAGATATCAGACATCCACGTCCACTCCTCATTGTAGACTTGAGGAAGCTGACTGACCTGACTACCAGTTCTGGTGGAAGTTGACATCTGGCAGTCTACAATCGCTCTGCGCTGCTGGTAAACTCTGGATAACATGGTCAGTGTTGAATTCCACCTCGTGGGCACGTCGCACAACAGTCGGTGAGCGGGCAGTTGGAGGCGGCGCTGCGCTGCCCTGAGAGTGGCAGCATCTGGGCTGGACTTCCTGAAATGCGCACAGATGCGGCGCACCTTCGTGAGCAAATCAGACAGATTGGGGTATGTCTTGAGGAAACGCTGCACTATCAGATTTAACACATGGGCCAGGCATGGCACATGTGTCAGTCTGCCGAGTTGCAGAGCCGCCACCAGGTTACGGCCGTTGTCACACACAACCATTCCCGGCTTGAGGTTCAGCGGTGCCAGCCACAGATCAGTCTGCGCCGTGATGCCCTGTAATAGCTCTTGGGCGGTGTGCCTTTTGTCGCCTAGGCTCAGCAGTTTGAGCACCGCCTGCTGTCGCTTAGCGACGGCACTGCTGCTGTGCCTAGAGCTACCGACTGATGGCGCCGTGCCCACGGATGGTAGTTCGGAGGAGGAGGTGGAGGAGGGGTGGGAGGAGGAGGAGGCATAGTAGGCCTGAAACACCTGGACCGAGGTAGGCCCCGCAATCCTCGGCGTCGGCAGTATATGAGCAGCCCCAGGGTCAGTCTCGGTCCCAGCCTCCACCAAGTTAACCCAATGTGCCGTCAGCGATATATAGTGGCCCTGCCCGGCAGCACTCGTCCACGTGTCCGTGGTCAGGTGGACCTTGTCAGAAACGGCGTTGGTCAGGGCACGGATGATGTTGTCTGACACGTGCTGGTGCAGGGCTGGGACGGCACATCGGGAAAAGTAGTGGCGGCTGGGGACCGAATACCGAGGGGCGGCCGCCGCCATGAGGTTGCGAAAGGCCTCGGTCTCTACTAGCCTATAGGGCAGCATCTCCAGGCTAAGCAATCTGGAGATGTGCACATTAAGGGCTTGGGCGTGCGGGTGGGTTGCACTATATTTGCGTTTCCGCTCCAGCGTCTGGGGTATGGAGAGCTGAACGCTGGTGGATGCTGTGGAGGATCGTGGAGGCGACGATGGGGTTTTTGGGCCAGGGTCCTGGGCAGGGGGCTGACTAGCAGCTGACACAGGGGAAGGAGCAGTGGTGTGCACGGCCGGAGGTGAACGGGCTTGTTGCCACTGAGTGGGGTGCTTAGCATTCATATGCCTGCGCATACTGGTGGTAGTTAAGCTAGTAGTGGTGGAACCCCTGCTGAGCCTGGTTTGGCAAATGTTGCACACCACAGTCCGTCGGTCATCCGGTGTTTCCTTAAAGAACCTCCACACTTCTGAAGATCTAGCCCTCGCCGCAAGAGCCCTCACCACGGGAGCTTCACTAGTTGACAGTGGCGCTGATGCACCAGCTCTGGCCCTGCCTCTCCGTCTGGCCCCACCACTGCCTCTTCCAACCTGTTCAGGTCGAGGACTCTCCTCCGTCTCAGAAGCACTGTGTTCACCCGGCCTCTCAACCCAGCTTGGGTCTGTCACCTCATCATCCTCCGATCCCTCAGTCTGCTCCCCCCTCGGACTTCCTGCCCTGACAACAACTTCCCCACTGTCTGACAACCGTGTCTCCTCATCGTCGGACACCTCTTTACACACTTCCACTACGTCAAGAAGGTCATCATCACCCACAGACTGTGACTGGTGGAAAACCTGGGCATCGGAAAATTGCTCAGCAGCAACCGGACAAGTGGTTTGTGACTGTGGGAAGGGTCCAGAAAACAGTTCCTCAGAGTATGCCGGTTCAAATGCCAAATTTTCCTGGGAGGGGGCAGACTGGGGGGGAGGAGGCTGAGGTGCAGGAGCTGGAGGAGTGGGGATTTCGGTGACATGGGTGGACTGCGTGGAAGACTGACTGGTGGTGGACAAATTGCTCGAAGCATTGTCAGCAATCCACGACATCACCTGTTCGCACTGTTCTGGCCTCAACAGTGCTCTACCACGAGTCCCAGTAACTTCAGACATGAACCTAGGGAGTGTAGCTCTGCGGCGTTCCCCTGCTCCCTCATCAGCAGGTGGTGTCTCACCCCGCCCAGGACCACGGCCTCTGACCCCTGCAGTAGTTGGACGCCCACGTCCCCGCCCTCGTCCTCTACCCCTAGCCCTGGGGTTAAACATTTTTAAAATGAGAGTTATAACTTTTTTTTTTTTTTTACTTTTTTTTTTTTTTTTTGTGTGTTTTTTTTGTGTTTTTTGTTTTTTTTTGTGTTTTTTGTTTTTTTTTGAGTTTTTAGAACCAAACAATCCTATCCTATTGCTATGGCTATTTTCTAGCCAAGTATCAAAGGAAGCACACTACTATGCCAGATGAGATGACACTGAGTTATTGCCTAATAGAAATCCAACCCCTACTGAATTTTGCCACTTCAGCCTTTGCTATGGATATGTGCGCCACTAAGCGCAGAACACAGCGGTCGCAAGTCTCACTACAAATTGCTCAGAATTGGCAAGTACATGCACTGCAGAAACTACAGCCACCAGCAGATCAACCAGAAATCAAATATATAGAACGCTACTGTAGGCTTCAAGAAGCTATTTGTATTCTCCTATGGCTATTTTCTAGCCAAGTATCAAAGGAAGCACACTACTATGCCAGATGAGATGACACTGAGTTATTGCCTAATAGAAATCCAACCCCTACTGAATTTTGCCACTTCAGCCTTTGCTATGGATATGTGCGCCACTAAGCGCAGAACACAGCGGTCGCAAGTCTCACTACAAATTGCTCAGAATTGGCAAGTACATGCACTGCAGAAACTACAGCCACCAGCAGATCAACCAGAAATCAAATATATAGAACGCTACTGTAGGCTTCAAGAAGCTATTTGTATTCTCCTATGGCTATTTTCTAGCCAAGTATCAAAGGAAGCACACTACTATGCCAGATGAGATGACACTGAGTTATTGCCTAATAGAAATCCAACCCCTACTGAATTTTGCCACTTCAGCCTTTGCTATGGATATGTGCGCCACTAAGCGCAGAACACAGCGGTCGCAAGTCTCACTACAAATTGCTCAGAATTGGCAAGTACATGCACTGCAGAAACTACAGCCACCAGCAGATCAACCAGAAATCAAATATATAGAACGCTACTGTAGGCTTCAAGAAGCTATTTGTATTCTCCTATGGCTATTTTCTAGCCAAGTATCAAAGGAAGCACACTACTATGCCAGATGAGATGACACTGAGTTATTGCCTAATAGAAATCCAACCCCTACTGAATTTTCCCACTTCAGCCTTTGCTATGGATATGTGCGCCACTAAGCGCAGAACACAGCGGTCGCAAGTCTCACTACAAATTGCTCAGAATTGGCAAGTACATGCACTGCAGAAACTACAGCCACCAGCAGATCAACCAGAAATCAAATATATAGAACGCTACTGTAGGCTTCAAGAAGCTATTTGTATTCTCCTATGGCTATTTTCTAGCCAAGTATCAAAGGAAGCACACTACTATGCCAGATGAGATGACACTGAGTTATTGCCTAATAGAAATCCAACCCCTACTGAATTTTCCCACTTCGGTCTTTGCTATGGATATGTGTGCCACTAAGAGCTAAACACAACGGTAGCAAGTCCCCCTGCTAATTCCTCACAAAATGGTAAAAGATGCAAATTAAAATAAAAAAAGTAGAACGTTATTGTAGCCCTAAGAAGGGCTGTTGGGTTCTTTGAGAATCACTCCTGCCTAACAGTAAGCTAATAGAACACCCTAACGCTTTCCCTGACCAGCAGCAGCTCTCTCCCTAGCGGCATCCAGAGACAGAATGATCCGAGCAGCGCGGCCAGCGGCTAGTCTATCCCAGGGTCACCTGATCTGGCCAGCCAACCACTGCTATCGACGTGTAAGGGTACCACGTCATGCTGGGTGGAGTGCAGAGTCTCCTGGCTTGTGATTGGCTCTGTTTCTGGCCGCCAAAAAGCAAAACGGCGGGAGCTGCCATTTTCTCGAGCGGGCAAAGTATTCGTCCGAGCAACGAGCAGTTTCGAGTACCCTAATGCTCGACCGAGCATCAAGCTCGGACGAGCATGTTCGCTCATCTCTACTGTAGATCCAATAAGATTCTTTTTTGTTAAGTATAGTTGTTCTATCTGGGGTATCCTCCGGGATGTGTTCAATGGGAGTGATCGTAATACAGCTAAAATCTTTATTATGTATGGTGGTTAGATGTCTAGATAAACTTTGAAGTAAAAACCCGCCTTTAGTCTTGCATCGGTGCCCGTTCAGTCGCATCCTCAGGGATTGTGTGGTACGTCCCACATACTGTAGCCCACAGTTGCAGGTTATTAAATATATTATATAATTAGAATCGCATGTCAATCTATGTTTGATTTTGAATTGTTCTCTGGTAATATTGGAATGAAAGAAAGTCTTTTTGTCTGTGATGGAAGAGCAGCACAGGCATTTTTTATGGTGGCATTTCGGCCGTGTTCTCCCTTGTGTCACTTCAGGTTTTTTTGAGTTCCTTAGTTTACTTGGGTCGATTATGTTCTTTCAGCTTCTAGCTTTTCTAAATGTAATCTTAGGAGTAATTGGGCTCAGGAAAGGCTGGCAGAGCAATCTGGTAATTTAATTATATCCCACAGGAGACTCTCCCCATCAAATGTTGGATATTAGACTGGAAAGTGCTTTTGTGGATGGTTTACAAAAACCTTTGAGGGATGGACTTGTAACTGGCCGTCCTGAACGGAGGAGATTAGATCCTAAAGATTTGCTACAGGTGGCAAAATGAGTAGAGAGATGTTGTTGTAGAACACCAAGGGGTGTGTACGCCTTTCAGGGGAGTGACTATGGAGGACGAGGCGGAGGACAAAGAACAAGGAGGCATGTGTTTTTTATTAACTGAAAAAACAGGCAATATAAGGAAATTTTGTCCTGAGCCACCTTACCAGACAAACTCCACCCAGGGTGGGGCAACTGCCCAATAGGAATTTGGCAACCCAGTAGTGGGCATGCAAGCTTTTGTAGTTCCACCAAAACTTGGATCTGTATCCATGGTAAAATTGACTTTACCTGAAGGGAGGGAATTTGACTTTTTAATTGTTACTAGTGCAGCCAAGTCTGTTGTGCATGCTGATAAAGTGACTGATGAAATAATTACACAATTCTTGATTAGTGAAACTTTTCTCGTTAATCTGTTAGGTGCTGATGTGTTAGAGGCCCTGCATGCTCATTTTTGTTTTGAGCCAAATGGTACTGTATCTTTAACTTCAATAGGGGGTGGTGATCATGTATGTAGATTAGTAGCCTTTAAACACCACCCAAGTTAAATATTGACCTACATTCACAATATTTAGAAAAGAGTACCAACAACTCTGTGGGTCCAGAAACAGATATTAGTAAATTACTTGTGCCTCCGGTAACTGTTAATGTGAATCCAGGAGTAAATCTACCCAGGATCCTGCAGTCCTGCACAGGAGGGTGCAATTGAAGTAACTATTCAAGGGCTATAAAACCTACTGTGTTCCCCTTTAATACCCCACTGTATCCCGATAAGAAAAAAAACAGAACAAGGCCAGTCTGTCACTTACAGGATGGTTCATGATTTGAGAGCAATACACGCAGTCACTGAAGCCAATAACAACAGTTGTTTCCAACCCTCATACCTTGCTTGCACAAGTGCCTCCAACAGCCACATATGTTACTGTCATTGATTTAAGCAAAGCTTTCTTTTCAGATCCCCTGCACCATGATTGTCAGTATTTGTTTGCTTTCACTTTAAAAAGGGAAACAGTATACTTGGCTGGTTTTACCACAAGGTGCACAAAATTCACCAACCTTTTATACTGCAGCTCTGTCTTCTATACTACAGAATGTGTCACCCCCAGACTCTCAAACTGGGTTGTTGCAGTATGTTTATGATCTTCTTTTGTGTTCTCCATCCCTAGAGACATGCCTGGAAGCATCAGTGTCACTTTGTTTTCTTGCAGAAAATGGATGCAAGGCTTCTAAGTCCAAATTACAGTTTGGTCAACAAAAGGTTTTTGGTCTTTTCTTGGTCTTATATCCTATTGTCATCCATGGATCAGATCCGCCTCCCAGACAATGCAGCCTTTGTATCTAAACAATTTTGCCTCACTGATGAAGCCATTGACAGTTTTTATTCTTTAACACTAGCTATTGTCTCTGCCCCAGCCCTTGGGACCCCAAATTACAACAAACCATTCTCTCTGTATTGTACTAAAATACAGGGACATGTCACTGCAGTTCTAACCCTGTTGCATAGCCCTCAGCAGCGACCAGTGGCAGATTATTCAGCTAAACTAGATCCAGTAGCCCATGGAGCACATTCCTGTGTATGGCTTGTGGCCTCAGTTCAACTACTTCTAGACAAAGCTTCTGAAATTGTTTTGGATTACCCTGCAACCATCCACACTCCACATGATGTGCATGGTATTTTAGCCCAAGTACAACCTAAGCACATCTTCATGGCCAGACAACTTCGGCTGCAATGTGCCCTCCTTATGCTCCCAAATGTCACTCTAAAACGTTGTACTACATTGAATCCAGCTACAATACTTCCACTAGATTCAAAAAGGGGAATATTGAGGATAGCTTGTATCTCAAATTGTTGCCTTCTGTAGAAAAAAATGCTGTTTTATTGCCACATGATTGTATTGCGTTAATGGCACAAGGAACTGTGGGTTTTGAACATGTAAAAAACAAACCAATAGTTAATCCACATTTTGAGATTTTTGTAGATGGCTTGAGATATCAGGAAGGGGGCTGATATTACACCGGATATGCAGTGGTCACACCACATGAGGTAATAAAAGCAGAACTACTTCCAAACCATCTGTCTGCACAGGAGGCAGAGTTGAAGGCACTGATGGAAGCGTGTAAAGCGGCAGAGGGTAAGACGGCTAATATTTATACTGACTCTAGGTATGATTTTGGAATTGCTCATGATAATGGCCCCATTTGAGAGCGTTAAACAGCTAATGGACGCCTATGCCTAAAGAGCTAGGCGTAGGCACATACTAAAAGCAATACTCTTGAAGTCATCGGAAATACTAGAGCAGATAAAGCGGCCAAACTAGCTGCTAAAAAGCCTAGGGAAAAAGGAGCCTAAATAATTACAGTGCGTGACACCCGCTGGCTCAGTAGATTTGTCCATACTTCAGAATTTACAAAAACAGGCTTCACAAGTGGAGAAGCAAGATTAGAGTAAAATAGGGGCCCAAGAGGCAGAGAATGGACTATGGCAAAAAGGTTACAAACATTGGCGGCCAAGGCCCCTTTACCCTATGATGGCTCAGTGCACCCATTGATCAACAGTCCAAGGCCTTAATGTGTTTATTGGTCAACAAGTATTGGGTAGCACCTGGATTTAGAACTGTCGATACTTGATTTACACAAGCTGGTTTGATGTTTACAAGCATAATGTAGGTAATGCAGTTAAAACACCTGTTAAACATACTCCAAAGCCACTTTACCCTTTCCAGAGGTTGCAGATTGATTACTTACAGCTACCAAAGTTAAGTAGCTATAAATATGTACTTGTGTGTGTGGACCTCTTTTCCAGTAGGCCTGAAGCCTATCTTGTGACAAAAGCCCCAGCAAAAAACACAGAACAGAAGTTAATAATGGAGTTAGTCTGCAGGTGTGGAATTCCAGAGACCATAGAGAGTAATAGAGGTTCCTACTTTATGGGAAGCTGATGAAGGAGGTGATGGGAGCCTAGGGATTGAACAGGCTTTCTATAGCCCCTACCATCCTCAGAGTTGTGGGAAGGTGGAGAGGTTAAATGGGACTCTTAAGTTAAAAATCCAGAAAGCCATGGAAGAGACAGGGAAGAACTGTGTTGATTGTCTTCCCTTGGCCTTATTTTCCATAAGGTACGCTCCCAATAGGAAAACAGGACTCTCACCTTTTGAAATTCTCTTTAGATCTGCCCCTGGGATGGGCCTATATTTTACACAAGTTTTACAAATGTGCCATAGAAAAATGACAGTATACGTCCGGAACCTGCAAAAACATCTTGTCTTTGTTTACAAGTCGGGAGGTCTTGAAACGACATGTAAGAAAAAGCCTTGAGCCACGTTTTGAAAGACCATTTCAAATTCTTCTGACCAAATCTTCTTCACTGCAGCTACAAGGGAAGCCTAATTGGATTCACGCCAGACATTGCAAAATAATATTGAGCTCAGAGGCTCATGAAGATGAACTTGTATCTCCCAATGTAATTAGTTAAGATACTGTTGACATTACCCTTTGGAAGGACTTTCAATGAGATATTGAGAGGTGATTGAGATAATATGCACATTTCTTATCACCAAGTTCTTTCCAAATATATGGGAAATTATGTATTGCCCAAAGATTGTTGGATTTGTACCCACAGACCAGATCAGCTCTAGCAGTATGCCTTATTTAGCTATTCCAGTAACTTTAAAGGAAATGTTTTCTATTTGTAACAACACAATAATAGCTGTATTGGAAAGCAAACATAAGGAGATGACCGTACCACTGCGTGGGGGGAAGACCCATGGATGCTATTCAATAAGAGTGGTCCACCGTTAGAGCAGACTGTTATTCCTTGGGCTTCAAATAATATTAACCCCTTAAGGACGCAGGTTTTTTTTCGCTAATTTCTCGCTCTCCACCTTCAAAAATCCCTAACTTTTTCATTTTTATGTGTACAGACCTGTGTGAGGGCTTATTTTGTGCGTAACAAATTTTACTTTCCCGTAATGTTATTTATTTTAACATGCCGTGTACTGCGAAGCTGAAAAAAAATTCCAAATGTGTAAAAATTGAAAAAAAAAAACGTCTTGTGGGCTCAGTTTTTATGACTTTGAATGTGCACTCAAAATAACACCTCAGCTTTATTTTTTCGTTCTGTGCAATCGTGTTGATACCAAATTTATACAGGTTTTATTGTGTTTTAATACATTTTAAAAAATTAAACGAATGTGTGCAAAAAAACAAAAAAAAATTTTGCCATCTTCTGACGCTAATAACTTTTTCATATTTTAGTGTACGGAGATGTGTGAGGTGTCATTTTTTGCGAAATGAGACGATGTTTTCATTGATACCACAATGAGGTCTGTGCAACATTTTGATCATTTTTTTATTCCATTTTTTATGTGATGTAAAAAGGTGGAAAAGTCGCATTTCGGACATTTGGGCGCCTTTCCCGTCTCGGAGGTCACCGCCGGCTGTAACCGTTTTTATATTTTGAATTTTTAATATTTTATAATTTTTTTTTATTTTTTAAACTTTTTTTTTTTTTTCCACTAATTCTTAGACCATCTAGGGTACATTAACCCTAGATGGTCAGATCGTTCCTAGCATATATTGCAATACTTCTGTATTGCAATATATGGCATTTTTGCAGCCACTGGCTCATTGTAACGAATCTGCAGAAGCCAGATAGCCTCGAGTCAAACTAAGACCCGAGGCTACGATGGCAACCGATCTCCGCCCCCCCCAATGATGTTCGGGGGTGCGGCGATCGGAATAAAGATGGCGGCACCCATGCGCCACTGTCTTTTAAATGCCGGCTGCAATAAAAGGGTAAATAGCCGCGATCGGTGCAAGTACCGACCGCGGTTATTAGCGGTGGGGGTTTGCTGCAATATGCAACCCCCACCCTTGTATGAAGAGGACTCAGCCCTTTTCATACTTTCCCTGTACCTCTGCGCCGTAGAGTTACGGCTCAGAGCGTTAAGGGGTTAAGCTTGCCTGTTATCCTAATTTACATCTTGCAGCTGCATCCAACCTAGGTGCAAGGAATGTTCTTCTCGAACTTTAACTATATAGAGTGTGGTGGTAACAAACCTGACATCACTTAATGTGTGGTAGTCAATGCCACTATTAATTCTAGGCTCCCCTGTGTTAATATAACTTTGCAAAACTTGGTTGCAGGTTTCATTTCGAATGACACCTTTTACCAACAGAAAGTGAGGGAAACCCTGAAGGTGAACATGATATAAATAACAGACATTTTTAATGGCATGGTCCTTGAAGTACCGAAAAACATACATGTTGTATGTGGCCTTCCGGCTTCTAAATGGCTTCCTAGCAATTTCACAGGAGTTTGTACACTGGCTCGTCTTACTCCTGCCACTTTTATTGTTCCCCACAACAATGTGAACGTAAATATCATTCCCAAGCACACGTTACACAAGAGGAAAGCAGATAATCTACAAAGATCAGACAGAAAACCATATGTGGTAGAGATGGGGATAGCAAACACAATTTTAAGCACACTTTTTATCTATCCTATGGAAATGCAGACGTGGGGTAAATTGTTAGAGGCTACAGATTACCTAGATCGACAGATTGAGACGGGTAATTGTGGTAACCAATCAGCATACTTAAGTTTTAGATTACATCACTGCATCCCAGGGTGGTATGTGTCAAGGCTAGAGATGAGCGAGCATACTCGTTCGAGCATTAGCGTACTCGAAACTGCTCGTTGCTCGGACGAATACTTCGCCCGCTCGAGAAAATGGCATCTGGGTGGAGACTCTGCACTCCACCCAGCATGACGTGGTACCCTTACACGTCGATAGCAGTGGTTGGCTGGCCTGATCAAGTGACCCTGGAATAGACTAGCCCCTGCCCGCGCTGCTCGGATCATTCTCTGTTTGGATGCCGCTAGGGAGAGAGCTGCTGCTGGTCAGGGAAAGCGTTAGGGTGTTCTATTAGAATAATGTTAGGCATGAGTGATTCTACAAGAACCCAACAGCCCTTCTTAGGGCTACAATAACGTTTTATTTTACTTTTTTTTGGTTTGCCTGTGGCTGGGCTTGCTGCCATTAGTAGTGCAGCTAGTATCATATTGTGAGTAATTTGCAGGGAGACTTGCGACCGTTGTGTTTAGCTCTTAGTGACACACATATCCACCTCAAACACCGAAGTGGGACAAGTTATTAGTGGTTTGATTTGAATTAGGCAGAGTCTGCAGATTTTTTTTTTTTTACGTTTATTTCTTTTTATAACTCAAAGTAATCTGGCAAAGCAGTGTGCTTTCAGTGTAGGCTAGAAAATAGCCATAGGAGAACCCCAATGGCTTATTTAGGCCTACAATAGCGTTATATTTTCCTTTTTTTTGGTTTGCTTGTGGCTGGGCTTGCTGCCATTAGTAGTGCAGCTAGTACCATATTGTGAGTAATTTGCAGGGAGACTTGCGACCGTTGTGTTTAGCTCTTAGTGACACACATATCCACCTCAAACACCGAAGTGGGACAAGTTATTAGTGGTTTGATTTGAATTAGGCAGAGTCTGCTGATTTTTTTTTTTTACGTTTATTTCTTTTTATAACTCAAAGTAGTCTGGCAAAGCAGTGTGCTTTCAGTGTAGGCTAGAAAATAGCCATAGGAGAACCCCAACGGCTTATTTAGGCCTACAATAGCGTTATATTTTCCTTTTTTTTTGGTTTGCTTGTGGCTGCGCTTGCTGCCATTAGTAGTGCAGCTAGTACCATATTGTGAGTAATTTGCAGGGAGACTTGCGACCGTTGTGTTTAGCTCTTAGTGACACACATATCAACCTCAAACCTCAAACACAGAAGTGGGACAATTTATTAGGGGTTTGATTTGAATTAGGCAGAGTCAGCTGATTTTTTTTTTTTTTACGTTTATTTCTTTTTATAACTCAAAGTAATCTGGCAAAGCAGTGTGCTTTCAGAGGCCGTGGTCCTGGGCGGGGTGAGACACCACCTGCTGATGAGGCAGCAGGGGAACGCCCCAGAGCTACATTCCCTAGGTTCATCATGTCTCAAGTTACCGGGACTCGTGGTAGAGCACTGTTGAAACCAGAACAGTGTGAAGAGGTGATGTCGTGGATTGTGGACAATGCTTCTAGCCATTTGTCCACCAGTTAGTCTTCCACGCAGTCCACCCATGTCACCGAAATCAGCACTCCTCCAGCTCCTCCACCTCAGCCTCCTTTCCCCCAGTCTGCCACCTCCCAGCAAAATTTGGCAATTGAACCGGCATACTCTGAGGAACGTTTTTCTGGACCCTTCCCACAGTCACAAACCACTTGTTCGGTTGCTGCTGAGCTATTTTCCGATGCCCAGGTTTTCCACCGGTCGCAGTCTGTGGGTGATGATGACATTATTGACGTAGTGGAAGAAGTGTGTAAAGAGGTGTCGGACGAAGAGGAGACACGGTTGTCAGACAGTGGTGAAGTTGTTGTCAGGGCAGGAAGTCCGAGGGGGGAGCAGACTGAGGGATCGGAGGATGATGAGGTGACAGACCCAAGCTGGGTTGATAGGCCGGGTGAACACAGTGTTTCTGAGATGGAGGCGAGTCCTATAGCAGAACAGGTTGGAAGAGGCAGTGGTGGGGCCAGACGGAGAGGCAGGGTCAGAGCTGGTGCATCAGCGCCAAATGTTTCACGTAGTCAAGCTCTCGTGGCGAGGGCTAGATTTTCAGAAGTCTGGAGGTTCTTTAAAGAAACACCAGATGACCGACAGACCGTGGTGTGCAACCTGTGCCAAACCAGGAACAGCAGGGGTTCCACCACTAACAGCTTAACTACCACCAGTATGCGCAGGCATATGAATGCTAAACACCCCACTCAATGGCACCAAGCCCGTTCACCTCCAGCCGGGCACACCACTGCTCCTTCCCCTGTGTTATCTGCTAGTCAGCCCCCTGCCCAGGACCCCGGCCCAAACACCTCCCGTTCGAAAACCCCATCTTCGCCTCCACGATCCTCCACAGCATCCACCAGCGTTCAGCTCTCCATACCCCAGACGCTGGAGCGCAAAAGGAAGCATAGTGCAACCCACCCACACGCCCAAGCCCTCAACGTCCACATATCAAAACTGCTTAGCCTGGAGATGCTGCCCTATAGGCTGGTAGAGACCGAGGCCTTTGGAAACCTCATGGCGGCGGCCGCCCCTCGGTATTCGGTCCCCAGCCGCCACTACTTTTCCCGATGTGCCGTCCCAGCCCTGCACAAGCACATGTCAGACAACATCATCCGTGCTCTGACCAACGCCGTTTCTGACAAGGTCCACCTGACTATGGACACGTGGACGAGTGCTGCTGGGCAGGGCCACTATATATCGCTGACGGCACATTGGGTTAACTTGGTGGAGGCTGGGACTGAGTCTGACCCTGGGGCTGGTCATATACTGCCGACGCCGAGGATTGTGGGGCCTACCTCCGTCCAGGTCTCAAAGGCCTACTATGCCTCCTCCACCTCCTCCTCCGAATTACCATCCGTGGGCATGGCGCCATCAGTCGGTAGCTCTAGGCACAGCAGCAGTGCCATCGCTAAGCGACAGCAGGCGGTGCTCAAACTGCTGAGTCTAGGCGATAAAAGGCACACTGCCCAAGAGCTATTACAGGGAATCACGGCGCAGACTGATCTGTGGCTGGCACCGCTGAACCTGAAGCCCATGCCTGGCCCATGTGTTAAATCTCATAGTTCAGCGTTTCCTCAAGACATACCCCAATCTGTCTGATTTGCTCACAAAGGTGCGCCGCATCTGTGCGCATTTCAGGAAGTCCAGCACAGATGCTGCCACTCTCAGGGCAGCACAGCGCCGCCTCCAACTGCCCGCTCACCGACTGTTGTGCGACGTGCCCACAAGGTGGAATTCAACATTATCCATGTTATCCAGAGTTTACCAGCAGCACAGAGCGATTGTAGACTGCCAGATGTCAACTTCCGCCAGAACTGGTAGTCAGGTCAGTCAGCTTCCTCAAGTCTACAATGAGGAGTGGACGTGGATGTCTGATATCTGTCAGGTGCTGAGTAACTTTGAGGAGTCAACACAGATGGTCAGTGGCGATGCCTGTTGGACCGTTGAAAAACTCTCTGGTCAGCATGAAGTCGGAAGCTTTGCGCTCATCACAAGAGAAGGGGGAAGAAGATTCCCTTGTTGATAGCCAAAGCACCCTCAGGTCTGTTTCTCAGCGCATATCGGAGGAGGTGGAGGAGGAGAATGTTGACGAGACAGAAGAGGGGACCATTATTCAGTCCTTCACTGTTCAGCTTGTATGGGCAGAAGAAGAGGAGTTGGAGGAGGAGGAAATGGAGAGTCAGGCCAGTGAGGGGAGTGAATTCTTGCGCGTTGGTACTCTGGCGCATATGGCAGATTTCATGCTAGGCTGCCTATCCAGTGACCCTCGCATTCAAAGAATTTATTCCAGCACTGATTACTGGGTATTCACTCTCCTGGACCCACGGTACAAGCCAAATCTTTCCACTCTCATCCCTGGAGAGGAAAGGAGTGTGAGAATGCATGAATACCAGCAGGCCCTGGTGCACAAGCTGAAACAGTATTTCCCTTCTGACAGCGCTAGCGGCAGAGGGCGTACTTCTGCGGGACAAGTAGCGAGGGAGAGTAGGCGAGCAGGCAGCTTGTCCAGCACTGGCAGGGGTACGCTTTACAAGGCCTTTGCCAGTTTTATGTCACCCCAGCAAGACACTGTCACCTGTCCCCAGTCTTGGCAGAGTAGGGCTGATCTTTACAGAAAGATGGTGAGGGAGTACGTAGCTGACCATACCATCGTCCTAAATGATCACACAGCTCCCTACAACTACTGGGTTTCAAAGCTGGACATGTGGCACGAACTGGCGCTGTACGCCTTGGAGGTTCTTACGTGCCCTGCCGCTAGCGTGTTGTCCAAGCGGGTTTTCAGTGCAGCTGGTGGCATCATCACCGATAAGCATACACGCCTGTCGACTGACAGCGCTGACAGGCTGACGCTTATTAAGATAAATAAAGCCTGGATTTCTCAGGATTTCCATTCTCCACCAAGTGAAAGAAGCTCAACCTGAATAATGTATGCACTCCTCCTCCTCATTGTCCTCCTTCTCCTCCTCTTTGTACACTAAAGCAGAGGAAACTGGCTATTTTTTTCCAGGGCCAACTGGCTACAGCTATAGTACTCTATGTATTTAATTTTTCTGGAGGGCCACCTACCCGGTCCTCTGTTTTAAACAGTTTTTGGGAGTGCCACATACAGGCACTCAATCTATTTAATTTTTATGGAGGACCACCTACCTGCTCCTCTGGTTTGAAAACTTTTTTGGACTGCCACATACAGGCACTCAATCTATTTCATTTTTATGGAGGACCACCTACCTGCTCCTCTGGTTTGAAAACTTTTTTGGACTGCCACATACAGGCACTCAATCTATTTAATTTTTATGGAGGACCACCTACCTGCTCCTCTGGTTTGAAAACTTTTTGGACTGCCACATACAGGCACTATCCAAATTAAATTGTCTCCATAGCAGCCTCCACACGTCGTCTTTTTAGCTGCCTCCACACGTTGTCTCCAATGCTACCTCCACACGTCATCGCCATAGCTGCCTCCAAAAGTCGTCCATATAGCTGCCTCCATACATGGTCCCCTTATCAAACGAGCTGTGTCAGGCAGAATTTTGTGTTGTTTTCATGACTTCCACATCAAACTTGTTAACTTTGTCGCCACCCTGCTGTGTAATCCACAAAATATACTGGTAAACTTTTATCATTTACCGATATTATTTCAGCGCTTCTTGCGCATCTGTTTACATTCCCCTCACCCGCCATAACCCAAACTTATAAGAACACTACTACACTTGATCTTATACAAAAGGTTCTTAGAGGTGCTGTTTGGGGAGGAGCCGAGAGACAGGGGCTTGCATTGGCGAAAGCTCGCCTGGCAGCGGAGCTCCAGCTCCATCTCAAGATCCAACTAACATAGATTTAACTGCAGTACCTTTAATCTACTACTAGTTCACTGCCTCTATACATCGTCCCCTTATCAAACGAGCTGTGTTAGGCAGAATTTTCAGGTGTTTCACCAGATACATAGTGGACCTCGGCCCATCTGTCGCCGCCATGCTGGAGACCTGAAGTTGCAATCACAGCAGCGCAATATGGATGCCCCATACTGTCGCTCTTAATCATGGAACCATTTCCGAAAAAACAATTAAAAATAGAACCACTATGCTATTCCATTATTCCTAGGTGAAATATTCAAACGACCCGGCCTGCTTTGAAAATTATAATTTTTTCAAAGTAAACGCTTCTGGCCCCCAGGCCCATTTTGGGTGGGGAGGAGCCGAGAGACAGGGGCTTGGACAGGCGAAAGCTCGCCTGGCAGCGGACCGCAGGCTCCATCCCAAGATTAGGCAGCCTCAGAGGCATCCATGCATGCTGCCCCTGCTGTTTCCTGTCCATTTTGCCTCCACGATCCTCCACAGCATCCACCAATGTCTCCATGCGCAACTTTCAACTCTCTATACCCCAGACGCTGGAGCACGAGAGGATATGCAGCACATCATCCCCTTATCAAACGAGCGGTGTCAGGCAGAATTTTCCGGTGTTTCACGAGATACATAGTGGAACTCGGCCCATCTGTCGCCGTCATGCTGGAGACCTGAAGTTGCAATCATAGCAGCGCAATATGAATGCCCCATACTGTCGCTCTTAATCATGGAAGTCGTCTCCATGGATGCCTCCACATGTCGTCCCCTTATCAAAAGAACTGTGTCAGGCTCATTTTTCGGGTGTTTCACCAGATACGTTATGGAACTTGGTCACTATGTCGCCACCATGCTGTGTTATCGACTAAATATACCGTCAACCTTTTGTTCACATAGGAAATCATTTCAGCGCTTCTTGCTCACCTCCTTTGGTGAAGCCTGAGTCCATTTAGGGTATGTCGCCATGACATTCTCTAGCCTGCCACTGCTGCCACTGCCTCTGCATGCCGTCCCCTATAGTGTCAGGGTCAATTATTGCATGTTTTAGATGCTATCTAGCCTCCTTCGGTCACTCTGTCATGGCCATGCTGTCGCCCATAGTTTTGGCATAATGGTGCGATTAAGCAGCCTCAGAGGCATCCATGCATGCTGCCCCTGTTGTTTCCTGTCCATTTCCATGGTGTTTCCAGGTGTTTGGCCAAGCTTCCCTGTGCAGAGCCTTGGTCTCCTTGAAAAATGCTCGAGTCTCCCATTGACTTCATTGGGACTCGTTATTTGAGACGAGCACTCGAGCATCGGGAAAAGTTCGTCTCGAATAACGAGTACCCGAGCATTTTAGTGCTCGCTCATCTCTATTCATAGCCCATACTTTGGGGTCGGGGTGTCACCCTTCTAGGTGCTCTAATAGCTATACCTAAAGGCACCACCTATTTGAGGCTCGCGTCCATAATGCACACTTTATTGTGTATATTTACATTACCATATACTATTATTATCTTTATATCCTTTGACTGTAAATAGGCCTTCCGTTATTACATCTTTCCCTTACCCAATATGGCGATCGTGGACACTTAGAGGTGATCCACGCAGGCGCCGTCGTACAAAGAATTAGGTTGCATCTCCCTCTTTCAAGATGGCGCTGACAGCAGCCCAAATCTGTTATGCGCATGCGTGACATGCGCACTTTAGATTTGCTCTCCACTACACATCACAGACATGCGCAGTCGCACTGTTGAGACGCGACTAGCGCTTGTTTTAATTTTTCAAAGGAGACTCCCACGCAGGGAGTCTGTGACACAGTATTACTTTATTATGATTTTAGAAGGACCTCACTAATGTACTTATTAATGCACTGTCCTATAACTATTGTAATATGGATTGATGGAGCACGATCAACTGCGCTTTTATTGTTTACCTTTTGTATGATGTCATCACACTGTGACTATATATACTTGTATGTAACCAGACACACATTGCTTGACAAAGGCTGAACACAGCCAAAACGATATAAGATGGAGATGTGCTTAAAAAGAGATGTCTAAAACATCAGGTTTGAATTTAACAAAATGCTGAGAATTTGCTTTTATTTAAGACAAGAATACACCCTAGGAATGGAAAACTTTATAAATGCATAAATATGTTATAATAATTAGAGTATCTTTATAGATTTTTTTCCATTTTCAGCTAAGCAGGAAGGAACAAACAATGCAATAACTTAAGTTTCATAGTTATACTATATAGAGCCACATACCAGGTGCCACCTTATAATGCTCTCATAACCTGCAGTAGCCTTAGGAAACCACATAATATTTTAATGTTATTTTCCTGCAATTATATTATCAATTACCATAAATTCCTAAACAATATATTTTTATTTAATCTTAAACTGTTTGTGGGTAGTATTCTCATTTATACTACTTGTGCACAAAGTCATCCTATAATCAGATTAATATTAAAAAAAATTCATTAGCTGCAGTCAGTTTAGGTGACACTGGTTGAATAAAACATGCGTGAACTGAAATTGGAGCAGAGGCAGAGGTGAACAAAGTGAGCAAACCTACTGCATGATAAATCAGTGAACAGAAACAGTAAATTACTGCCATGTTTTAGACGTGTGTGTTACTTTGTGATTCTTTCTGAAAGTTTAGATAACTAGCATTTGGTAGTGACAGCTCAATTAACATCCACTACAATGCAGTTTTGGATAATCCCATTGTGATAAATGTGACCAGGGGGTGAAGAGGCCTGCTAGTATGCAAATTCATCTCCTTAATTGGCCTAATTGAGCTAGATTGCTGACAAACACAGCATGTGACTGGGCTTCAAAGACTTTTGCAGACAGATCTACTCCAGGCATTCCCCTCCCCCCCACTCTATACACACAAAGGGCCATAAACTCCAAAACCACTAAGTTGAATAGGGACAGTTATGAAGTTATGGTCCATCTCACCAGAAGAATAAATAGATTTTTGGATTCATGATATTCCGGTGATCATGGGGTTGCAATTTCTGGAACTCTAGGATACTCTGTTCCAGAGATATCAATATTTCTGGATAGAACCATAGAAAATGGGTGATGTTTGGTATCAATGCGATCCAGGGATTCACCAGGATCCAATGATACCAGAACCTTGATCCTGTGGCTTCTCCAGGGTTCTGGTTGTAGTACCATGTAGGAGGGACCCATGACTCCTCCTGTTGGGTTGGCAGAGGTGTGTCCATACCTTTTATATTCAGGTTTCTCTCAGCCAACATTGTCTTTCACCTGGGGGAAATCTTACCATCAACAAGTGCAGAGAGGATCTTAAAGTGTGGACTATCCATCTCCATTAGGGCCACACACATACAAACACAAGGTAACTAACTTACAGAACTGCTGTTATTTGTAGTGCTGCCTTGTATTTTGTACTTTGTGTAACCGTACATATCCCAACTGTATATATTGTTTTGTCTAGTGTGCCCTTAAGGCAATTAAATATAAAACTTAACCTGCGTTGCTCTTTTATCTTGATCACGAATCTCACGTCCGGGTTTCTCGCTTATATGCATGCTACCGGGTTGGTTCCTCACCCTATATAATCGTGTTACGGACCAGGCCTATATTATAGGAGAACTGGTGGCAGCATAAGGCTGAAAATATTCTATCTCACTGAGGCCAGTGAGCGGGATCTTATAGCCATTCAGGGCTGTGATTTATTGTTGTGCCATATCTGGAAGTTGTGTGGACAACTTTAAATCACTTTCTGCACCTCTCAGAACACAATTTGGGAGGTCATGTGCTCCGTGTCTCTACATAAAACCCGTTTCAATCATTTTTATTGGATTTTCTCAAATAAACCTTTATTCAGACATTTAAACGGCAATGCATATATTCTCCTTACAGTTTCCACCATGGCACTTGTATAGAAAGCTAGAACTAGTAGCTGTCCATATCTGAGCTGTATACACCTACAAACACAAACACTAAGCCAATTTTAACCAAAAATATACAAAATCTTTATTACACAATGTTTTTCATTAAAAAATGCAAATTTCACAAAAAAAGGGGGGGGGGGGAATATAAGCGGATAGTGAGGGTGTCACACAGGAAATTAAAAACATGAGCGACTGGGAGAGTAGCTAATACTCAAAAAATCATGTCACATGGGATTAAAGGTGATAATGCAATTCATATAGAAATAACAAAAAACATGCACCAGATACAACACAATTGTCTAAGATGGTAATACAATCTTTTGATGCAAAAAGTGCTCAGTGCATGTGCAAATATAGCAATATAAGCATACCCATGTTGTATTGTATCTTGGCAGATGGGGAGATGATGTTTAGTCTGTGGATGGGACCTGCAGGGACTGGTTAGATGGGGGGCGCAGGTTACTTCTGTTTGGGCCTTGTTTGTTGAACAGCCTGATGGCAGCGGGGAGGAATGACTTACGATAACGCTCCCTCTCACACTTGGGGTGAAGCAGTCGATCACTGAATGTGCTCCCCAATGCCACCACAGTCTCATGCAAGGGATGGGAGCTATTCTCCAGAATAGACTTCAACTTACACAGTGTCCTCCTCTCAGCTACCACCTGCACAGTGTCAAGAGGACCCCCCAGGACAGAACTGGCTATCCTAATCAGTTTGTCCAGTCTGCTCATCTCTCTAGCTGAGATGCTGCTACCCCAACAGACTACACCAAAGAAGATGGCTGGTGCCACTACAGAGTTGAAAGAAGAGCCCCCCGCACTGATGGAGTAAGGCTTGTGCTGGATTTTTTCTGAGAGGTTTTGTAACTATTTAACCTAGCACCTCATATACTGACTTCCAGTACCTTCTGAGCTTGGGGTAATCCCGGAAAATATGAAACAATGAGCCCTTGGACCCAAACAATCTCCAGCACCTTAGGAAATATTGAGGATGTATCATGTCAATGCGGTCTGGTGTAAAATACAATTGCAATATTATTTTAAGAAAGGTTTCCACATGAGCTGTACAACAGAGGGCTTTATGTGAGATTCATATTGCTTTTATCCAAGCTGACTCCTCATAGGTGCTTTCCAATATTCCCTTCCACCTCTGAAAGGGCTGTGTCTTGCTAAATGTCATGCACTCAGAAATATAGCAGTAGAAGGGCTTTAGACCTTTAGTATCTGAGGACATAAGCTTGTACAGTTTGAGGTCAAATCGTACCTCTTGTTGCATGAGGGAGTCAAATATATCTTTCATTCTAAAGGTACAAAAATATATCCCTGTTTGGGAGTTCAAATCTCCTTTGGAGATCGGGGGATGACACTATTTTATGTCTAGTTAAGAGCTGGGAAAGTAAAAATGCTCCTTTTTCCCTCCTTTTACCCCTAAGCTCTCCTCTACCAATTCTACTGTTACGTTAAACACCTCGTTTGATGTTCCCAATTGTGAACCTACATGTAGATTTTCCCTGTATTAGTCCTTGCTAGGGGGGGGGGATTTGTTTTCTGAGTCTGAAGTACCAGGTCTGTTAAGGAGTCTTTCCTCAAATTGTATAGGGCAGCATGGAAGTCTTTTAAATAATTTGGAATAAAAAACGGAGTACCTGTTACTACAAACCTCTTTTATATATATAATGATATACGATATAATGATACTCATACAATGTATGTGTAGATGACCTCTATATTGTATTAACATGTGAATGGTAACTAGATGGATACCTGATGGAGGAAGATAGCAAAACTTCCCAGTCCGATGTGGAGTGGGTTCTTCTTAGTTCCGGAATGTGGTGGTAGAGATGAATCCACAGATGTATTTTTCCAGGCAATCTCCTTCAGGTAATCCAATAACTTTCTTAGACTTGCAGGTCGCTGTTTGCACGTGGAGTAGAGCCCCGGCCGGGGGCTACTGCTCCATACACAGTTCTGATTACGGCCCGTGTGGTGACGTCACCAGGTACGGTAAGTCCAGAGAGACAAACTTGTTCCTACGCGTTTCGAAGGCTGCTGCCTTCTTCGTCAGGGAATTGTGTCATTGTGCATATGGTGTGCTTTTTTAGAGATAGAGCGTCTAAGTAAGTACAATAAACTAAAACATTTTAGGTATATAAAATTTGTCTTTCTATATTTTTTTTGTTTTTTTGGTTAAAAACTAAAATTATACCTAGTGTGCATAAAAAATATTGGTGTTCTTTGTAGGATACTTCAACTATTTATTTGTAATATCCTATATGATGTATCTAAGAAAACTTTGTAATGTTAAAAAGTTGAAGTATATGTTTAGGTTCCCATTTACAAGAAGGCAAATAATTCTATCTCCTGGTTTAATCCTTCGGGTGCTAAAGAGTCAAGTAAAAAAATCAATTTGCTTTCCATTCTTGACATCTGGGAGATGTAGTTCCCTCCTCTCCAACTAGGGTTCACTTTTTCTATAGCGAAAAAACTAGAACCAGCAAATTGTTTTTGATTAAATAATTTGTAGTGTTTTGACAGGGGGTGTTCTTCCAATCCTTTTGTAATATTACGTCCGTGCTCATTAATGCGCTTTTTTAATTTTCTCTTGGTTCGACCCACATAAAGTTTCTTACAAGGGCATATAATACAGCATATGGAACAATTCATATGGTTTTTGATCTTATATTTCTCTGGGCATGTATTAGGTCCAAAAGTTTTTGTTGCCCTTTTATTTTTTGAGGTTTTACATGCATTACAATGTGTACATGGAAAAAACCCATTCGTCTGTAAAAAAAATCTGGTTATAAGGGACATCAAGAACGTCAAGGATAAAAATAGAGTGAGATATAGGGGTAATCTTAATCAAAAAGAACAAAGAGCCATTGTTACATTACAGAAAAATTATAACATAATTGTCCACCCCGCGGACAAAGGAGGGAGTATAGTGGTTCAAAACACCTCGGATTAGCATAAAGAGGCAAAACGGTTATTAGGAGACAAACACACATGTTTGAAATTAAAATCTGATCCCACTGAGGGTTTCAAAAGAGAATTGGGAGAATTGGTGAAAAGTGGCATGACGTTAAATATCCTAAATCAAAAAGAAGCTCAATATATCAATAACTTAACACCTAGAATACCGGTCATGTAACACATCCCAAAAATCACTTTATCATCGGTACCTTAGACGTCACATCGTTATATACTGTCATTGAACACAATAAAGGATGCAACTCGGCAGAATATTTCTTGAGCAAATCAGGACTATTCCTAGATAGTCAAATCAAATACATAGGGGTCTGTATCACGTTTATTCTGACCCATAATTATTTTAAATACGATGACTCGTTTTACCTCCAAACATGGGGTATGGCCATGGGGACCAGGTTCGCACCAAGCTATGCCAATTTATATGTGGAGAGCTGAGCGGATAGATACATTTTCCCCACAGGTAGGCTTGCTGCGAACCTGGTCCTCTGGCACAGATTTATAGATGATGTGTTGTTCATCTGGTCCGGGTGAGAAAAATCCCTTCAAGAATTTTTAAATCATATGAATGAAAATGACTACTTCTTGGAATTTACACCAACATATAGTCAGACAAATGTAAACTTTTTGGACCTAACCATTTATATCGACAAAGGGCACATTAAAACTAAGACCTTCAACAAACCCACGGACAGCAACAGCTTTATTCTAAACACAATCTGTCATCTTCTGATATAGTTAGATGCAATCCCAAAAAAGCCAGTACCTCCGTCACCGTAGGAATTGTCTGGACTTAACAACATTTGAAGAGGAAGCCAAAATACTACAAAAGAAATTTGAGGAAAAGGGATATGAAGAGACGCAATTAGAAAATACTGAACAAATAATAGCAAATATGCATCGATCAAGTCTGCTAAAAGAAGTAGAAAAAGAAAAAGAAAAGGGTTTAAATCTGGAAGATACAGTCACTTCTTTAATAGAAGTCCCCATTATAACCCTGGACACACAAGACAAGGAAATCCTTAAACTGAAAACGTCCAACGCCACTGGAATGTCCTATCCCAGGACAAAATCATTGGACAACAATTGTCAAAAAAACCTACATTTATATTTACAAAAGCGAGGAGTATAGGGACCCTAATAGCACCAACTATAAAGAACAAAATATTAGAACATAATGGTACACAAAAATTTTTTTACAGACGAATGGGTTTTTTCCGTGTACACATTGTAATGCATGTAAAACCTCAAAAAAAAAAGCAACAAAAACTTTTGGACCTAATACATGCCCAGAGAAATATAAGATCAAAAACCATATGAATTGTTCCACTAAGGGAGTCATATACTGTATTATATACCCTTGTAAGAAACTTTATGTGGGTCGAACCAAGAGAAAATTAAAAAATCACATTTATGAGCACGGACGTAATATTACAAAAGGATTGGGGGCGGAGCCTGACTGAGCTGCATGGCAGACGCTCTTTGCTGAGCTCCCGCGGCACAAGATTAGCTACACGGCTATTTCGCTACTAAACAAAGAAAAGGTTCCAGAACGATGGGGGACCCCGAGGTCTAGAAGGGGGCATGGAGACCTGGATAAATTTCTCAGGAAAAGATTCCAGTCGCCGCAAGAAAGAAGCTCCAAGATGGCGCAGGGCAGTCAGATGGAATCAGACGCTCCGGACGACTCGGACCTCGACAGCGTAGCAGAACAGTAGGAACTGCAGGAGTTAATGGACTCGGAGCCTCTCTCTCGAGATCCTTCCTAAAAAAGGTACTGTCTCAGGCAATGGCCCCAGTAATGAAAGAGCTAACGGCTATACACGCGGAGGTTTGCGCCACAAGACAGCGGGTTGAATTGCTAGAGACTGCACATGCCGCCATTACAGAGTACAGTACAGCGCTAGCTCACAACATGGCAATACAAGCTGATGGGTTAAACAATGCTCTAATGCAAATAGAAGACCAAGAAAATCGCAGTCGGAGGAAGAATGTGAGAATTAAGGGTCTCCCAGAATCTTTCACACATGATATGCTAGTAGCAGAAGCTAAAAGGCTTTTTGGGGAACTTCTCACTGAGGAAAGATCACAATCTATCATAATAGAGATAACACATAGAGCACTAAGTCCCCCTCCAGCTAAAGATGATCCACATTGTGGTACTTTGTGGTACATTGTATGTGGCCTGCTAAGCTACAAAGACACGGCTGAAATCCTCAAAGCTGCAAGAGAGAAGAAGGAATTAGAGGTAGAGGGTCAACAAATAACATTCTATCAAGACTTAGCCCCCTCAACCTTATACAAAAGAAGGTTGCTCAGGCCACTAACAACTTACCTGAGGGAACAAAAGATACTCTTCAGATGGTTATACCCCTTTGGTCTATCTTTCATGAAAAATGGGAAAAGATGCACCATTAAAATCCCCAAAGATCTGCTAAAAGCTTGGGATATATTAGAAGTAGATCCTATGGACATTCCCTCGTGGCTACCGGTAACAGAACAACACTTCGAACTTCCAGAACCACCAGTCATCGAGAAATGGGAAATACAGCGCAAGCATAAATCTCCGAAAACCGAAAAGATGGTCACATAGGAACATGCTTGGAACTCTTCAATAATAGAACCTAACAAGTTTCTAACAAGTTTCTACTTTTAAATAGATTGATGTTTTAAGATGTCTTTTAGTTAGAAATAAGATTTAAATCACCCGTCAGAGTGACTTAGTAATACTTGTTGATTACTATTAAACACTTAAGGTGTAGTTAATCAGTGCCTTTAACAGTCAGGCACTACACTATTACTCCCATTACCACCCCCATTATCCTCTACAACCTCGAGCTCATAATAACAGAGATAACTAAGATCTTTAAGGTATGCCACAAGGTATACATTAAAGTACACAAATTTTTTATCCCCAGATACCAACTATGGCGAAGAAGGGAAAATGAATGTAGAGCAAGTTTTACATAATGGTTCAATTATGTTTTTGACATGTTTGTGTTTTATGTTACTTTTTAGAGTCCAAAACGCCATGAGCCTGAGGTCCTTAAAGAGCTGATTTTCTATGGAACATCTGATATATAATGGCAGATATAATGTTAGAGGCCTGAATTCACAAAAAAAAGGTCACAACTTTTACAATTACTTTACAGTGATAAAACGGATATATGCTTTTTGCAAGAAACGCACCTGCGAAATAATTGTACCATGCCATTTTCACAAAGCAGATTCACCCAGAGATTTTTTAACAATTACTGTAAAGCAAAAAGAGGAGTGAGAATTATAATATCACGTACAGTCCCATTCAAACACACCATGACATGGACAGACACAGAAGGAAGGGCGATCATGGTAAAGGGGAAAATAGGACATATGGCTGTGACCCTAGTATGCTTATACGCCCCTAATGTAGGTCAAGCTCAGTGGCTTAGAGACATATTGAGAAAGGTAGACACCATGTCAAAAGGATATAAGGTATACGGTGGCGACATCAATATTGCCCTAAATCCACTCATTGACTGCTCCACCGGTTCTTCTTCTCAGTCACAAAAATCAATTAGGATTGCTCAAAAAGCTATTCATGAAGCTGGGTTACTTGATACATGGAGACTAATGCATCCCAAGGAGAGAGATTTCTCACACTACTCAGCAGTACACAAGACATTTCAACGATTGGACCACATCTTTACGCCTATATCAACACCAGATATTATCAAAACAGCAAGAATAGGACCTACTTCTGCCTGAAGAGAGAACACTTAAAACCTAATGTTTATTGATTACTTATTAAAATTGGGGCCACTCATCAGCCAAAAAATCGAATCAGGCATTCAGTAGGTGCAGGAGTCGGAAATCCCTCACTTAAATATTTCCGATCGTGCGTTTGCTCTCTGTGTGAGTGGCAACCATGCAGCCTATTTATTCAGTTTCTGATCGCTGCACAGTGCCACATATCACCACCAATGGATCGGGTGCTGTATACATTGGTAAACACACTATTATATATCCTATGTATATCCTCCGCCTGACGCGCTTCTACACTCCCTTCATGGGTAGTGTGTCATCAGAGGCTTAAGATTGATCTATAGGATTGAGAGACAAGTGCATATTGTCATTTCTCTGCACTTGTTAGTGTCATGCCGGCACTGTTTCGGCCGTATGCGCGCGCGGCTGAACGCACGAAATATAAAGGGAACGCCACACCTCCTTTTAGGGAGGGTCCCGATAGGTCACCATCTCACCAATCACGGCGTTTCCCCAACAGTAGGCTCGTCCTGCAGTGATCCAATAGGACTGCACCGGGGACTTCACTTGTCATGAAGCAGTTCGTCCGCTTGACAAAAACAAACCGGCGACAACCCAGTGTGTATGACAGTGTATACACCGGGATATGTATCAACCGCACTCAGTCAAGTATGTTGAAATATTGCAGTATATCTACATTCCCTATTAGGTTGATGCCAAAGTAATTAAATGTTGTATTGAGGATCGTATTGCGATTTATAAAACTGGGATCAATCCACACTTTAAAATCAAGGAGTCAGATAGAAGGTATCCGTCTGAGGAAACAATATGGGATCCGCTTTACCATTTGGTAAGTTAACATATACGTACAGAGAGCGGATCCATTTGAAGGACAGATAAATACGTAAAGGTGACAAAAGTAAAATAAAATAAAATAGTTCTCAAATGTATGTACAGATGTTACAAGATATTGGAGCGAACACACATAGCCAAACTGTAGGGTATGGGACAAATATGGGGGATTATATGGAAGATTATAGAAAACAGCTATAAACAATCTGGTCATTCAGACCCAGAGGTTTTTCGGTTTCTAAAACGCTTATCCATCTCGCTTCCCGTTGAAGGAGGATGCGATCAAAATCCCCCCCTCGAACTGGTGGTGTTACCAGTTCCACCCCCTGAAATTTGATACTTAGGAGGTTGCCATTGTGTTTGTCCCAGACATGACGGGCAATTGTCGTGTCCCTGGAGTTTTTGATATCCCGAACATGTTCCCTAATTCGTACCCGGAACTCCCTCAGGGTCTTTCCAACATACTGGATGCCACATTGGCATGTCATCAGGTAGATCACCCCCATGCTTTTGCAATTGATAAATTGCTTATTTTTAAACAACCTTTGGGTTGTAGTGCTGGTGAATGATTTGCTTGTGGAGATAGATTTACATGCCTTGCATGATCCACATTTATATGTGCCAGATGGTGGTTTGGGCATCCAGGTGTCGACTGTGGGTGGTTCCAGGTGACTATGGACTAGTTTGTCTCGAAGGTTCTGGCCTCTCCTGTAGGTGATTTGAGGAAAGTCACCAATCTGGTCTCCCACATCAGGGTCCAATTTCAGGACCTTCCAATGGGTGGCCAGAATGTCCCTTACTTGTTGGTATTGCGAGTCATAGGTCCCTATAATTCTTGTTGATACTTGTGCAGGGTCCCTAGTTTTGGGACTGAGGAGGTCTTCCCGCTTGCTGGTTAGGGCCTTCTGATGCGCAATTTTTAAGACATCACCGGGGTACCCTCTATCTTTAAATCTGGATCTGAGGTCTGCAGCGGCCGAAAGATATTCAGGCATATCGGAGCAGTTTCTCCTAACTCGGAGATACTGTCCCTTAGGTATCCCACGTTTCAGTGGTTTGGGATGCCAACTGTTCCAGACCAGGAGAGAGTTGCTTGCTGTGGCTTTTAGTACTCAGCCTCCCTGTCTCAGTTTTGGTGATGGATAAATCCAAAAAAGAAATCGTTTTTGGCTGAATTTCCGCAGTAAGGAAAAGACCAATTCGGTTTGAGTTCAGAGCAGCAACAAATTCCTTAAAAAGATCTTGCGATCCCCTCCATAGAATTAAAATATCATCTATGAATCTAATCCATAAAAGAACATGTGATGTAAAATGCTCCAAATTTTCGTGGAAGACCAGCTCCTTCTCCCACCAGCCCAGGTAGAGATTAGCATATGTGGGAGCACAAGGGCTCCCCATAGCAACTCCCCTGAGCTGGTGGTAAAATCGGCCATTGAAGGTGAAAAAATTGTGCTCAAGCACAAACTTCAGCAGTGCTAAGGTAAATTCATTATGTTCACTAAACTGAGTCCCTCTGGACCTCAGAAAAGACCCCACTGCATGATACCCGATGTCATGGGGTATGGAATTGTACAGGGCTTCAACATCCAGAGATGCCAGGAGGGTTTCTGGGTCAACAATTATGCCCTCTATCCGTTTCAGCACGTCCATGGTGTCCCTTACGTATGACGGCAGTGTCAATACGTATGGACGGAGGATCCGGTCAACATATAGACTGGCATTCTGGGTTACACTATCAATGCCCAAGACAATAGGACGACCCTTCAGGGGATTACACCCCTTATGGATCTTGGGAAGACCATAAAATGTAGCGATCTTCGGGCATTTTGGTGTAAGAAAATCCAACTCAGTCATACTAATCAAGTTTAGAGATACAGCATCCTCTTTGGGAAGAGGAAAAGACACACTTAGATATTTCCTCAAAAAAACTTAAGGAGAATATAGAAGCCGCCAAGAAATTCTCGAGTAATAGCGAGTTTGAGAAAAAGGAACTTATTTTACAGAGAACTATTGAGAAGTTCACGGCACAACTGAAGGAACGTAAACACTATCAGTTTTGTCGCGATACCGAGGATTTCAAGGAGGGCAATATATTTAATTTTGCCAACCCGCACGGTGGTGAAATAGACTCTGAATTAGAACCATCATCTTCTGATTGTGAGGCTTCAGACAGTGACTCCCAGAGAAGGGTCATACCATCAGGATCATCACAACACCAGTACCAAACTCATAGAGGAGGAACTGACTCCTCTGTAAACAGGGGAGGACAGAGGGGAAGAGGACGTGGTTCAAAGAAAGCTGGGAGGGGAGGTTTTTTAGCCAGGGATCCACCGATTTCAGAGTATATGGTCAGGAGAAAACAACCCAAATAGATCAAGTCACTGTTTCCCCACCCCAATCACAAAATTTGTTACAAATAATCAATCTGTCCCATAGGGAATTGACAGCGATGGAGAAAAGGGTGCTAAGCCTTGGGCTCTCATTTGTACCCACACCGAGGTTTGATAGGTTTACTTGGGTCAAGGACTTACAATTGTTTATAAGAAAATTAAAGTGGAAGAAATTCTTTGTCCATCACAATAGAAGGCAATGCTTGGAATTGGGGCTTGAGGAGGAGGACCTTGAATGTCTTAACGTCATGACCGTCCTTATCAATGAAAACGAGCGTGATTTGGGGAAAGGACCTTTCACGAATTTCAAGAGACCCTCAAAAAAGTTTCCCCCTGTTAACAATGACTCACCACTGGATGTGTTTTTGAGCTTAGTAATGGATGACTTAAAAATCCTTGAGATGCATCCCAAGGGCTCTAACTTCAACATCAGTGGAGAAGAACATAAATGTATCCAGGGCTTGATGAATGACGATTCGATCGTAATCAAGCCCTCGGACAAGGGGGGAAACTTAGTCATACTTGATAGGGAACAATACATCAAGATGTGTAAAAACATTCTGAGGGATGGGGAATGCTACCGTGTATTGGACGAAAATCCTACCCCCACCTTTACAAGGGCCCTCATGCACCTTCTTGAGGATGCTGTATCTCTAAACTTGATTAGTATGACTGAGTTGGACTTTCTTACACCGAAATGCCCGAAGATCGCTACATTTTATGGTCTTCCCAAGATCCATAAGGGGTGTAATCCCCTGAAGGGTCGTCCTATTGTCTTGGGCATTGATAGTGTAACCCAGAATGCCAGTCTATATGTTGACCGGATCCTCCGTCCATACGTATTGACACTGCCGTCATACGTAAGGGACACCATGGACGTGCTGAAACGGATAGAGGACATAATTGTTGACCCAGAAACCCTCCTGGCATCTCTGGATGTTGAAGCCCTGTACAATTCCATACCCCATGACATCGGGTATCATGCAGTGGGGTCTTTTCTGAGGTCCAGAGGGACTCAGTTTAGTGAACATAATGAATTTACCTTAGCACTGCTGAAGTTTGTGCTTGAGCACAATTTTTTCACCTTCAATGGCCGATTTTACCACCAGCTCAGGGGAGTTGCTATGGGGAGCCCTTGTGCTCCCACATATGCTAATCTCTACCTGGGGTGGTGGGAGAAGGAGCTGGTCTTCCACGAAAATTTGGAGCATTTTACATCACATGTTCTTTTATGGATTAGATTCATAGATGATATTTTAATTCTATGGAGGGGATCGCAGGATCTTTTTAAGGAATTTGTTGCTGCTCTGAACTCAAACCGAATTGGTCTTTTCCTTACTGCGGAAATTCAGCCAAAAACGATTTCTTTTTTGGATTTATCCATCACCAAAACTGAGACAGGGAGGCTGAGTACTAGAGTGTTCAGAAAAGCCACAGCAAGCAACTCTCTCATGGTCTGGAACAGTTGGCATCCCAAACCACTGAAACGTGGGATACCTAAGGGACAGTATCTCCGAGTTAGGAGAAACTGCTCCGATATGCCTGAATATCTTTCGGCCGCTGCAGACCTCAGATCCAGATTTAAAGATCGAGGGTACCCCGGTGATGTCTTAAAAATTGCGCATCAGAAGGCCCTAACCAGCAAGCGGGAAGACCTCCTCAGTCCCAAAACTAGGGACCCTGCACAAGTATCAACAAGAATTATAGGGACCTATGACTCGCAATACCAACAAGTAAGGGACATTCTGGCCACCCATTGGAAGGTCCTGAAATTGGACCCTGATGTGGGAGACCAGATTGGTGACTTTCCTCAAATCACCTACAGGAGAGGCCAGAACCTTCGGGACAAACTAGTCCATAGTCACCTGGAACCACCCACAGTCGACACCTGGATGCCCAAACCACCATCTGGCACATATAAATGTGGATCATGCAAGGCATGTAAATCTATCTCCACAAGCAAATCATTCACCAGCACTACAACCCAAAGGTTGTTTAAAAATAAGCAATTTATCAATTGCAAAAGCATGGGGGTGATCTACCTGATGACATGCCAATGTGGCATCCAGTATGTTGGAAAGACCCTGAGGGAGTTCCGGGTACGAATTAGGGAACATGTTCGGGATATCAAAAACTCCAGGGACACGACAATTGCCCGTAACATCTGTACATACATTTGAGAACTATTTTATTTTATTTTACTTTTGTCACCTTTACGTATTTATCTGTCCTTCAAATGGATCCGCTCTCTGTACGTATATGTTAACTTACCAAATGGTAAAGCGGATCCCATATTGTTTCCTCAGACGGATACCTTCTATCTGACTCCTTGATTTTAAAGTGTGGATTGATCCCAGTTTTATAAATCGCAATACGATCCTCAATACAACATTTAATTACTTTGGCATCAACCTAATAGGGAATGTAGATATACTGCAATATTTCAACATACTTGACTGAGTGCGGTTGATACATATCCCGGTGTATACACTGTCATACACACTGGGTTGTCGCCGGTTTGTTTTTGTCAAGCGGACGAACTGCTTCATGACAAGTGAAGTCCCCGGTGCAGTCCTATTGGATCACTGCAGGACGAGCCTACTGTTGGGGAAACGCCGTGATTGGTGAGATGGTGACCTATCGGGACCCTCCCTAAAAGGAGGTGTGGCGTTCCCTTTATATTTCGTGCGTTCAGCCGCGCGCGCATACGGCCGAAACAGTGCCGGCATGACACTAACAAGTGCAGAGAAATGACAATATGCACTTGTCTCTCAATCCTATAGATCAATCTTAAGCCTCTGATGACACACTACCCATGAAGGGAGTGTAGAAACGCGTCAGGCGGAGGATATACATAGGATATATGATAGTGTGTTTACCAATGTATACAGCACCCGATCCAATTGGTGGTGATATGTGGCACTGTGCAGCGATCAGAAACTGAATAAATAGGCTGCATGGTTGCCACTCACACAAATCTGTCAGCAGTGTGCAGAGAGCAAACGCACGATCGGAAATATTTAAGTGAGGGATTTCCGACTCCTGCACCTACTGAATGCCTGATTCGATTTTTTGGCTGATGAGTGGCCCCAATTTTAATAAGTAATCAATAAACATTAGGTTTTAAGTGTTCTCTCTTCAGGCAGAAATATTCATGCACCTGAACACAAACAATTATAAAATCTTGCTTTTTGCACTTTTCTTTATTAAGAATAGGACCTACAACACTTTCAGATCATGCATCAGTTACAGTTACTATATCCCTAACTGACTTAGCGAATAAACCAGTTCTATGGAGACTTAATGAGACATTCCTGGATGACCCTAAACAAATAGAAATTATGGAGAGGAAATTAAATTTCTACTTCGCTAGAAATAGACCAAAAGACACCACGCAAACAATAATGTGGGAAGCACATAAAGTTGCTATAAGAGGGGAATTAATGGCTTTAGGAGCCTGGTGGAAAAAAGAAAGAGAAAAAAATGCAAGAGTTGATAGCTCGCATACTATCCATTGAAACAGCAGCAAAATGGTCCAAAGTTAAAGGGAAGATGGAGGAATTACTAAAGGTGATAAATGAACTTTTAGATCTGCTAAATTCACGGTCAGCTAAGCGGGTCCAGTATGCAAAATTCACACAATACATGCAAAGACAAAGGTAATAAGCTAATGTCCCATCTTATCAAAAAAGAAAGGGAGAAGGCATATGTAGACACCATTGTGTCACAAAAAGGGAAAAAGTGCTCGAATACTGCAGATATTGCTGAAGCTTTCCGTAAGCTCTATACAATTTAGAGGGGAGTCTCACGGAGGATACCTCTGATAAGAAGGAACGCATAAACACCTTTTTAAATAAAATTACTCTTCCTTCACTGAGTGTAGTAGCGCAAAAGGAACTAGCAAAACCAGTCACACAAAGTGAAATAAAAGGGATCATATCGTCTCTTCCCCTAAATAAAAGTCCAGGACCAGATGGTTTTCCCCCAGGATACTATAAAAAATTTGTGGAAGTTCTATCCCCACATCTTACAGATTGGTGTAATGCAATGTTAGAAGGGGTACCACTACCAAAACATGCGCTATCAGCAACGATTGCAGTACTCCCCAAACCAGGGAAGGACCCATAAAACTGTGGCAGCTACCGCCCTATCTCTTTACTTAATGCAGACGTTAAGATTTGGGCAAAGCTCCTTGCTAGGAGACTGAGCCCATATCTCCCTGCTCTGATAAACAAAGAACAAACTGGGTTCGTTCCTGGAAGAGAGGGAAACCACAATTCAGCCAGAGTTATACAAGCTATTCATTATGCTACTACTAAGAAAATCTCCTTAGTCCTTCTCGGCACAGATGCCGAGAAGGCATTTGATAGGGTCTCATGGCAATACATGACAGGAACACTACAACGGTTTGGGGTTCCTCAACCATTTATAGATGCAGTGATGTCCTTATACTCAGACCCTACAGCCTGTGTAAAGGTAAATGGAGCGCTGTCCAACGCCTTCCGGATAAGGAATGGAACAAGGCAGGGTTGCCCATTATCACCAACACTTTTTATAATGGTGATGGAAACATTATTACAGTCAATAAGGGAACATTCACATATCACAGGTCTCAAAGTCCTTACCTCAAGTTATAGACCTCTTCAAAGAGTTTGGGGCAATCTCAAACTTCAAGATAAACTTTGGGAAATCAGATGCACTTAATATTACCACCCCAATATGTATAGTTAAAGAGCTCCAAAACAACACTCCATTTAAATGGCAACCTACAAAAATCACTTATTTAGGAGTGCAGATAACTAAGAATGTGTCATCCCTCTTTAAGGAAAATTACACCCCACTATTGAACCAGCTTCAATCTAGTCTTTCCTCATATGCTCTTCCATTTGTTTCATGGATAGGAAGGAAAAACCTACTTAAAGCCTTCATAATGCCTAAAATCTTGTATCTGCTGCAAATGATTCTGATAGCAATACCAAATGTGTTTTTCTCAAAACTAAGGTCAGTCTTCAGCAAATTCTTGTGGAGGGCCAAGAAGTCGAGGCTGGCTCATGAAAAGACTAATCCTTAAAAAGAAGGATGGAGGATTTGGGCTACCAGACGCCAAAACATACCAACAAGCCATACACCTTAAAAGGTGGACACAACTCAATAATGAAAACTTGGGGAATCTGGGAATAGAATTGGAAAAAAACGCATTAAGGCCTAAACAACTAGCTAAACTATGGAATATACAAACAACTGATCACAGCTTAAACCCAATAACATTAGGGACAGTTAAAACAATGCAAGCACTTGGAATAGGAAAGCAGCTGCTAAACACACCATCCCCTCTGATGCCTAGTAATCTAATACCCTTCCTACTTAAACCCAATAGGAAAGACACACCAGACATTTGGTCAACATGGTTGAATACCACATTGAAACAGTTCCATGCCAGATCATACGAAGAACTAGAGGAGACTCTTAAGAAAACAAAAAAAGGGATATCATTCTTGCAAATAGCAGAACTTAAAAAAAAGAGGAGTTGCCCAAAGGAGCTATTTCAATCTTTTATGATTATATAATTAATAGGAAGTCAAGTGTTAAACCAGCCTATATTACTGGGTGGGAAAAGGGACCTAAATATGTGCTTCTCAGACACACAGATTGGAAAGATCAACAAAAACTCCCACGGTTTTTCACGATGTGTGAGGATACAAGAAACTCGTATAAGACAGTGACACGGTGGTATAACACCGGTAGTATTAAAACAAAAGGGACTAAGTGACTCAGAATCATGCTAGAGATGTGGTACAGGGAAAGGGACACTAGGCCACATTTTATGGGGCTGTCTACTTATACAACACTATTGGAAAGAAATAGAGAAACAAATTAAACATATCACTGGAAATAATCTAACACTCACACCTGACTCTGTCCTCTTATGGCTCCCACACAAAAGTTGGATACCAAACAAGAAAAACCTTACCACCCAACTGATTCAAGCAGCCAGACTTGTGATTCCACCAAAATGGTTACTGAAAGACCCACCAACGGTGGAAGAATGGATAGAAAGAGTAGACACTATATACAGAATGGAAGAAATGGTCAGCTGGGAAAATAGATCTCACCATAAATTTTCACTCATTTGGGAACCATGGAAGAAATTTAGACATAAACTTCTCCACTGATGTAACACCTAAATACACTATTAATTAGGGAAAATATCTAGGAAAGAGATACGGTACAATTTGCAAACAGGCCAACTCAAGTAAGGAAATAGAATTCATTTAAGATAATGACAAACAAGTCAATACTGCGGTTTGACCTCAGGCTCACTGCTGGACATCCTGGTTTTAAGTTCAACAGTTTAATAGTTATCCAGGAATACAAGGTATTGCTATACCTACCCCCCTATCTATCCCTCAACCTAACTTTCTTACCCTTCCCCCTCCCTTATATTTCCCACTATCCATGCTCCCAAATGTTATACCAAACAAATATGAGATGATTTAACTTTGCAGAATATGATGTGCTATCTGACGCCCCTGTGAGGGCAATGAGTGTTAAAATGATCCACTCTCGATCTGTGAGAGTGACTTTTAGAAATGCAATGTATTCCTACTGTTTGTTTGAAAAACAATAAAAAGATTAAAACAAAAAAAAATAAATATTACAAAAGGATTGGAAGAACAGCCCCTTGTCAAAACACTACAACTTATTTAATCAAAAACAATTTGCTGGTTCAAGTTTTTTCGCTATAGAAATAGTGAACCCTAATTGGAGAGGAGGGAACTACATCTCCCAGATGTCAAGAATGGAAAGCAAATGGATGTTTTTACTTGACTCTTTAGCACCCGAAGGATTAAACCAGGAGATAGAATTATTTGCCTTCTTGTAAATGGAAATCTAAACATATATTTCAACTTTTTAACATTACAAAGTTTTCTTAGATACATCATATAGGATATTACAAATAAATAGTTGAAGTATCCTACAAAGAACACCAATATATTTTACGCACACTAGGTATAATTTTAGTATTTAATCAAAAAAACGAAATTTTTTTTTTGAATAAAGCAGTTTTTAACAACATGACATCATATAGAAAGACAAATTTCTATACACCTAAAATGTTTTAGTTTATTGTACTTACTTAGATGCTCTATCGCTATAAAAGCACACCATATGCACAGTGACACAATTCCCTGACGAATTAGGCAGCAGCCTTCGAAACGCGTAGGAACAAGTTTGTCTCTCTGGACTTACCGTACCTGGTGACGTCACCACATGGGCCGTAATCAGAACTGTGTATGGAGCAGAGCCCCCGGCCGGGTGCTCTACTCCATGTGCAAACAGCGACCTGCAAGTCTAAGAAAGTTATTGGATTACCTGAAGGAGATTGCCTGGAAAAATACATCTGTGGATTCATCTCTACCACCACATTGCGGAACTAAGAAGGACCCACTCCACATCGGACTGGGAAGTTTTGCTATCTTCCTCCATCAGGTATCCATCTAGTTACCATTCACATGTTAATACAATATAGAGGTCATCTACTCATACATTGTATGAGTATCATTATATTGTATATCATTATATATATAAAAGAGGTTTGTAGTAACAAATAGATCAGTGCAGGTACTGTGTTTTTTATTCTTTTTTTAGTAGATCCATCTAAGATCTACATTGAAGTTGGGGTGCAGGTGACCTCTTCTGTTACCAGTGACAGTCACATAGTTCTTTCATTTATATTTAGGATTGTGTCAAACTCAACTTGTATAGTTTCTTTTAATTAATTTACTATTTCTACACAATGTTTCAGTGGGGGTTTGAGTACACAATTTTGTATTTGAGGTGTCTAGCCCTTAATTACAAGAAAAATAGTTTTGTACCGTGTTAGCCAATTGAATAAATTCTGGTTGCTTTTAATAGGTCCTCCGCATTTGTAGAGCCCCCTGTACATCAGCCAAGTATCTTTTTTCTTTTTTAATATGTCATCTCTTTTAATTATGTCTTATGATTTAATCCAAAAAATTTTTAGCTCTATTTAATATCCACTTGGGATATCCCCTCCTCTCTTATTTGTATGGCTTCTGTGTTTTCAGGTTCTAATTGTTTTTCCTTCCTCTGCCTGTAATATTAAATCCAAAAAAACGATACTATCATGATACATAGCATATGTGAATATAAGATTTACGGTGTTATTGTTTAGAGAGGAGACAAATTCTGGTACGACCCCTTTCCCTTGACCAAGCTTGTTTTTTCTTAAACTTATAAAATTGCCTTAAGTGACTTAGTAAATATAGTGATAAGTATTTTAGACATTTTTTTTTTGCCGCAAATTACTCCAGAATACTGAAAGCATACAGCTTCATAAATCTCTCCCTTTGTGCTTAACAGACACTGCAGTATTTTTTTAAAATGATATTCTAAACATTATGAAACAGGATAATTTTATTTTTTAGGTAAGCCAGGGCACATACAATCTACACTCTACATTATAACATTTAAAATTTATATTTAACTAATTTACTCTAATGGAGGGCCTCGTATTTGATTTATTTTCCAGGACACTGAAACTCCCCTGAAGTCAGAAAAAGACTCTGCAGCCATTATATGGTCAGTAATGTCTGGCTGATGTGGTAAAAGACAGCAGGCTTCACTTTGCATATCAAGAAAGTTGTGCATAACTTTTTATAGATGTATATTAGTAAATTACCTAATATCCGTCCTCCCACACTCAAAAAATGCCAAATGAGTCCAAATTTGAAGTGACCCAGAAAATTTGATAAAGCCGAAAACTACATTTTGGAATTCAAATGACTTTCTTGCTAGGTACTAAAATGATCTATTTAAAATAACAGGTTCGTTGAATTTTGAATTTACAGAAAGTTTTTCTTATGTTTAAATTTGTTTGGGATGATATTACGTGTATTATCTATGTCCAATCTACCATATTTTATGAACCTGCTCTTCACTTGCGGTTGATAAGGTATTAAACCATATTTTCCAGATATATTTAAGATCATGTTGAGAGCTGCAAGCTTAAAATTTGTTTTATGTGTTTTTATAATATTTCACGTCCACATATTTAAGCACCATTTTCTGACATGAATGATTTCCGCTATTAAGAATGTTTAATTAGACCATAGAAGGAGATATACAGCAATATAACAATCTCATTATGTTACAGAACATAACATCCAATACAAATCATTGGACATGAGAAATGCAAAAACCATATAAGAAAAACAATAAATAAAATCTATATGAAGCCTAGGGAGAAATATCAAATATAAATTATGAAAATTAAGCAGGTTTAACAATAAAAAGGGGAGAAAGTACTGCATAAAAACATGGTCCATAATAGGAAAAACAGCACTTGTACAAATCCCTCCAATCTCATTCTTTTGTATTTCAAGCAATCATAAAATTTCAAATGAAATAAATTCACTCAAGAACCTTTTTTTCCCCACAAAGCAGTATTTATACCATTGAGTTAGTAGTGTTTACGCCAATGGGCTCTAATCATAGAAAAGTAGGAACATACAGAGCTAAACAGACACTGGGGGTGGAATTCATTAAATTCTAATTTGCAACCAGCCCCCTCCATCTCCATGTTTTGTTTAGCATTAATACTGTATATGATTTCCCTTCTCTCTAAATATTTCCCCTTGACTAATTTGCATTGGCATTCTCCAAATAACAGTACATTTCTGCTTGCATTTATATAAAAGGAATTGCTTGCCAATAAAACCCTATGGAGTTAGGATATGTCAAATATCTAGTGTAACATTCTACATTCAATTCTCTCTAATTGCATTAGGTGGATTTAAAAGTCCCCCAAATAGACCTTGTGAATAAAAAAGGCACAATGTGAATATTATCATACAACTGGCTATACTACAATAAATGAGTCATAGTTCGTAGGGGCAAACTGTCAGAGAGTCTCTTAGGGAAGAGTCTGCGGACCCTCTGGACCACCGCGAGACCAGAATCCGGGATGGTCTTGCTGCGGCAGGGTGCCACCAGGTCGTTCCACGGGTGCGACTAGGGCCGCGGTGGCAGCCAAAATAGTACGGCAGAAAATACAGGAAACAGTCCAAGCCTGAGATGACAGCAGGAATACAGAGGAACACTGATAGCGCTGGCACACAGAGGAACCCTGGTAGCGCTGGCACACAGAGGAACACTGGTAATGCTGGCACGGACTGAAGATAACACTGGACAGGAACCTAGGAAGGCACAGCAGGACACAGGAGCTGGTCACAGTACAGGTAAGGAGTATCAGGAACACGGGAACACAGCAGACATGGGAACACAGAAGGGCTTTCACTTGGAACTGGAAACACTCTGGGCAGCGAGGTCTAGAAACCTTGCAAGTACCTAGAGAATGCTGAAGATCCGGTGGGAAGTGAAGGGAGGTGCCAGATTGTAAGGGCGAGCCGGATTACCAATCTCCAATCAGGTGGACTCTTTAAATCTTGAAGAGCTGGCACTCGTGCCCTAGGAGCGGGCGGCCTAGTCGGGAGGCAGGAGCACAGCCAGGAGCGTGGAGAGGTGAGTCTGGGCTGAGGAGCGGGACAGCTGCCATGGGAACCGCGCCACCGAGATTGGCCGGGTGTGCCCGTGATCCGCGGCATGGATTGCGGGGACACCCATGACAGTACCCTCCCCTTTAGGGCCCCTCTTCTCTTATTCTTCAGCCTCTTCTTCCTCTTTTTCCATCTCCTCAAATTCATCTTGTTGACGGGACACCTGAGGAGAGAAGCTGGAACTGTCATACTAGGAGATACTGTAATGACACCAAGGGAGGTCAATCCCAATACCCCAAGGAGTTGGCGTCTCCTGGACAAGAAGGACGAGCTCTCTTAACTTTCATTGACTCCCCTGCAAGTAGAATGGCTAGAGCCGGGAGAGGCTCTTGGCAAGCCGAAAGCTGTAGTGGCTTCTGGAAAGCCGATATTGGAGCGGCTTCTGGAAAGCCGGTTACTGGAGTGGCTTTTGGGAAGCTGCAGAGGCAGGAATGGCTCTTGGAAAGCCGGAGGAGCACTGGAAAGCTGCAAAGGCTGGAATGGCTCTTAGAAATCCAGAGCAGGGCTGGGAAGCCGCGGAGGCTGGCGTGGCTTTTGGAAAGCCGGAGCCAATCAAGGCAGACCTGGAAGCTGGCCTTGTAGTTGCTGGCAATCAAACATCTACTGATGCATGGAGACAGGCTGGACTGGCTCTTGGAAAGCTGGAGCAGCACTGGGAAGCTGTGGGAATGGAGCCTGCGGCAGCTGGGCGTCAAGCAGCTGTTGAAGAATGGAGGCAATTCTGCCAAGTTGCTCTTCCTAATAAGTAAAAAGTTGAATCCGCTGGGCAACCACACTAGAGAAATCTGCCAGAAACAGATATGGATCCTTGGCACAGCCTATGTCCTTGATCCATGGCCATTGTGGGGTCCGTGACCTAGGCAGGGTCCATGGCCGAATCTTATCATTACAGTTTTTAGGGTGAACGGTCAGAGAGTCTCTTAGGGAAGAGTCTTTGGACCCTCTGCACCACAGCGGGAGATGATGGTGCTAGCCGCAAACCGGGAGCGCAGTCTAAGTGGGATGGTCTTGATGCGACTGGATGCCACCAGGTCTTTCCACGGGTGTGACTAGGCCAACGTAGTAGGGCAGGAAATATAGGAAACAGTCCAAGCCTGAGATGACAGCAGGAATACCAAGGAATACTGGTAGCACTGGCACACAGAGGAACACTGAGAATGCTGGCATGGACTGAAGACACCGCTAGACAGGAACCCAGGAAGGCACAGCAGGACACAGTAGCTGGTTCACGGTACAGGAACGGAGTATCAGGAGCATGGGAACACAGCAGACATGGGAACACAGAGAGGCTTTCACCTCAACTGGAAACACCCTGGAGAGCAAGGTCTGGAAAACAGGAGGGGGGCAGTGTGTATACAGGGGGAGGAGGGGGGCAGTGTGTATACAGGGGGAGGAGGGGGGCAGTGTGTATACAGGGGGAGGAGGGGGGCAGTGTGTATACAGGGGGAGGAGGGGGCAGTGTGTATACAGGGGGAGGAGGGGGGCAGTGTGTATACAGGGGGGGGGAGGGGGGCAGTGTGTATACAGGGGGAGGAGGGGGGCAGTGTGTATACAGGGGGAGGAGGGGGGCAGTGTGTATACAGTGGGAGGAGGGGGGCAGTGTGTATACAGTGGGAGGAGGGGGCAGTGTGTATACAGTGGGAGGAGGGGGGCAGTGTGTATACAGTGGGAGGAGGGGGGCAGTGTGTATACAGGGGGAGGAGGGGGGCAGTGTGTATACAGGGGGGGAGGGGGGCAGTGTGTATACAGGGGGGGAGGGGGGCAGTGTGTATACAGGGGGGGAGGGGGGCAGTGTGTATACAGGGGGGGAGGGGGGCAGTGTGTATACAGGGGGGGAGGGGGGCAGTGTGTATACAGGGGGGGGAGGGGGGCAGTGTGTATACAGGGGGGGGAGGGGGGCAGTGTGTATACAGGGGGGAGGGGGGCAGTGTGTATACAGGGGGGGGAGGGGGGCAGTGTGTATACAGGGGGGGGAGGGGGGCAGTGTGTATACAGCCCCCTCCTCCCCCTGTATACATACTGCCCCCCCTCCCCCTGTATACACACTGCCTCCCTCCCTCCCCTGTATACACACTGCCCCCCTCCTCCCCCTGTATACACACTGCCCCCCTCCTCCCCCTGTATACACACTGCCCCCCTCCTCCCCCTGTATACACACTGCTCCCCCTCCCATATACACACTGACCCCCCTTCTGTATACACACTGCCCCCTTCCCTGGCCCCTGTCATGTCTCCCCCTCTCCTGATGCAGCTCTCTCCGTGTGGTCACTGCTTTCCCCGGCAGGTCATGTGACAAATGACATCATCAAAGGTCCTTCAGCCTGTGGGAAAGCAGTGAGTGCAAATGCTCTTCATCGCGATCTGTGTCCGGAGGATACAGATCGCGATGAGAGAGGAAAGGAATCTCCCGGGCAGCGGGTAAAAAATGAGAAAAAAAGAGAGAGAGCCAGGTGGTTGCGCTTGTAACCAAAAGATGTAGGAAGGAATGGAATCTTCAAGGGTAGAAAAAGGTTACACAATATTTATTGGTAGCAAAAGATCCAATGGTTACGCGTTTCGGGGAGACCCCTTCGTCAGACCAAAAGTGGACGCGCTGACTTGCTGCTCCGGCGGTCAGCACGTTACGGTGCCCTTGGCTACCGGTCCTCTAGAGAGCCTACGAGTTGCTGCAGTAACCTTAAATTGTACCTTTGGAACAAATAACAAGAAATCTTCTCCCTATTGGATAAACAAAACCACTTACCCACAAGTGGTCACCAGGTGAGCACCCATTCTCTCACCACATTTGGCACCTATTTGTCTTTACGTTATCACGCGAGGCGCCGTCCTCTCCCGTTGTTGTTTTTGTTTTCCTTTTCCCGGGCAGCGGGGCAGATGTCCTGCTGACCCGGGGAGATCCAGGGGCCCGAGTGGGCCCCTCCAGTACCCCGGGGCCCCGGCACTTGCCCGGGTTAGCCGGGTGCTGGCGCCGGGCCTGGGTGGAACAGTTTGTTAAGGTTTATAGAGTTTACCATTTTCATTGGTTTTCAGACAAAGCTATTCCTATGGTAGCTACTTCAGGATAGCAACAATATACAATTAGTGCTAGGAAAAAAATCTTGTGTGTAACAATTACTGTTTACTGTTGGCACATATTGTGATAGATAGTGATGTGTTACATGCCAATGATCTTACAGATAGAAAACCCCGGAACAGTGCACTCATAAAACATATTTCGATGCACTGTTTTGCTCTGTATTATGTGATGTTGTTACATTTTGTATGTTGTTTTGTTGCTTCATAATGGAAAGGCATATACTACACCATAAATTTATTAAAAACTATAATGTTGCATCATACAGAAGTATTTGAACAAGAGTCCTTGGATAGAAATGCCAACAATGATAAAAAGAGGAATACAAATACAGGTTATCAAACTTTGGGTCATTTGATCAGACAAACAATTTTTAGTGATGATCCAATTTCAATATTGGATCATATTCAATATTGAAATACATAACAGAAAGTATGTGAACTATACAATGATATTTTTTTCACCTAGACTGTAACTAAGACAATGGATCATATTCTACACCCACAGCAAATACAGAATGTCCAGAAGTACCTCCCTTAAAGTTTTCCTTTTACTACAAAAGGAATGATAGATGAAAAAATATTGCCACATGTGGTTTTTGTGCTTTTTTCTCAGGTGAGCATTGTTATCTTATTATCAAGAAATTCTTCTTTGTGTTAGGTAAAGGTATGTTCCATTAGAGCAACTGATGTTCTTTCAGGTGTTACGGTAGGTAATTTTTCTTCCCATGAAAAATACAGTAGCATGCATTTTTCAATTGTGTTATTAGTTATTCTTAACCCGTATGTTGGCACAGCGATATTTATTTTTATTTTGTAACATTTTTATGTGGTTTTAAGTGCATATTTTTTTTTCAACTTCTGATGCTGGACTTTCTGATGTATTGCAGGGTATTAGTAGTATTAATCTATGCACTTGCATAGGCTAAACACTATGACTTTAACCTTTTAAACCCTTCCCGGGTCCTGGTGCATGGAGAGGGCTCCCGGGCCGAGCCCTCTCCATAGCCGGTAAGACTTTGCTGCATATTGTAGAAAAGGCTTACCGGTAACACCCGTGATTGTGCTAGCATCGATCACGGGTATTGTCCTATCAATCGTCGCCGGAAATGCTGCCAGCGGCTTCAAAAAGATGGCGGTGCATGGGCTCCTTGATGATGCCATGACAGCTTCGGTACTCATGAAGATTTTAACCCATTCATTACAATGTGCACTTTGTAATGAATGAGGAGTAAAATCCCCAAATACTGCCATACTGTAGTATGGCAGTATATGATAGGATCGATCAGACAACCTAGGGTTAAAGTACCCTAGGGAGTCTGAAAAATAGTAATAGTAAAAATAAAAAAAAGTTAAAAATTATGATAAAAAAACCTAAAAATTCAAATAACCCCCCTTTCCCTAGAACTGATATAAATATTAATAAACAGTAAAAATCATAAACGTATTAGGTATTGCCGCATCCGAAAATGCCTGATCTATCAAAATATAATAACATTTTTTTACTTCATTTAATCCCGTAACAGAAAATAGCGCCCAAATTCGAAAATGGCACTTTTTTTCCATTTTGAAAAATATAAAAAATTAATAAAAAGTGATCAAAAGGTCTTACGGTCCTAAAAATTATAGCAATGAAAATGCCATCTAAAGTCGCAAAAAAATGACATCACCCACAGTTCCGTACACCAAAGAATGAAAAAGTTATTGGCGGCAGAAGATGACAAAATCCAAAAAAAAAAAATTTGTACAGGAGGTTTTAATTTTTGTAAATGTATGAAAACATTATAAAACCTATACAAATTTGTTATGCCCCTAATCGTAATTTTCATTTTTCACTCCCCAGAATCAAAAATCTATAACTTTTTTCTTTTTTTACACGAAAAGAGTTGTGTGACAGCTTGCTTTCTGTATAACAAATTGCACTTTATAGTGATAGTATTTAATATTCCATGCCGTGTACTGGGAAGTGGGAAAAAAATTCAAAATGCTGTGAAATTGGTGAAAAAAACGCATTTGCAGCTTTTTCTTGTGGGCGTGGAATTTGCGGCTTTCACTGTGCGCCACAAATGACATGTCTACTTTATTCTTTGGGTCACGTGGATACCAAATTTGTATAGGTTTTATAATGTTTTCATACATACAAAAATTAAAAACTCGTGTAGAAATAATTTTTTTGCCATCTTCTGGCACTAATAACTTTTTTATACTTCGGTGTACGGAGCTGTGTGTGGTATCCTTTTTAGCGACTTTTGATGAAGTTTTCAATGCTATGATTTTTAGGACTGTACATTACGGGTCGTGAAAAGATTAAGATGACGTCATCAATGCCATCTTTCAGTCACTGCCAGCAGGCAGCTCTGGAGTCCTGATTGGACTCCAGGGCTGCCATAGCAACGTTCGGTGCCCCTCGAAGATGGCGGGGGAGGGGGCGAATGTGGGTAAAAGACCCCCCCAAAGGCAGGTTAAATGCCGCGGTTGCGCTGACTGCTGTGGGGGATAGACCCCCCAAGGGCAGGTTAAACACCTCGATCGGAGCCCACTTTGACTGTGGGTGTTACACTGGGGCGGTAGCTATTAGTTCTATCCAGCACCCCCTGTGTTCCGATGCCGGTTTGGCTCAGATTTTGAGCTGAACCTTCATCAGCTCTGCATCCGATATATCGGACGCTGAGTGCTAAGTCACTGCGCTCAGCGTCCGATATATCTGATGCAGAGCGGAAAGGGGTTAAACATATCCTTAGTGCTGAGATTGTTTTCTTGTGACACACTGTACTTCATGTTAGTTGAAAAATTCATTTGATTTTGATTTGAATTATTAAAAAAGGAAGTTTTCCAAAAATGTTGATAAATTCTCCATGTCCAAAGCTCTAAATTATCTACTTTACATATTGATAGTTACCTAACCCAAATAACTTAATTAACTTAAATAATATTTACTAAAATGTCTGCTTCATGTTGCCATGATATGTTTAAGCATCCTCTCATTTTTGAAGGATGTTACAAGGTTTTGGACTTTCGGTGCAATTACGTTAGGGTTGGGTAACACAGAAGACAGGGGATAATGTGCCCTGAGCTTGCCCCAACCTCTGTCCCTTCCTATAGCCCCCCCCCTCCCCACGCTAAACAGTGGGGCAACTACTTGAAGACTCGAAATACACTGGATAAGTATGGGAAGGGAAAACACGAACAGACTGACAAACATAAAACACAAAAGAGTAGTAAACTAGCCGGAGTCACAACGAGAGGGTAGCAAGAGCAAAATCAGTAAGCAAAGGGTCAATGTCAAAAACTAGCTGAGATCACAACAATTCAGACACAGAGCAAGTCAAACATATAGCAAGGAGCAAGTGAAGGAAGGGATTTCAAACACTGGCACAGGTGACTAGTGAAGCTGCAATTTATGCAGCCAGAACCCCACCTCCAGAACCTGATAGGAGCTGGACAACTTCTGGGAATTAACCCCTCATGGTGCAGAATAAGTTAGCACAATCGCAGGCACCAGAGGTGCAGAGGTACCGCAACTCCCAGTAGTCCAGAGCACAACCCTTAAAAAGCACAAGGTCTTAGCAACCACTGCCCGGGGCGCTCGCCAGAGACTGCTGGTAGCGGACAAGAGGTGGAGTTTGCGCGGATACGCGCCGGAGGTCGGAGAACGCTGTTAGCACCACCAGAAATACCAGAAGTCCCAGCATTCTCCCCAGCGAACCTGACATATTGGCAATTTTCATAAAAATTTGAACAATACTCAACAAATTTAAATAAAAACAACCTTTAATCAAGTTTCTTAATAGAGGTGAAATTTAAGAAGTTTAATTTTTGATGGGAAAGGTCATACATTTAGCCAATAAAGGTACACATTCACAATTAGAGATGAGCAAGCAATAAAATGCTCAAGTGCTCGTTATTTGAGTCAAACTTTTCCCGATGCTCGAGTGCTCGTTTCGAATAACAAACCCCATTGAAGTCAATGGGAGACTCAAACATTTTTCAAGGGGACCAAGGCTCTGCACAGGGAAGCTTGGCCAAACAACTGGAAACCTCAGACAATGATGGAAACACCACAGAAATGGACAGGAAACAGCAGGAGCAGCATGCATGGATGCCTCTGAGGCTGCCTAATCGCACCATTATGCCAAAATTATGGGCAAAAGCAGAGCGATGACAGAGTGACCGAGTGAGGTGAGATAGCATCTAAAACACGCAATAATTGACCCTGACACTATAGGGGACAGCATGCGGAGGCAGCGGCAGCGGTGGCGGAGGCAGCCGCAGCGGAGGCAGGATATAGAGTGGCATGGCGACATACCCCAAATGGACTCAGGCTTCAAACCAATTTCAAAAATTCATTTTGGCGAGGATAATGTGTAGCACTGTACGTATCAGTATTTTGCCTGTTTGTGGTGGCAGAGAGGAACCAAGCCCCTGCCTCTCGGCTCCTCCCCACCCAAAATGGACCTGGGGGCTGAAGCGCTTACTTTGAAAAAATTATCATTTTCAAAGCAGACGGGTCGTTTGAATACTTCATCTATGAATAATGGAATAGCAGCAATTCTGATTGCAATATTTGATATCCGATTTCTCCTGAGTATCACCATTGTGGCAAACTGCTATATGAAGGTCTCTGGGAGATCATGACTAAGGCTATACGCCGAAACGCGTCGATCGCTAATATTACAATGTACCTGTATTTGTGATCGCTATGTCGGATTTTAATCAATAAAGGATTTCTTCACCTAAATTGTGAGTGCCGGATCCTCTTTCCATTTGAAGTCTCTGAGAGAAGGTGCAAATCAAATTGTTAATTATATGTGTACACTGCTCAAAAAGTAAAGGGAACACTCAAATAACACATCCTAGATCTGAATGAATGAAGTATTCTCTTCGAATACTTTGTTCTGTACAAAGTTGAATGTGTTGACAACAAAAATCACAAAAAATCATCAATGGAAATCAAATTTATTAACCAATAGAGGCCTGGATTTGGAGTAAAATTGAAAAACACACTACAGGCTAATATTACTTTGATCTAATGTCCTTAAAACAAGTGAAAATCAGGCTCAGTACTTGGTGCGGCCTCCTCCTGCCTGTATGTCCTTCCTATAATGTCTTAGAATGCCCCAGATGAGGTTGCAGACGGTCTCCTGAGGGATCTCCTCCTAGACCTGAACTAAAGCATCCGCCAACTCCTGGACACTCTGTGGAGCAAGGTGATGTTGGTGGATGGAGCAAGACATGATGTTCCAGATGTGCTCAATCGGATTCAGGTCTGGGGAACAAGTTGGCCACTCCATAGCTTCAAGGTCTTCACCTTAAAGGACCTGCAGACTCACTCCAGCCACATGAGGTCTAGCATTGCCCTGCAGTGCACCTACATACAGAAACAGCAAACCTTCTTGGCATAGCTCACATTGTTGTGCCCTCCTGGGTGAGTTCCACTACCTGAGCCCCTTGTGTGGTTTGTAGAGTCCATGTAATGGTACCGCAAGTTTGAGAGCATAACCAATGTTCAAAATTGACCAGCCGGAAAGCATTGGTACTGAGAAGTGGTCTGTGGTCCTTTATTGAGTGTTTCTTGCCAACTGCCTGTGAAATTGATTGTCAATCAGTGTTGCTTTCTCAGTGGACAGTTTGATTCCACAGAAGTTTGATTTACTTGGAGTTATATTGTGTATAATAGTTTCCTTTATTTTTTTGAGCAACCTATTTACTTGTGAAATTGCTGTAAATTGCTACGACCATTTTAGGGTAAAATAACCAATTACAATACAGTTGGTGAATATGGCTTTTTAGTTTATTAAATATTAATGTTTATTTTGTCCCATTTAAAGATTGGTTGCAGTTTTGGTTTCTTATAATTTTCTGAGAACATATTTTTTATCGATCATCACCGTAGAGGCATAGGTTAAACTTTATGTATAGAGATACTAAATGAATGAGGTGAATATTTTTAGATGTTAAGTTTTCCTCCACTAAAACATTTAACTACAGTGCATCCCTATCATTGCCCATATGTAGAGATACAAAGGGGGATTTATCATCACATTGCTTGGTTTCATGTACTACTTTTTGAGAATTTTTTTGTTAAGTCTCAGTTCAGACCAGATCATGTTCTATTCAATAAAAGGCAAACAATTTGATACTAAAGTGTGCAGTCACATAAAAGGCAACAGAAATATGCAGCCCATATGGTACCCCAAATACCATAGGTTACTCATTTTGTTTCTGGCAATGCAACCTCAACATTAAGTTCTATGCTTACAACTTGAATGTCTCATTGTGCACCCCTAAGTATCATGAAACCTGCTGTTACCCTTCAAGAACACTCTAGTAATGTTTCCACAGACTGCAATGCCTTAATAGTTAAATGGCAGGAAAATGCTTCCCCACTTGTTAAATTTTTGATCGAGTATTACATCTTTTCTGTGTCCTTTTAGCATGTTCTTCCAAAAATACCTTATTTGGGTGACATCAGAAGGACTCAGGGTAATTATAAAAATTATAAAAAGTTATATTTATTGTCGTCATCCAGGTTACAGAATACAGAATACTTGTACAGATTATTAGTCATGTGTTAAAGTCAATCAGCCCTTGAAATTATGTTCTGGTGAAGGTTTCATCATCTTCTATTGGTCTTTCTTCTTCCATCTCTTTATTCACATCTCATGTCCTTAAGTCTCCTCCGTATGTCAGCAAGTGAGTGTCAGCTTGGTGCCTGTAAAATGCTCCCCTCCGCCTTGAAAAGGATCACTTTTAAAGTCTGCACTCCTATAGAGTTACATTGTGCGCCAAATTCATCCATTAGGCTTGTTCACATCCATGTATGGTAACATCCATAGAAAAATTCCTTTATGCCCTGCTAACGCAGAGACCATTATATGGTAAAGGCTGACTCTGGCCATATGGATGTGGTAGGGGGTTGTTTCCTTCCATTGTTTATGGTATGTCAAAAATGTACATAGAAGTGCTTACCATATATGCTCCTAATTACACTTATTAGTATTACCCACTTACTCTCCATTCGTATTTTAATCGTATCACATTCGTATCTCCTTGACCATGTTGTGCTTGATCATCTCTTGAGTACATATTCACACCCAAATTAGAATATTGTAAATACGTAACATTTAACACCACCACTGAAAGATCTTTATCTGTCATCTTAAAAAATATGTGCAATTTTGTATTTAACAGAAAAGTAGATGAACAGATTGGCTTATAGTTTTGTGGGAAAAATCTGATGCCTGGATGCTGGCAGTCAGTGACAGGGGGGTTGAGGTGGATTACTTAAAGGACACCATTCATCAGGTCTGTGTCACTAGTCCTGTCACCTCTACCTGTTAGAGCAGCTCACAAAGATCCCATCCCAGCCTTTATCTAGTCAATTCATACATTAATCATTGTAAAATCATCTTTTCTTTATTATGTAAATGAGGCTGGTCACACGATCAGAGGCAGTGATGTCACCCCTGTTACACCTCCCCTCTCCTCCCCCTGTTCATGTCTGTGTGTAATGTATAGTAAAGCATTTCTAGTGTGTTTGCTGTATCTGCTGACATGCTGCATCCTCCTAATACACAGACATCAGCTACACAAGTGCCAGACATGTTCTGCTATAACATGGCTGCCTGGAGCTGCTGTATCTCTCCTATACACACACATGCACACACAGGCTGCAGGGGGCGGGGCCACCAGCACATGGAGCAGCCTTTACATGGAGCAGCTGTCAGTCAAGCACTGGGGTGTGGCTGTGCCTCCCACACATGAATAAGTTGGACAGCTTGAATAATGACTCATTGGACATTTCACAGGTCATACAGCTTTAGGACCTCATTGCTTAGGTTTACAGGCCTGTAGAGGGATAATGAAGGGATAGAGGAAATGCTTTCTAATGGCAGTTTATGAAAATATATTTAGTTTAGGGGGGTTATTTTGCATGACGGGTTCTCTTTAATATACCAAACAGAAATCAATTGCATTTGTATCTTTAAGACACAGACACAATTGCAGGCAGAGTGAGTCTGCATGATGCAAGAGTCTCTGCATTGAAAATGCTATGAGGTTGCCCACAGAAGAACCAAAAGAAGGGAGGAATGAGAACAATGGACCTTAGTGAAGTCCAACTTTTTTTTTTTTTACTGACCACATTCATTGTATAAATTTTCAAGAAAAGCCATATGGAAGGTCTGTATATAATAAGTCCATTGAGGGGGAGGCTGTGTAGTGAATCTGTGAAAGGGCTGTATGTAATTAATCTATGGGGGGGGGGGTGTATGTAATAAATAGACACAGGGGGCAAAGTACCTAGAGGCCTCATACATTATATACAGCCCCCACCCAGTGTATGTTTATTAGATCAGTCCAGAAACATGACTGTATAGGCTCCCTATAAGTCTTTTACTTACAGTATACTAAAATCCATTGCATGCACTATAGCATGTTAAAGTTTCCTTAAAGAAGTTAAAAAAAACTCTTTGCATTCATATATGTGTCCAATTGTTATTGTTTCACCTAACCTAAGATATATACCATTATATTTCTCCTACAAAATAAACTTTTCCCACCAACTTGTCCCACAAAAAAGTGATGAAAAAAGTCTGTTTCTAAATCTCTTTTTGAAAAAAAGAAAAATGTTTTTTACAAACAGAACAACATATAGATAGTATACAATAGGAAAAAAAAGTGGCCAAATGAATTGGGTCAGAATATATCTAACTGGTTGTAGTTACTATAAAGCTTTTTTCTGTGAGCTCTGTAATACTTTACCATATGGAGCGCTTCCTGTTACTATGACAAAATCTGAGAGCTGTGTGTTCTCATGGTGACTGAAAAATGATGCTAGTTCTTGTTCAGAAGGATACATGTTGACATTACACAAATATCACTTTGCTAAATAATAACTGCATTGACATCTGAATCTAGCTAGAGCTTTGCAGGCGACAAAATATTTGCAGATTTTCTCAAAACCAATGTGTTTCAAGAAAAGCATCAGTTTGATTATTTCAGGTTCTTAAAGTATATGGTCAAGTAGCTAATGGATTGAAATTCTGTTATGGTGGTAATTTGTTACATAATAATCTGACATGTCAAATTAGTCCTGAGCAACAAGTCCCCAGTCTGTACCCTCAAGTCACCTCACAGCAGTCTGAACCTAAAGGTCATTACTTTTAAAACAATCAGCCCAGTGGATGAGTGGAAAAACAGGAAAAACACCAAAGCAGTATAGTAGTGTGTATGTGACAACATAAATCAAACATGAATCAGATATCCATAGAAATTCCCTGGCACATAGAGATAATCAAGGAGAGAACATAGATTGTACTTTATTGCAACATATGCTCCAGCACATACCCCATACAAGTGTTTGTCCAAATTCAAATGAATTATCAAACCTTCTTAAAGGGGCACCAACAGATTAGAACATCAAAGATCCATGGTACCAAATTATTTTAAACTGTTGTAATGCAGTCTAGAAAAAGACTACAATAGTAAACAAAGATAGTAGGCGCTAATGCTAAACTGACTACCTGATCTCCCTGCAAACCCTAGTAGTAACTGGTTGACATTGACTTCCCGCACAAAAGGTGACAATAAAGATGGTATCACAGTAGAAAATTGCAAGGTAGAAGGAGAGTCTGAACACAGGCATATGGTCAGAATATCAGAATCAGAGAAAACAATACTATGAGATTAATTAATACTAGATGTATAGCAAGCAAAGAGTATTGGCCAGGTGAAGCTTATAACTGAGTCATAATCTTGGTCTAGGAGTTGAATGGAGAGCAAAACTGTCAATAGCTGCAGGTCAACTACTGAACAACCAGAAAGTAGAGATGCAAGAGAGTGATGGGTGTGGTACAGAATATCACAGTGAAACACAATGACACAATCAGCATATACTCATACATAATTTACCGATATAGGATGACGTGATACAGATGTTACAACTGTGACAGGCCACTAAATTAAATATTGTAAGGCCAGTGGGCAATAGTGCTGCTCTTGGAAATGGCCACAGTTGTTTTTTCAGCTGAAAGCCCCTTTAAACCACTTTACTGGTGGTACACAATGATACTTTTATGTGTGGGTGATTTGGGAACTTGTACTCCAGACCTCTGACCTCTGTTTCTCTCCTTCTGAATGTCTTTCAGTCTTGAAATGATAATTGGCTTAATTGGGAATATGATATCTCTATATAAAAATTACTTGGAATTACATGCATGTGTAAAAAGTGCACATTTTGATCAATCATCCCAGGGGTTGTATCGATCACAATTGTCTTGTTTCTTCTTTGCCTAGTATTTCCAAGAGCATTTAAAAATGATCCCAAAGTAAATGAAGACTAGAAACTTTTTTCCGTTAATCCTCACTGTTAACATAGCACGAGACATGCGGCTTGCCTCTTGCCAACATATGTTTCGCTGTTCAACAAATGTCGCCTCAAAAATAATGAGATTTATGGTCCACTGTGCAAAGCTAACATGGCCTCTTCAGTACACATCGACATTGACAATTACATGACACTTAGCTGAATAATTCTTAATCTAGCACTAATTAGAACAATTTGTATTGCTTGCATCTGCTACAAAGTCTTTTTTTTTTAAAACACAGAAGCAAAACAGAATTCCCACACACCTGGATGGTATTTAATCTTCCAAGCAAATACTTACCCAACATGAGATATCTATAACTCGATCGAATAATTGTTTCAATTTGTCTTAAAACCAACATCCACATATTTCATTTATTCATGAATTATCTATAGTAAAATGAAAAATGTATTAACTTAATAAATAATATTAATTCTGAATTTTTATGAGGTTACAGATCCTAGACTTATTTTTCATGTGGAGAAAATTGGAATATAACAGGTCCAGGATTATAGCCTAATTTAAAATGCTTTCTGTGACAGGGCACTCCCTGATTTGTCACAGCTTTCAATTGTATCAGTGTCCTAGTACAGTAGAAAGATGTAGGATAATTTTGATTAATATTGTATCTTCCCTCCAGGGTCCCCTAAACAGGGACATTTGTCAGGCCCATAATAGGAGCTCCAATGATAACCCCGCCTTGTCCACACCTTGATCATCCTGTAGTCACAGATAGCCAAGGATGTGTTGTTTTATAATAGCACTGGCCATAGCATGTCTTTGGCCTTAGCTTGCAGTGGTAGGCTTGAGTCCTGTCTGAACTCTGTGCTAGGGTGACAGCAGGGGTATGCCTAAACATTCTGCTGCCGGAGCTATAGAATGTCCCCTCCCTACTAGTAATACATCAGGTCATTTATTTAGTATGTGGCTCTTCATACAGTGTCCCTATTTCTAGTTACCGTGCTCCTGATGTTGTCCCACATCTTGCTGCAGGAGATGCTGCCGGACGCAATAGGTTCAACTTACCTCATGGATGGTTTAACCCTGGGTGACAGCCTGGGTGCCCTCTGAAAGGGTGTTGAGTATCACCTCTGGTACCACAGGTTTGTCAACAATGTCCTTGTGGTAGCATCATAGCAAAGCCTTGTCTGGGGCCTGATGGCAGCAATACTGCTTCCCTTTAACCTTCATTGAGAAGTTCTGATCTGTCTTAGGTTTGGGAAGTTTTAGCTACCAGATCCAAGTGGAGGGAACCACAACCCATGTGGAGGCAAAACAAGACCCAACCAGTGGCAGACAGGCAGTGTTCAATAGAGGAGTTGAACATTTGTTCAAGACATGTGCAAGCTGTTGTTGTCTAAAGGGAGGTCAAGCCATAACATTGTGGCCTAAAAGCCTAGATGGGTATAGATGTTATAGCAGGTCAATGGGGTTGAAAGTCCTAAATGATCGGCTGTTTGTACGTAGCTGCCACTGGTGACAGAACTCACAAACAGAATGTAGGAAGAAGAACAACTCTTTAATTAGTGACCAGACTTGGTTATGTAAGCTGAGCCTCCATTCAAGTAAACGGAGGCTGACCAGAAATAACCAGGTTTAACGATGAAGTTGTGGACCACAAAGTAATTGGGGACAGCTAATAACAGCTGCTTGGTGTGGATGCCAGCTGTCAAAGCCCCACAGAACTGTTATTGCTATCCTAAGGCTTGGTCATCAATAGCAATAATCCAAGAAACATAGAATAAAGGATCACAACATCCAAAATCATTATTAACCTGTTGACGCTCAGCGTCCGATATTTCGAACGCTGAGCCGATGCCGGTTCAGCTCAAGATCTGAGCCGAACCGGCATCGGGAAACTCAGGGTGCCAGCTCGAACATATAGCCGGCACCCCAGTGTAACAACCGTGATCGGATTGGGCTCCAATCAAGGGTGCTTAATAGAGATGAGCGAGCACTAAAATGCTCGAGTGCTCGTTATTCGAGACGAACTTTTCCAGATGCTCGAGTGCTCGTCTCGAATAACGAGCCCCATTGAAGTCAATGGGAGACTCGAGCATTTTTCAAAGGGACCATGGTTCGGGAATAAAATGTGTTATTTAACTGAAAAAGAATGTCTTCTGATAAGTTAGCAGATGTATGCAAACATCTGCAATCTATTCTTCACTGTTCCGCGCGTATATTATCTCCCGACAAGTTAGCAGATGTGAAGAACAGTGAAGAATAGGATCATTTAAGTGAAAAACACAGTGAAGAATAGATTGCAGATGTTCGGCACATCTGCTTACTTGTCGGGAGATACGCTGTCTCCGTGCCCCGATGTCTCCGTGCCCCGATGTCTCCGTGCCCCGCTGTCTCCGTGCCCCGCTGTCTCCGTGCCCCGCTGTCTCCGTGCCCCGCTGTCTCCGTGCCACGCTGTCTCCGTGCCACGCTGTCTCCGTGCCCCGATGTCTCCGTGCCCCGATGTCTCCGTGCCCCGATGTCTCCGTGCCCCGATGTCTCCGTGCCCCGCTGTCTCCGTGCCCCGCTGTCTCCGTGCCCCGCTGTCTCCGTGCCCCGCTGTCTCCGTGCCCCGCTGTCTCCGTGCCCCGCTGTCTCCGTGCCCCGCTGTCTCCGTGCCCCGCTGTCTCCGTGCCCCGCTGTCTCCGTGCCCCGATGTCTCCGTGCCCCGATGTCTCCGTGCCCCGATGTCTCCGTGCCGCTCCGTGCCGCTGCCTGATGTCTCCATGCTGCCGCTGCCCCATGTCTCCGTGCTGCCGCTGCCCCATGTCTTCGTGCTGCCGCTGCCCCATGTCTCCGTGCTGCTCCCCGGTGTCTCTGTGCTGCTCCCCGGTGTCTCTGTGCTGCTCCTCGTTGTCTCTGTCCTGCTCACCGTGTTCTGCAATGTATTCTTCACACATATATATTGTTCTTCACATACTATTTTGTTCGCACCGTTCCACGCGTATCTCCCGACAAGTAAGCAGATGTGCCGAACATCTGTAATCTATTCTTCACTGTGTTTTTCACTTAAATGATCCTGTGTTCACTGTGTTCACTGTTTTTATTCTATTCTTCATTGTTCTTCACTGTGTTTTTTTAATTAAATGCTCGATCTCGAGCAGGGGAAATACTCGTCCGAGCAACGAGCAGTTTCGAGTACCTTAATACTCGAACGAGCATCAAGCTCGGACGAGTATACTCGCTCATCTCTAGTGCTTAACCCATTAAATGCCACGGTCAGCGCGACCGCGGCATCTAACATGCCTCTGGGGGGTGTTTCCCCCACGAACGACACCCCGAACCGTTTCCGGAGGGCACCGATCGTTGCTGTGGCATCACTGGGGTCCGATCGGCACATCAGTATACATCAGTATTGCAGAGTATTATCATGAACAAGCAATCAGATGATTGCTTGTTCATGTCCTATGGTGGAAGTAGTAAAAAAAGTATAAAAAAAAGTTTTTCAATAAAAAATAAAGTAATAAATCACTAAAAATGCCCATAAGCCCCATTACATATAAAAAGACATATAACACTAAAAAAAAATCTAAATTATACCACAAACCCCACATATATAGTATCACTGCGTCTGTAACAACCCATATAATAAAACGAAATAATTATTGAATCCGTACGATGAACTTTGTAAAACAAACTGTCAAAAACCCACCAAAAATTATTATTTTTACCTATTGAATCCCACAAAAAAATTCAATAAAAATGCAATAAAAAGTGTTATACATATGTACTTCAGAATGATACTGTTGCAATGTACAACATCTCCCATTTTCCCACATTAGGGTTTCATTTGGCAAATTTAGTAAAACGTAAGAAAGCGTATTCATTTATGGTATCCCCGTAATCGTATCGACCCATAGACTAAAGATAACATGATTATTAGGCTTCAGTACAGAATTGATTATTTTCTACTCCTGCCCTCAAAAAAATTTCTAAATTTTCAACAATAGGGGATAACAACCCCAAAATGGTAACACTGGAAAAAGCCTCTCATCCTGCAAAAAAATCCTGTCACATGGCCCCAATAACGAAAAAAGCTAAAATTTTATAGCCTACAAAAGGGGCCAATGAGGAAAGTAAAATTCTGGCAGCTGCAGGACGCTCCTTCCCTTCTGCACCTCGCTGTGCACCCATAAAACAAGTCACGGCCACCTGCGGGGGAGGGAGGGGGGAGTCTCTGCACTCGGGAGAAATTGTAGAACAAATTGTATGGTGGATTTTTATCTTTTTATCTTTTGGAAATGTGTCAATTTTACGGCTAAATGAACGTATAACCTGCACAATTTGACCATTCTAAATTTCACCTCCATTTTGATGTATTTACTATCAATATCTCAAGCGGTTAACAATCTTCGTAAAAGTTGTTTCTGATAGTTTGAGGGGTGCAGATTTGAAAATGAGTCGGTTATATAGGGGGTTTTTGATGCCAAATATGTAAAATTTCATTCAAAACTGTATTTATCCCCAAAAAAGTCAATTCTGAAAATCCGGAAAATCGCTATTCGATTTGTAAGCCGCGTGACCTCAAAATAAATTATCCAGACATTTCAAAAATTATGATGTAAATGTAAAGTAGACATATGGGAAATGTTATTCAGCAATTTATTTAGGTGGTAAATCTGTCTGCCTGAAAACACAATGCTTCCGTATTTCGAAAATGGCAAAATTTTCTAAAAATTCATCATTTTTTCTTTTTTTTTTATGTAAATAAGCGTAAAACTTATCAGCCAAAATTTAATACTAAAATGAAGTACAACATGTGGGAAAAAACTATCTCAGAATTACTTTGATAAATAAAAGTGTTCTGAAGTTATAACTATTGTGGGGATTTGACCCAGTAGAGACCGTGGTAGCGGGGTGCTGTGATGCAGTTCAAGACAGTGACACCAAGGTACAGTCCAAAACAGGTCTTGCCTGCGTTTATTGCAGCAGAAACAAAATAAACGGCCTTCACATTCAGGCATTAAACAAACAACACAGAGGTCAGGGCTGTGTGCTCTCCAGCCTCCTTTCAGAGAGAGACAACAACTTCAGCTCTGCTGAGCGGTTTAAAAAAAAAAATGATTGGGCTGCTCCCATCACCTGTGTCCAAGGTGCTGGACACCCAACCTCAGCACTAAGGCCTTGCATAATAGCAAAACCTAGGGGAAACATACCGCCCATCCACAGTTAACCCCTTCAGTGTCTCACATACCCTCCCCCTCTGTTTGACCCTGTGGGGGCGAACACTTTTGGCCATCAGACAGTGGGTACGAGACAGGGCATCGGCATTCCCATGCAGCTTTCCTGCTCGATGTTCTACCGTGAATTTGAAATTCTGCAACATTAGGAACCACCTTGTGACCCTGGCGTTCCTCTCCTTGGCCTGACTCATCCAGGTGAGGGGAGAGTGATCGGTCACCAGTGTAAACTGTCGCCCTATCAAGTAATACCTCAGGGATTCCAGAGCCCACTTTATCGCCAAGCACTCCCTCTCAACTATGCTATAGTTCTTCTCAGGGGGAGTGAGCTTGCGGCTCAGGAAGGTCACGGGATGTTCCTCACCCTCCACTACTTGGGACAGGACAGCCCCTAAGCCCACGTCCGAAGCGTCAGTCTGCACAATAAAGGTCTTGGTGAAGTCAGGGGTGATCAGTACCGGTCCCTCGCACAAAACCGTCTTAAGTCGCTGAAACGCCCCCTCGGCCTCTTCACTCCACTTTACCATCACCGCCCTGCTACCCTTGGTCAGGTCAGTCAGGGGTGCCGCTATGGTAGCAAAATCGGGGATAAATCGGCGATAATAGCCCACTATGCCTAGGAAAGCCCTCACTTGCTTCTTGCTCATAGGTTGTGGCCACTGCTGGATCGCCTCCACTTTATTTACTTGGGGTTTGATGACACCTCGCCCAATACGGTACCCCAGGTAACGGGCCTCTTCCAGACCCAGTGCACATTTTTGGGGGTTCGCTGTCAACCCTGCTGCCCTCAGGGAGTCTACCACTGCTTGCACCTTGGCCAGGTGACTCTCCCAATCGTTACTATAAACTATGATGTCATCCAGGTAGGTCGAGGCATATCTCCGGTGAGGTTTTAGGACGAGATCCATTAACCTCTGGAATGTGGCAGGAGCCTCATGTAGCCCAAAGGGGAGTACCACGTACTGAAAAAGCCCATCAGGAGTAACAAAAGCGGTCTTCTCTTTGGCCCTGTCAGTAAGGGGTACCTGCCAATACCCTTTCGTCAGGTCAAGGGTGGAGAAGAATCTAGCCTGTCCAAGTCGTTCTATCAACTCGTCAACCCTGGGCATGGGATAAGAATCAAATTTGGACACCTCGTTCAACTTCCTAAAGTCATTGCAGAACCGTAGGGAACCATCAGGTTTGGGAATCAACACAATAGGACTCGACCAGTCACTTTTAGACTCCTCGATAACCCCCAGGTCTAACATCTGCCTGACTTCTTCGGATATGGCAAGCCGGCGTGCTTCGGGGACCCGGTAGGGTTTTTGGTGTACCCGGATGTGGGGTTCGGTTATGATGTCATGCTTGATGACTGAAGTACGTCCCGGTAACTTAGAGAACACATCCACATTTCGGAGCACAAACTCCTTCGCTTCCTGAATCTGGGCCCTGGAGAGGGACTCCGAGATCCGTACTTCAGGCACCTTGGCATCGGGTACACCTACCTCCGGTGTCCCCTTCTTGGGGACAGACGCTTTTTCTACTCCCACGGCCATCAGGGACTCTCTTTCCCTCCATGGCTTTAGGAGGTTCACGTGGTATATCTGTTCGGGTTTCCTCCTCCCCGGCTGAGATACCTTGTAGGTTACCTCCCCTACTTTCTCCATGACCTCATATGGTCCTTGCCATTTTGCCAAGAGCTTGCTCTCAACGGTGGGCACCAGAACTAGCACTCTGTCGCCTGGGTTAAAGGTCCTGAGTCTGGCTGACCTATTGTAGACCCTAGACTGGGTCTCTTGTGCCCTTGTCATGTGCTCCTTTACAAGGGGCATTACCGCCGCTATGCGGTCCTGCATAAGGGAGACGTGTTCTATCACACTACGGTGGGGGGTCCTCTCCTGTTCCCAGGTCTCCTTGGCTATATCCAAAAGCCCACGTGGGGAACGGCCATATAACAGCTCAAAGGGTGAGAAACCCGTGGAGGACTGGGGAACTTCACGTATGGCAAACATCAAATAGGGCAACAAACAATCCCAGTCCTTCCCATCCTTGCTGACCACCCTCTTTAGCATGTTAAACCTCTCGACTAGGCCATCTGTCTGAGGATGATACACAGAGGTGCGGAGCTGTTTAACCTGCAGTAACTTACACATCTCCTTCATTACCCTAGACATGAATGGGGTACCCTGGTCAGTCAAGATTTCCTTGGGGAGGCCTGTGCGTGAGAACACCTGGAACAGCTCCCTAGCAATATTTTTGGAGGAGGTGTTCCTTAATGGAATCGCCTTGGGATACCGCGTAGCGTAGTCCAGGATAACTAGGATGTATTGGTGCCCCCTTGAGGATTTGACTATGGGGCCAACCAGATCCATTGCAATCCGTTCAAATGGCACCTCTATGATTGGTAGCGGGACCAAAGGACTCCTGAAGTGGGACACCGGGGCAGTAAGTTGACACTCAGGGCAGGAGCTACAATACCGGTTTACCTCCTCCCACACCCCGGGCCAGAAAAATCTCTGCAGGATCCTCTCCTGGGTCTTCTCAGCACCTAAGTGCCCTCCCAGCACATGTTTGTGTGCCAACTCTAGCACCAGCCTACGGTGAGATTGGGGTACTACAAGTTGCTCAACCTCCTCACCCCGTATCTGGTCGACCCTGTACAACAGCTCCCCAACAATCACCATTCGGGGGTATATTTTGTCAGCCCCTGGTATTTGGAGTACCCCATTTATCACCTTAACATTCTCCCGTGCTTTAAACAAGGTAGGGTCCTGTAGCTGTGCAGCCCCAAAATTCTCACGGGAAAACTCAAGGTCCGGCATGTCGGCCACCTCCTCGTGGCCCTCGACCTCACTAGCTAGGACCCCTAGGGGAGAGAATTCATCACATGGGGTCACCCCTACTGCTGGTGTGGGTACATCGGCCTCAAAGGGTTCAGGGGCCAAGGCCGGACATACCTGACGTCCATTATCTGCAACAGCACCTGAGGTGGGTCTTCGTCTCCAGAGGTCCCAAAACACCGGTAAGTCTCTGCCGATAATAGCCTCATGAAACAGGGTCCCCACCACCCCCACTTCATGGGTAATAGTACCACAAGGGGTATGTAGGTTGATGACAGCAGTGGGATATTCGCGAGTGTCCCCATGTATACATAACACTCCCGCTTTACGCCCACTGTACAGTCCAGGATCAACCAAAGTTCCCCGCACCAGGGTAACCAGACTCCCTGAGTCTAGCAAGGCTTCCACCCTGTGACCACCGATTGTGACCATACACACTTGGGGTTCTGCATCCGTGACTGACTCGGCAGCCAGAACCGGCCGGGCAAACAGTGACATTCGCCGGGTCTGGTTGCAGTCCATTGGCTCCACTGACAGGGGACAGTTGGCAGCAATATGGCCCATTTCATGGCATCGCCAGCACTGGATACGGCTATGACCTCTGTCACGAGCCTCACTGGGTTTCTGTGTATCCAAGCCCCCCAGTGTACCCCCTCCCAACCTGACCTGTTTCCCTTTTTCTGCAGTAGCAGTCTTACCAGATGTTTTAATGGCCTTGTCACTGGCACTGCTTCGTGTGGGAGGGATAAGTAGAAGATCCTCCGTAGCCCGATATCTCTCTACTAGGGACACGAGTTCCTCAGCATTTGTGGGACTGGCCTGTCCAACCCACCGCAGGAGCCGGGAGGGCAGAGAACGGGTGAACTTGTCAAGAACCACTCTCTCGACCATCTGTGCTGGGGTGCAGTCCTCGGGTTGTAGCCACTTCCGGACAAGATGGATCAGGTCATGCATTTGGGAGCGCGGGGGTAGTTTTTCAGAGTATGCCCACTGATGGACCCGGCTGGAACGAACTTGAACGATGACCCCAAGACGAGCCAGAATCTCCGCCTTTAGCTGGGGGTACTCACGGGCCTCCGTTTCACTCAGGTCGTAGTAGGCCTTCTGCGATTCGCCTGTCAGGAACGGCGCCAGGACATCTGCCCACTGCTCAGCTGGTAACTCCTCTCGCTCAGCTACTCGCTCGAACACAGTGAGATAAGCCTCCACGTCGTCGGTCGCCGTCATCTTTTGTAAAGCCTTCTGCACTGCAGCCCGTGCGGAATGCTGGACTACCGGGTACCCTTGCAAACCAGTATGGGACCCCTCAGTAGCCGTTGCTTGCGGTGCTGCCATAATGCCAGAAAACTTTTCCATCATCAGCTGGAACATGGCTCGGGACTCTTCCTGCTGCTGGCGGGACCTCTCCTCCTGCTGCCGGAACATGGCTTGCTGCAGCTGCCGATTAGCCTGGGACTCTTCCTGCTGCTGGCGGGACCTCTCCTCCTGCTGCTGGAGCATGGCTTGCTGCAGCTGCCGATTAGCCTGGGACTCTTCCTGCTGCTGGCGGGACCTCTCCTCCTGCTGCTGGAGCATGGCTTGCTGCTGGCGGGATCTCTCCTCCATCTTGGCTTTATCCTGCAATTTGCCTGCTGCTTTCACCCAGGCCATGCAATGTTGCTGGATGTAGCGAGCCTTTCAGGTGTGTGTCTTTTTTTAACTGCCCGCAATCCGAAGCACCATATGTGGGGATTTGGCCCAGTAGAGACCGTGGTAGCGGGGTGCTGTGATGCAGTTCAAGACAGTGACACCAAGGTACAGTCCAAAACAGGTCTTGCCTGTGTTTATTGCAGCAGAAACAAAATAAACGGCCTTCACATTCAGGCATTAAACAAACAAAAATCCTACCCGTCAGGGTGCTAACTATACAGGTATTCCACTAACTCACCGCTATACAAAATCACTTGGCTGCTCCAGGCACAGAGGTCAGGGCTGTGTGCTCTCCAGCCTCCTTTCAGAGAGAGACAACAACTTCAGCTCTGCTGAGCGGTTTAAAAAAAAGACTGATTGGGCTGCTCCCATCACCTGTGTCCAAGGTGCTGGACACCCAACCTCAGCACTAAGGCCTTTCATAATAGCAAAACCTAGGGGAAACATACCGCTCATCCACAGTTAACCCCTTCAGTGTCTCACACTATTTAAAGTGAGACAAGTCCGAATCCAAAAAATGGGGCTGAGCCTTAAGCTACAAAATGGCTGCGTCCTTAAGGGTTTAATATATTTATCACATTTAAGTAAACAGATTTTACGACCAACGGAGTGAGGCCAGCAATCATATGAAAGCAATATTTAGCCTAGGAATACAAGATGTTGCATGATTAAAATGGGTTAAGTGACACCATAATGAGCATTATTATTCTCTTTTGAAAAAAAACAACTTTTTTTTATCTAAAAATTGTTTTTCTTACATCCACATAAATCACCTTTTATCTTAAATTACCTGGCATCAGAGTGGCTGGGGGGGGGGGGGGTGTCCGGCCCCTCCAATCTAATCCTCCCCATGCCTTATGCCTCCTTACTGGTCATAGTTCATGTCATGTGACCACAATGACTTCTTCTCAGGTCCTTTAGACTCTTAATAATAGCAAACTAAACCCCATGCATGTATCTGACCACATAAAGTCACAGCAGTATCCATGGACTTCTACTCCTCTCCATCTTTCATGGAGGCTGCAGTAATTCCATGTAATCACATAGATGTTGTACTGGTATTCTTAGACAGCTGTAGGACCTGTGTTGAAATCACTGGTCACATGTCATTAATGTAACACAAGGCACTGTGTAAAATATTTCCCATAAAGCTTTATATGTCTGTAGTTGGCTAATAGCAGACGGTCCCTAAGTACAAGGAGGCAGAGCGGTGATTTGAAGAGACATAGAGCTGTCATTCAAAATAATGGGGGGTTATTCACTGGAATCAGTGACTCTTCTCCTCTCTCAGGCGGCCAGAAATGAGTCAGAAAAGCGAATTTGCACATCAGAAAAATGCCAGCTAATTTTAGGTGATATGGAGAGTACTTGCAACCCTTTATCTGCAGGCATAGTTAGTCAGGGAGGTCAAAATCTGGTGACAGGTCTTCTTTAACACCACATGTGACCGTAGCCTCATATGTCATCTCGCTGGGGTGTGACAAGAGTGCTTAAAACTGCAGGAGGCGGCCTCAAAATCAAAATTTACAGTAGTGTCCACTCCTGCATATACCCACCTCACGTGGCTTGTGTCCATGTGGATTTGAGACATTTTCAACAAAAAGTCTCAAAAAGAAGCCAAAATTTGCGCCTGCCAGGATAGGCAAAACTTAACATATGGCGCAAAAAAGAGCTGTCTAATGTCTCAAAAATACACAAAAGAAAGGAAAAACAATGATACATGTCCCCAATGAATTTTTATGCGTTTCAAGTGATACACTCGGGTGGGTGTACCACTTGAAACGCGTTGACCATAATGGATCGCTTCATGGAGTGGTTATGATGCAACCAATTAAAAATTCTATGTTGTCGAGAACCTGGCTGGACCGTGTTTACATTTTCGCATTTGCTACCTGCCCTAGCAGGAGGGTGGCCCGTGCTGGATCCGACACTGGAGGCAATCTACGGGGAAGTGAGCTGGCATTTACATTTTCTAATCGTCTTCTGGTCACTCCCTTTACCTAAGGTCATGGGATCGCAAACTCGCACCTTCAACTGTCTTCTATGGTTTGGTTTGTTGCCAGGCGATAATATGTTTATATTCACTTACTCCGTCTGGCGACCAGATGTCCGATTATCGGTTGTGTGATTGGACGTCCTACCCTTTTGTGACTCCATTGCCGTATCACACACCTGTGCTAATGTTTTCTAGGTAGTTTCCCTCTTTTTCCTATTTAAGTGTAGTCACTTTAATGCTTATTTAGGTATGACTAGATCTAATACATTGTCTTGTACGAAACGCGTTACCGCTTGCAGTTTTTAGTGACACTTTTTGTACTATTTTTTATACTTTAATGAATTAAATAAATTTTGTGAACTTTTACCTATAACCAGTACGGACCAAGTGGATTTTATCTTCTTTCTCTCTCTTCTCTGTACTGCCATGTCATGATTCAGCCATTTTATGTAACCTGCTTGCTTGTTTGCCAACCTCTCCTTGATACTTGTTAGAAATGGTTATCCTTCAGCCTGTTTTCTTGTGTCGCAACCAATGCACTTACATACACAGAAAGGAAGATGGTGAACTCCGGCGGACCTGGTCGGGGAAGCGACACATGCAGGAAATCAGACGCACAATCTTCATGAATCGCAGCTGATGGGCATTCCGGAGGACAACGCACCTGGTGGATTGCGCAGTAAACAGGTAAGTAAATGTGCCGCATTCTGTCATTGTGCCACTCTGTGGCCTCATGCTGCTGCTGCCACCTCCACAGTCTGTCATTCTGCTACTCTGCGGCCTACTCATGCTCCTGCCAACTGACCGCTGTCTCCCTGGAACACCCTGTGATTTCCATAATGCTGTTTTCAACATCCACCACTCTATGACGTTGCCACTATGTTTGGTTTTCCGCTTCATTTTGTCTGTCAAAAGGAATGAAAAGCTACAGGATTGATAGCCAAAAACTGGAGTCTATACAGAGCACAGCGGACATGCAAATATCCCATTTACTGGTCATCTCTGTTTTGGATCAAATCCTGTTTGTTTTTGGTTTTATCAATACTGATGGATTATTGTCTGATTGAAAGCGGACAATGATGGATGAAAAGAAGGGCAAAATGATCAGTTACATCAATGCGAAGTGTAAAAAGACTGCACTCTTTGATTTTATAGTGGGCTCTTGGCCCTCAGCTCAGTCCTTTCGAGCTGACACAGACGTTACCTTCTCAGGCTGCATTCCCGCTTCACTTGGCTGTCATGTGCGTGTCATACTAAAGCACAGCATTGTTTGAAGACCGAACCATGGTCTTACTCAAGTCTATAAAAAAATCACACATTTTATTTATATAGCTGCAGGCTATATAGTGGGGGCAGGGGCTGCAGGCTATATACTGGGGGGGACAGGGGCTGCAGGCTGTATACTGGGGGGCAATGTCTACAGGCTATATAATGGAGGCAGGGGCTGCAGGCTATAAACTGGGGGTGGCAGGGGCTGCAGGCTATATACTGGGGGGGAAGGGGCTGCAGGGTATATACTGGGGGGCAGGGGCTGCAGGCTATATACTGGGGGGGAAGGGGCTGCAGGGTATATACTGGGGGGCAGGGGCTGCAGGCTATATACTGGGGGGTAGGGGCTGCAGGCTATTTACTGGGGGGCAGAGGCTTCAGGATATATACTGGGGGGTTATTGGCTGCAGGCTATATACTGGGGGGATTATTGGCTGCAGCCTTTATACTGGGGGGGGGAGCGGCTGCAGGCTATATACTGGGGGCAGGGGCTGCAGGCTGTATACTGTGGGGCATTGCTGCAGGCTGTATACTGGGGGGTTATTGGCTGCAGGCTATATACTGGGGGGCAGGGGCTACAGGCCATATACTGGGGGGGCAGGAGCTGGAGGCTTTATACTGGGGGGGGGGCTGGGGTTGCAGGCTATGTACTAGGGTGGCAGGGGATGCAGGATATATACTGGGGGACAGGGGCTGCAGGCTTTATACTGGGGGGGCAGGGGCTGCAGGCTATAAACTTGGGGGGGGGGGCAGGGGCTGCAGGCTATATACTAGGCTTATAGGTTTTCCCAGTAGTTTGTGTTAAAATTAGGTTACACTCAGGATGGCTTATACTTGAGTATGTACAGTTCATTTTTAGACCACACTGAAAAATTCTTGGTCCCTTCTCATCCCCCCTCTAATTGTGGCCCTTCTCTTCTCCCCCCTCTTTTTCTGACCTGCTCTCATTGTGGGCCCCCTTCATCTTCTTTGCCGCCTCTCATCTCCTTTCTCTTAATTTTGCCCCTTGTATTATCCCCTCACCTCCCCCTCTTTTTCTAACCCACGCTCATCTTCCCCTATCTTATTGCCCCCCTCATCTTCTGTTCCCCCTCTCATTTATGATTTTCTCACCTCCCTCTCATTTTGTAGCCCCTTTGTATCAGTTACTCTTATTATGGGCCCCAAGGTATCTCCAGCCCTTATTGTGGGGCCCCCTGGTATTTTGTACCCCCTTCAGCCCCTCTCATTCATCACCCCTCTCACCAATCTTGTTGCCACCCCCCCCCCCCCATTTTCTGGACTCCCTCTCATTTTTCCACTTTTTTGTGGCTGCGAGGGGGCGGAGTCAGCAGGTTGGGGGCCCACCGGTGCTTTCCCCGGCACCCCGGCGGGTCAGTCCGACCCTGCCTGTGCAATCCCTGATCATGACTGTCCAACGAGGATGAACTCTGACGCGATTTATGAAGATCATGCGCCCGATATCCTGCATGTGTCGCTTCCCCGCTCAGGTCCGCTGGAGTTCACCTTTTTCTTCCTGTTGCATGTAAGTGCTTGGTCTTGCGACACAATTTAAATGTTAACTGTTAGCACATTGTAATGAATGAGGAGGAAAATGAGAAGGAAAATCCCCATATACTACCATACTGTAGTATGGCAGTATAGATGGGATCGATCAGACAACCTTGGGTGAAAGTACCCTAGGGAGTCTGAAAAATAGTAAAAAGAAAAATAAAAAAAAGTTTTAAAAAAACCCTAAAAATTCAAATCACCCCCCCTTTCCATAGAACTGACATAAATATAAATAAACAGTAAAAATCATAAACACATTAGGTATCGAAGCATCCGAAAATGCCCGATCTATCAAAATATATGAACAGTTTTTCAATGCGTTTAACCCCGTAATGGAAAAAAGCTCCCAAAGTCGAAAATGGCACTTTTTTGCCATTTTGAAAAATATAAAAAAGCTATAAAAAGTGATTAAAAGGTTGTACAGTCCTAAAAATGACATCATTAAAAATATTATCAATTGTCGCAAAAAATGACACCACCCACAGCTCCGTACACCAAAGTATAAAAAAGTACATCACACAGCTCTTTGCGTGTAAAAATAAAAAAGTTATAGATTTTTGAAGGTGGGGAGTGAAAAATGGACATGAAACAACAGGAAAGGGCCTGGTCCTTAACCGGTGAAATCCTGTGCTCAGTCCCAATCAGTCGGATGGCCCCCCTGATTTGTGTTGCATGAAAGATGGCGCCCCTGTGCCGAAATCCCCTGCTAAATGCATCGGAAATCGTCGGAATATCCGACAATAGTGCGGTCTGGGTACCCTTAGTAAATGATTCCCAATGTGTTATATCACATCAAAGTGGGCTGATAATATTATTATTATTATTATTATTATTATTATTATTATTATTATTAAAAAGACAAATAATGATAGTCTCTATGTTTTATAAATTGTAAGCTTGGAAACTAATTGTGATTTTAGTCTGCACCTATGGTAATTGCTTGATTATCTAAATTATTGTTCTAAGGAAAAGCAGTCTTGAACTTTCAGCTTTACCTTCATAGTTTTGTTTAAATCCCTGTTCTATATAATCATTGCCAATTTGGGTTACCATGGAGTGTATTCAGTCTAAATTGCTTATACCATTTTAACCCGCGTACAACTATAATTACAAAAACAATTCATTAGTCATGCAGTCAACAATGTTAAAAGCAAAAATAAACCATATGCCTGCTTTGTGTGAGTATGTGGATATTGGAAGAAGAAAAAACAGAAAAGAGAACAAGATATGAAACAAAGCCAAGAAATTTGAAATGGCAAGAAGAATCAAAAAAGAAAAATAACGAAAAATTATATTGACAAAACAATTAGTAATTACTTGTAGAACCTTTCCATTGTTTTTACCATAGTTCACTTACCACACAAACAAAGGGGCACATTTACTTACAGAGTCGCCGAAGTTCATTGAAATTGCATTGTCCGTCTATAGGCTGGCTATTCACTAAGATTGTGCGCCTGAAATCATGAATGTGCCCCTTCGCCGCTCAGGTCCAAGATTTCACCATCTTTTTTGTGGTACATTTTAAATATAGGGCTTGCGACATAATTTAAAAGTTAAATACTAGAGATAGGCGAATTTGTTAAAATTCGGTTCGTCCTGATTAGCCGAATTTTTCAAAAAAATTTGATTCGGTCCGAATCGAATCATGACAAATCCCAAAAAAACAAGTATTTCCTGGCTGCAGAGAGCCTGTAGGGTGCTGTAGAACGATGTATCATGCTTAAATATGCATAGGGAGCATGGTTTGGTCTTTAAATAATGCTGTGTTTTAATATTACACGCACATGACAGCCACCGCTCTTAGAATCGCTTCACTCTTCACTTCCATGTGCATTTACAGAGGCCAACTTAACTAAATAAGCGAAGGGGGAACGCAATCTGACAGGTTAACGTCTGTGCCAGTTAGAAAGGACCGAGCTGAGGGCCAAGATCCCACTATAACATCAAAAAGTGCACTCTTTTTAAAGTGATATCCAATGATTCTATAGATTACATATAGAAAACCCCCAAGAGAGTGGAGAGGGTGTCGGCAGTAATTTTGCATTGACGTCACTGATCATTTCGTCCTTCTTTTCACCCTTCAATGTACGCGTTCAATTGGTCAATAATCCACCAGTATTGATAAAGCCAAAAACAAACAGGAGTTGATCCAGAATAGAGATGAGCAGCAAATGGGATACTTGCATGTACTCTTTGTTCTGTATCCACTCCTGCTTTTGGATATCAATCCTGAAGCTTTTCATCCCTCTGACAGATGGAATGAAGGGGAAGTCCAAACAGTGGCAATGTCATAGAGTGGTGGAGGGTGAAAACAGCATTATGGAAATCACAGGGTGTTCCAGGGAGACAGCGGTCAGTTGGCAGCAGCACGAGTGGGATGCGGAGTAGAACAATGAAAAATTATGGAGGTGGCGTAAAGATGGTAGGTCACAAAGTGGCACAATGATAAGAGTGCGGAGGTGGCGGCGGCAGCAGAAGCAGCAGCAGGAGCCCACAGGTGGCAGCAACATGGAAAGCCACAGAGTAGTCCAATGACAGAGTGTGGAGGTGGTGGCATCAGCAGGAGCCCACAGGTGGCAGCAACGTGGTGGCAGTAACATGGAAAGCCACAGAGTGGCACAATGAGTTAGTGTGGAGGTGGCATCAGCAGCAGAAGCAACAGGAGGCTACGGGTGGCAGCAACATGGTGGCAGCAACAGAGAAAGCCACAGAGTGGCACAATAATATAGTGTGGAGGTTGCATCAGTATCAGCAGGAGCCCGCAGGTTGGCACAATGATATAGTGTGGAGGTGGCATCAGCAGCAGCAGGAGCCCACAAAACCCACAGCAGAGGAGGCCACATTGTGGCACAACAATAAAGGTTGAAATGAATTTTGTAGACTCGAGACGCCACATCCATTTTACATTACAGTTTTCCTGAAAATATCAGGTCTTTGACAAAAAAGAAGTGCAAAGGTGGCACCAGCAGAAGCAGCATGAGGTCAGAGGTGGCGGCAACATGGTAGGCCAAAGACTGGCACAATGATATAGTGTGGAGGTGGCATCAGTAGCAGCCGCAGCAGCCCGCAGAGTGGCACTATGATATAGTGTGAGGGTGGCATCAGTAGCAGCAGGAGCCCACAGGGTGGCACAATGATATAGTGTGAAGGTGGCATCAGTAGCAGCAGGAGCCCGCAGGTTGGCACAATGATATAGTGTGGAGGTGGCATCAGCAGCAGCAGGAGCCCACAGAGTGGCACTATGATATAGTGTGATGGTGGCATCAGCAGCAGCAGGAGCCTGCAGAGTGGCATAATGATATAATGTGGAGGTGGCATCAGTAGCAGCGGCAGCAGGAGCCCGCAGAGTGGCAGAATTATATAGTGTGTATGTGGCATCAGTAGCAGCAGGAGCCTGCAGGGTGGCACAATGTTATAGTGTGGAGGTGGCGTCAGCAGCAGCAGGAGCCCGCAGAGTGGCACAATGATATAGTGTGGAGGTGGCATCAGTAGTAGCAGGAGCCTGCAGGGTGGCACGATGATATAGTGTGGAGGTGGCATCAGTAGCAGCAGCAGCAGGAACCCACAGAGTGGCACAATTATATAGTGTGAAGGTGGCATCAGTAACAGCAGGAGCCGGCAGAGTGGCACAATGATATAGTGTGTAGGTGGCATCAGTAGTAGCAGGAAACCGCAGGGTGGCACAATGATATAGTGTGGAGGTGGCATCAGCAGAAGCAGGAGCCTGCAGAGTGGCACAACGATATAATATGTGGCATCAGTAGTGGCAGGAGCCCGCAGGGTGGATCAATGATATAGAGTGAAAGTGGCATCAGCAGCAGCAGGAGCCCGCAGAGTGGCACAATGATATAATGTGGAGGTGGTATCAGTAGCAGCAGCAGGAGCCCACAGAGTGGCACAATTATATAGTGTGAAGGTGGCATCAGTAGCAGCAGGAGCCTGCAGAGTGGCACAATGATATAGTGTGTAGGTGGCATCAGTAGTAGCAGGAGCCTGCAGGGTGGCACAATGATATAGTGTGTAGGTGGCATCAGTAGTAGCAGGAGCCTGCAGGGTGGCACAATGATATAGTGTGGAGGTGGCATCAGCAGCAGCAGGAGCCTGCAGAGTGGCACAATGATATAATGTGGAGGTGGCATCAGTAGCAGCAGCAGCAGGAGCCCACAGAGTGGCTCAATGATATAGTGTGGAGGTGGCATCAGCAGCAGGAGCCTACTGGGTGACACAATGATATAGTGTGGAGTTGGCGGACAATTCCAGTCCCTGGTAAAGATGGTAGGAGGCAGATGGAGCAACTGGCAGCAGATTTGTGGCATCAGGCGGGTGACAGCATCAGAATAGTGGCTGAGGCAGGTAGTTAGAACCCAGACTCATTTCTCAAGGTTTGGAGGAGGCATGGATGATCTAATCTGATGCATTAGGCATTGATCAGTTGAAATCCTGGCCGATCCAAGCCTGATTTATCATGACATAGGTCAATCTCTCCACATTACGGTTGGAGAAGTGGGTTCTCCTTGGGGTAACTATGGCCCCCGCCACACTGAAAAACACTGAAAAACCGGTCTGATGCCACACTACTGACCGGGCAGGACAGTTTCTTTTCTACAAATTCCGCAAGTTGCGGCCACGCATCAAGTTTGGCTGCCCAGTAGTCTTTGGGATCCTCTACCTGAGTTGATAAAGTGCTGCCTACTGGTGCAGGGTCTGCTTCATGTCCTGCTGCTTCTGCTGGTGGTGGCTACCCTCCTCAATAAGCGGGTGAAGGAAATAGTTCATTAAGGAATTTAGACTTAAGCGGCTGCTGATGGAGCTGCTACTGCTCCTATGCCGCCAGCTCCCCACAGCAGCCGTGGCAGTAGTACGTAAGCAATAACTGCCAGGAATACCCCGGTCAGACCTGACAGGGGATGGACATTGGCGCACATAGGAAGCGGCCAACTATGTGCTCAGTATTTCTCTATAGTATGCCATTTGTTCCTTACTCTCAGCAGCAGGAAAAAAATCACCCATTTCTGAGTGGTAGCCCAAGAGAATGGAGAGCCAAAAGTCATCCTATGGCGGATGTTGACTATTCGGCTGTCACTAGTTAGGCAAAGCAGCATGCTGCGGGCCATCTGCGCAAGTGACTCTGTGGGACTCCCAGCCTCCATTTCCACAGTATACTGCCACGGTGCTTCTGGGTCTTCTACCTCCTCCGGATGCTCCTGATCCTCCTCTCCTGTCATCTGAGTTTGCTTACATCATCAAAAAATCATTAATGGCTTTTCTCTGTTCATACAGGCGGTCTAACATATGGAGGCTGGAATTCCAACGGCGGGAAACATCACATATCAGACTATGTTGGGGTAGGCCGTTCTGACGCTGCAACTTGAGGAGTGTGTGCTTGGCTTTGTAAGAATGGCTGAAGTGCGTGCACTGTGTCCTGGACATTTTAAGAATGTCTTGCAGATGGGTGGAAGACTTCAGGAACTTGTTGAAAACCAGGTTGAACATGTGCGCCATGCAGGCGCATGGACCATCCCTCCTCGGTGCAGTGCGGACACCATGTTCCTCCCATTGTCTTTCACCATGGTTCCGATTTTAGTTGTCGCGGAGAAAGCCACACATTGATTTCTTGTTGCATGACACGGAGAAGTTCCTCCCCTGTGTGACTTCGTTCACCCAGGCAAACCAGGTGTAGAACTGTTTGACATTGCTGTGCCCTGCACATGTGATGGAGCAGCACTTGTAGAGGCTGAGGTGGTGGTGGAGAAGGAGGAGGGGGACACTGGCACGGGAGCAGCAGTTTGACTACGTGGAGAAGAAAGCGCCGTCTCTGGTGGAAGTTGGTGGTGGGGCTGGGCGGGAAGCACATTAACCCAGTGGGCTGTAAAGGACATGAACTGGCCCTGACCATAGTTACAGCTCCACACGCCTACGCTGCCATGCACCTTGGAAGAAACTGATAAGCTCAAGGACTGGCCCACATTCTGTTGTAAATATTGGTGAAGGGCTGGCACAACCTTTTTGGAAAAAAAATTGCGGCTTTGAAATCTCCACCTCGAGTCCACGACTTGGAAAGGGAGAGACTGCAGTACCAACAACTTCGACAAGAGCACTGTCAGCTTCTGCACCTTAGGATGGCTGGACGCATAGAGTTGTGTCTTTGTAATCGCCTCGCTCAACGACTGCTGGCACCATGCATAGCGAGGAGCAGGAGCATCTGGACCGGGAGAAGATGTCAAAGACAAACAGCACCCTTTGATGTTGCTGCGCCTGCAGGATGGACCACATCTGACACCCGTTTCTCCCAGGCCATTGGATGGTGATGCCGCATGTGTTGGTGCAGGGCCTTGGTCTCAAGGTTAGCTCCCTGGCTACGCTTCACTTTCTGCCCGCAGATACGACATATATCCATGCTGGCTTCTGTGGCCGAGGTGGTAATTTTACTGCCAACACTCTGCATTGAGCGACTGCTACTGCTGCTTCCTGACTGAGCCCCTGTGCCACTTCTTACTTGGACCTGCGAATCGGGATTTGTACCCCACGGATGTTTGGCTCCCGTCCTCACACTGCTGCCACCCTGCTGACTCACGGCCACAGTAGCGACTTGCTGCCTGCTACGCTGCCTCATGTGCAAAGTGATACTTTCTTCACCTGATGACGATGAATCCCCTGCTACACCCAGCTCCCAAGTGCGATCACCTACATCATTGTCAATTTGCTTTTCCTGGTCACTTCTACTCTCCTCACCAGTGTCATTATGCACAGCCTGCCTACTACAGGAAGCAGCGGAAGTCTGCCCCACCTCTTCACTGCCAAGCAGCTGCTGACTGTCCTCAAACACTTCGTTCTCGCTGAATAGTGGCGCTGAGCCCAGACCACCTAGTAGATCTCTGGCTTCGGGAAAGGAACAGGACAGAGGCTGTTTGAGGGCAGGTGAGGGTTGCTGACCTGCTCCTGAGCCATGCCAACTAATTGTTGTATCTGAGGAACCCTCTTAGCTGGGGTTGTCAGATGTTATATTTGAGGAATTGGATGACCTAGGCAACCATTCAACAACCTTTGGGTTGTTGATCAACACACTGCCGCTAGATGACAACGGCAGTTCTGGCCTCACAGAGTCACCCCTGCTGCGACATCCCCTTACTGTGCTGCCACCTCTGACTGCTCCACCTAACACCTTTCTGTCTGACACTGTCTAGTGGTTTATAAACTATGTGGATTTTGTTTATAGCACCAAAACGTATGGCGATTTGCATTATACAGATACCCCACAACTGACACTGTTATTTTAGGGAAAATCGCTGTATAAACTACGTGGATTTCACATGTAAATCTGGCTGTAAACTATAGCCCCAAAAAGGTATGTCAATTTGCGTTTACAGATACCCCACAACTGACATTGTAATTTCAGCGAAAATCACTGTATAAACTATGTGGATTTCACACGTAAATCTGGCTGTAAATTATAGCCCCAAAAAGGTATGGCAATTTGCGTTATACAGATACCTCACAACTGACACCCAGTGAGAGGTCCACAAATCACTATAGCAGATGCATGAAAGTCAAACAGATTTCTTCCTATTCCATTTTGTCACTAAATAGAACTGCTATTTGGGGATGCAAAGTTAGAGAACTTCCAGGGAATGCAGAGTTCTCTGCCCCATGTAACACATTGGGGGTAATTTACTAAGGGCCCGATTAGCGGTTTCCCGCCGTGTTACCCAAATATTTCCGATTTGCGCCGGGATTTTGGCGCACGCGATCGGATTGTGGCGCATCGGCATGCACTCGACGGAAATCGGGGGGCGTGGCTGAGCGAAGACCCGACGGATTCAGAAAAACTGCGGCATTTAAAAAAAGAAATGTGTCGCTTGGAACGCGCTTACCTTCACTTGGTCCGGCCCGGTGAACTCCAGCGCGTTCAGATGCTTTTCAGCGCAGCAGCGCCACCTGGTGGACGGCGGAGGAACTACCTTGATGAATCTCGGCCGGACCCGAATCCAGCGCAGAGAACGCGCCGCTGGATCGCGAACGGACCTGGCAAGTAAATCTGCCCTATTGTGCTTGCGCCTATTTAGCTGAAAAAAGAGGGTAAAAAACCTTTGTTCCAGCGAATCAGAATAAACTTCAGCTTTGTGACGATAACATTTTTTTGTGAAATTCGTATCTAATTTCACTTAGTTAGAATCGATTCGCCCATCGCTACTGGTGATAATTGTAGGGAATATGTTAGTCAATACTTTCTTGTTTCCAATTGCGATTCAAAGTAGAGGTTTTTTATGAGTTACAACTATCAATGACCTATTAGCCAATCATATTTCCATATTTCCAGCAGAGCAACTACAGTTTGGCCAAAACCTGAAACAGACAGCCCTGTACTGTAGTAGTCAGTCATGCTTGATGTAATAACCCAATTATCATTAAAATGCATGGGAATAGTACCCAAAGTGATTGTCAGGATTCGGGATGCGTGGATTCACTGGACCACCGTGGGAGGTGGTAAAGCTGACAACTGGGATCGGAGTCTAAGTGGCACCTGGTCTTCACCAGAGCCCGCCGCAAAGAGGGATGGACTTGCTGCAACAGGGTACCACCAGGTCGTTCCACAGGAGCGACTAGCCCGCGGTGGTAGCCGAGGTCGAAGTACCTTAGCAGGAGACAGTCTCGAGGTCAGGTCCAGGCACAGGGTCAGGGCAGGCGGCAGAAATGCAACGTAAATTCCAGTCCGGGGTCAGCAATGGGAGGTCCAGGCAGATGGGAACGGGAACACAGGCACACAGGAACACAGGACATGGGAACTCAGGAGCAGGAGACACAGGAAAGCAGAATCGCAGGATACACAGGAACACACAGGAGAAACAGGAACGCAGAAGATACAGGAACACAGGAACATCAGTGGGGAGCTTTTTCTAAGGCTGTGAGGCACAAAGATCTGGCAGGGCAGGAAGGGAGATGCCAGATTATAAGGTGGAGGTGTTCAGCCCACGCACCAATCAGTGGTGTGCTAGCCCTTTAAATTTTCGACAGCCAGCTTGGCAGTCTGATGGGAAGCCTGTGCCGGGACAAGTCCAGTGCTGCAGACGGAGTAGGGGCGCACCTGTGTTCCTCTGTGGATCGCGGGAGCACCCGTGCAAGTGAGCTTGAATTGCTGCTACTCATTGCAAATTTTCCTGGGAGGGGGCAGACTGGGGGGGAGGAGGCTGAGGTGCAGGAGCTGGAGGAGTGCCGATTTCGGTGACATGGGTGGACTGCGTGGAAGACTGACTGGTGGACAAATTGTTTGAAGCATTGTCGGCAATCCACGACATCACCTGTTCACACTGTTCTGGCCTCAACAGTGCTCTACCACGAGTCCCAGTAACTTCAGACATGAACCTAGGGAGTGTAGCTCTGCGGCGTTCCCCTGCTCCCTCATCAGCAGGTGGTGTCTCACCCCGCCCAGGACCACGGCCTCTGACCCCTGCAGTAGTTGGACGCCAACGTCCCCGCCCTCGTCCTCTACCCCTAGCCCTCGGGTTAAACATTTTGAAAATGAAAGTTATAACTTTAATTTTTTTTTAACTTTTTTTTGTGTTTTTTTGTGTTTTTTTTTTTTTTTTGTGTTTTTTAGTTTTTAAAACCAAACGATGCTATCCTATTGCTATGGCTATTTTCTAGCCAAGTATGAAAGCACACTGCTATGCCAGATGAGATGACGCTGAGTTATGAAAAAATAAACGTAAAATAAAAAGGAAATGGCAGACTGTGCCTAATTGAAATACAACCCCTAATAAATTTTCCCACTTCGGTCTTTGCGATGGATATGTGCGTCACTAAGCGCTAAACACAGCGGTCGCAAGTCTCACTACAAATTCCTCACAATTTGGTAGTAGATGCACTGCAGCAAGGACAGCCACCAGCAGATCAACCAGAAATAAAATATATATAACGCTATTGTAGGCGTAAGTAAGCCGTTTGGATTCTCCTTTGGCTATTTTCTAGCCAAGTATGAAAGCACACTGATGAGATGACGCTGAGTTATGAAAAAATAAACGTAAAATAAAAAGAAACTGGCAGACTGTGCCTAATTGAAATCCAACCCCTAATAAATTTTCCCACTTCGGTCTTTGCGATGGATATGTGCGTCACTAAGCGCTAAACACAGCGGTCGCAAGTCTCACTACAAATTCCTCACAATTTGGTAGTAGATGCACTGCAGCAAGGACAGCCACCAGCAGATCAACCAGAAATAAAATATATAACGCTATTGTAGGCGTAAGTAAGCCGTTTGGATTCTCCTATGGCTATTTTCTAGCCAAGTATGAAAGCACACTGCTATGCCAGATGAGATGACGCTGAGTTATGAAAAAATAAACGTAAAATAAAAAGTAAATGGCAGACTGTGCCTAATTGAAATCAATCCCCTAATAAATTTTCCCACTTTGGTGTTTGAGGTGGATATGTGTGTCACTAAGAGCTAAACACAACGGTAGCAAGTCCCCCTGCAAATTCCTCACAATATGGTACTAGCTGCAAATTAAAAAAAAAAAAGTATAACGTTATTGTAGCCCTAAGAAGGGCTGTTGGGTTCTTGTAGAATCACTCCTGCCTAACAGTAAGCTAATAGAACACCCTAACGCTTTCCCTGACCAGCAGCAGCTCTCTCCCTAGCGGCATCCAGACACAGAATGATCCGAGCAGCGCGGGCAGCGGCTAGTCTATCCCAGGGTCACCTGATCTGGCCAGCCAACCACTGCTATCGACGTGTAAGGGTACCACGTCATGCTGGGTGGAGTGCAGAGTCTCCTGGCTTGTGATTGGCTCTGTTTCTGGCCGCCAAAAAGCAAAACGGCGGGAGCTGCCATTTTCTCGAGCGGGCGAAGTATTCATCCGAGCAACGAGCAGTTTCGAGTACGCTAATGCTCGAACGAGCATCAAGCTCGGACGAGTATGTTCGCTCATCTCTATTAAAGACCTATCCAAAAAATAGGTCATTTATAGTTTAAGACAGGAATAAGCAACAATAAGGTAATAGCATTTCACTAAAATTAATGGGATTATCAGAGATTTTAACATACCATAACTTAATAAATAATATAACATATATAATAATATTTATACATATATAATGATAAAATCATAACTAAACAAGAGCTTTGCATTTTGATGTTAAAATGTTAATATAAAAAGACCTCCTTGTAGCAGCAAAGCATTTATTAATTCAATTTAAATACTGAAAAATGCCTTTAAATTTAAGAGATTTGTGTAAAGCTTTTGTTGTTATGGAATACAGTAGAACGAACCCTTTTAGTCTTCTGACACCATATGACAGGCATGTTTATGGTGGATACAGAAAACTGGGTTACCTTGCTTCCTAATTGAGTAAGAGTTGACCATTCCATTCTAAGGTTATACAAAGGCAATGATTTTCATCTCATTTTACAAAATGCCAAATCAGTCCGAATCAATGTCTTCTGTATTATGAAGAACTCAATCGACTTTGTCATGCAAACATACTGATGAGAAGCAGCTACTTAAATCAATACAATAATCCCTTGTTTGCCTGAGGAAGAAGCTGATGTATTGCTGAGTATTCTGTCCAGAAAATGTGCTCCATAGTTTCACATTTTTATGTTACGGTATATAGTTTAAACTGACAGGGGAAGATTTCTACTTTTCCAAAGACATATAAAGAGTATATCTAAAATGTACAATCAAGATGATGATTTAACTTGTAAAAACATATCTGAAAGTGTAATATTGAAGGCATGTATTGTTGTGTGTATAATCTAATTAAAATAGTTCTGGCAGTTCTGTATATTTGCTATCCAAGCAATTGTTATCAAGCTTTCTGAAAAATCCTCGAAAGGTGAAATATTTACCAAGAGCAGTATGAACACGAAGGCCCTGGTACCGTATACACTCGAGTATAAGCCGACCCAAGTATAAGCCGAGACCCCTAATTTTACCACCGAAAACTGGGAAAACCTATTGACTCGAGTATAAGACGAGGGTGTAGTATACAGCCAGCCAGCCCCCATGTAGTATGCCGCCAACCAGCCACCAAGTAGTATACAGCCAGCCCCACGTAGCATACAGCAGCCCCATGTAGCATGCAGCCTGTCCCCAGTAGTATACAGCTTGCCCCTAGTAGTATACAGCTTGCCCCCAGTAGTATACAGCCTGCCCCCAGTAGTATACAGCTTGTCCCCTTGCAGTATACAGCCTGCCCCCTTGCAGTATACAGCCTGCCCCCATCAGTATACAGCTTGCCCCCATCAGTATACAGCCTGCCCCCAGTAGTATACAGCTTGCCCCCAGTAGTATACAGCTTGCCCCAGTAGTATACAGCCTGCCCCCAGTAGTATACAGCCTGCCCCCATCAGTATACAGGCTGCCCTCAGTAGTATACAGCAGCCACTATTACTATAAAGATAAAGAAATAAACTTAATACTCACCGAGCCGTACCGGCTCCCGGCGGCTTCCGATCCTTATCGCGGCTCCCGGTGACTTCTTCACTCTTCTCTGGCCGGGAGATCGCGCCGGCCGTCACACACTGTGATGCAGCGCTGTCGCCGCTGGTGACGTCATCCACGGTGACAGCGTCGCATCACAGTGTGCGACGGCCGGCAGATCGCACGGACGCGACTCTGCCGGCTAGAGAAGATAGAAGACAGAAGAGAAGACACAGGGAGCCGCCGGGAGCCGGGACAGGAATCGAGAGCCGCGACGAACATCGGGGACACCGGAGGGTGAGTATTAAATTTTTTTTATCATTGACTCGTGTATAAGCTGAGGCGAGGTTTTTCAGCACATTTTTTGTGCTGAAAAACTCGGCTTATACACGAGTATATACGGTACTTCAAGAAATTTTTTTATGAATATCAAGCATAACCCAGGAAGACTTAGTCATAGATCCTTGCATCTTTCAGTATATTTGTTTTCTGTGGCCTCTATCCTTCTAAAATTAACTTTTATTATTATTTTAATGAGCCCAAGGGGCTAATCTGAACATTTCCTGCTCATTATCATAATGTGAAAAGTTGATATTATTGAAAGGAGGCCATGGATAGCAAATATAAAAAGATTACCAGTGTCACGGTGCCTGGAGTCAGGAGTGAGTGTCCCTGGCTTAACACGCTTGATTTTGATGGTAGATTTCCTTCAAGGGGCCTCCTCTACCACTGTATAAGATTACAAATTGATTTACTACATGTTAAGTGTTGGAAATCTATTACCACACCTTCAAACTCTAAAGTTGTGAAAAATGGGCCTCCTAATGCAGCCAAAAAAGTAACTTGTGTATGCTGCAATATGTTCTTTTATATTGTTAGGATACATTCACGCTTGAGAGGAGAAGGGATGAGCACTGCTCACCCCTGATCCAGCACTCCAGCTTAAAACTTGATATTCTTTATTTCATTCCATATTAGTACAAATACAAAAAACAAAAGACGTTACATGTGTTGAGCAATAATGCTCACTGCTAAAAATAATGGGGCAGATTCGGACATAGACTGGCATGTCGTCCTTAGTCACGGTCTATCTGCCTGGACATAACGCACAATACTTTATACTTAAAAAGAAGGTGTGGTTACATCGAGTGAAAGAAGACATACAAAGAGGAAAAGGGTAAGCTGATTTTAATTGACCTGGATACAAGACATAGGAAACAAATGTATTAGATGTTAGTAAAAATATAGTGTACCCAATCTATTATTAAGATTGTGCAGGTAACGGGTATCTAATTTTAGGATCCAGTGGATCCCTCTCTGTTTCAAAGTTTATGTGTTCTATCTCCTCCCCTTAAAGGGGCCGTTACTTTTTCTATTGCTGTTACTTGTAGTGTAGATATTTTGCCCCGGTGGATTTGTAAAAAGTGTTTGGATAAACAAGACATATTTTTGGAAGTTGTATTATCAGTTTTTGTACCATCCCGTATGTGTTCTGTTAATCTTGTTTTTAAGGGACATATAGTACTGCCGACATATTGAGCTTTGCATTGAGTGCAAACTGCCAGATACACTACATAACATAAATTACAATTGATAATAGTGGAAATGTTAAACTTGTCTCCATTGTAGCAAGATAATTTTTTTTTGTGGGGATGCTCACCCCTACCCTCTTCATAGGAAATTGTGTCGCACTGCCTTTCTTACGGCTAAAGATAAAGCAACCTCTATCTTTTTTGAAGCAATGGCAAGGTATGGTACCACGCCTGGTGCTTTAGGCATCTATGGGGGCGCAAACTTGCGACCGGATATACTTCCCCACACGGTTCGTGTGAATGGAGCCTTTTAGGAATAACAACTGGTCTCCTCCTACTGGTGCTTAAAACCATTATATAAAGACAATATAAAGGACACAGACTATATAGCTGGATCTGGTTCTATTGGGTCCTGCACTGAGTAGTCCTCAATGTAGTTCTGTCTTTGCTCAAAGTACATGTCAATCAATATAATGGGAAATTTGAATACAAACATCCTGAAACATTCAGTGTTGAACCAGGTTCATTTTGCACCCTTGACTCGTATGTCAAACTTATATTTTTGCCCCTTCTCTGCTGCTGGGAAAATCTGGGTGATGCAGATTTTTAACTGTCTGCAGCTGTTCAAAGTTATTAAAGAAACACAATTAGAATATTCCATCCGGATGATGATGCAATAAAAATGACAAAGATCTGTCGGCCTTCAGTCGGAACAGTTGCCGTGACAACCTTTGGAATTTTATTCTAATCTTTTAACTGCTGAAGCTGCTTGATTATTTGGCAGTAAAATAAATATGTGTAAACACTTAAATGAACAAAAGACATTACAGGCATTAAACAAGATTACTGACAGTAAGCTAATCTGGTGAGGCAGAATATTTTCATGACAGTGCGGTCTTATGCTACATTAATGCAACCAGGGACTCTAATTTATTCACAATATAAAAGGTTGACATGGCCAGCAGAGAGATAATTGCAGTTTTGTGCCAGAGCGATCCGCATGCTGCTTTAGTAGCCATTTGTTGGAGTGTGTGTTTTAAACATTAGGACACGATAGGGAGCCCTTCACCTGGACATTTTCTGCTCAATATAGGTGTGCTTCATTACACAAGACTGATGAGTTTTACTGACTGTGCTGAGGATCATGTGGAGACTGTCCAGATGTTATGTTCATTTCTAGATAGCACTGAATGGCTTATGCAAAGAATTATTGCTGTATCTCTATCTATTTACATGTAATATGCCAAAAGTCATACACTAAACACATGCTGCAGTAAATCCAGTAATGTAAAGGCATTTTTTTAGGGGAAATTAGCCAAAATTATTATCTTTGTTCCAATCCAATTTATTTACAAAAGTATGTAACAGAAGATTTTAACAGAATCCACTACAAATGTAGTTTTAAAGTGTCTTCCAGATCCCGATAACAAAATTCACACTCAATACAAAATGCATAGTTCAAATACACGTTGCTATCGTTTTAAATTTTTTATGTACTTCCTCCAATTCTTAAACCCATGATTATTAAAATTAAAGGGCTAACAGCTTCTTAAATATTCAGTGCACTTTGGAGGGAATGGCCAAAACTACAGAAGAATGGTAGCTAGCTGCTGTCAGACTAGATAGGTGGTGTCCTACTCACCCTGTGATGTTCCTGCGGGCTAAGCCCTTCCTAAAGCAGATAAACTACCCTGATAAGGGCAAACCCGCTATCAGGAACCTATCTGACGGTCCCTGAGTGACCCTACAATATGATAGGGAAAACCTACTTTGTCTGGGAGCTGCTAGATGGTGGAGCGGACAAGTAACAGGAATTCAGATATAGGTCAGTGTTCACACTGGTAACAGAAACCGACACAAGACAGACAGGAAGGTGGGGTCACACTAGGAGATAAATGATACTAAGGGACAAACAACAGATACAGACAGACAAGCGGAGTCAAACAAACCGGGTCAGTACCAAGATGACGGCGAAGGTACAGATTCATATAGCAAATAGAAAGGTCAGTAGGCAAAGCAGAAGTCATTACACAGAATAGTAAGAAACGCAATGGCAAGAGCATTAGATACACAGATAGACAGCAATAACCAACACCAAATGAAGGGTTGGGCAGAATATAAGGCAGTAATGGACACTTCCTCCAGCACTGACTGGCTCAGCCGTCCATCACTCAAACCGCAGCTGCAGGCAATACGATTACAGAGACACACCCAGCTTTCCCAGGATCAGAAATGGAGCTGTCAATCACAGGCAGCTCTGGGTGTGGTTTTCCATCAAGAAGCCTGAAACCTGATCCCTATTTTTATAACACAGTGTAATACAGATGTATTACATCATGCTATGTAACAGACCAAGCATGCTGTGTATGGTCAGTGTGTTACAGCCCGGAGAAGATCGCGCAGCCCCAGGGCACTGGCAGACCCCGGGGCTGCCATCCAAGCATCAGACCCTCTGGTAAGTGCCGCGGGGGTTCCAAATCAGTACACATCGCCCTTACATGTACGTAGGTGGCCCTGACTTGTAAGCGGTTAACACCCGTGATCGGAGGAATCTCCAATTGCGGTTGTTAGCGGTGGGTGTCGGCTATAATATACAGCCGTCATTTGCAGCTTCTGGCACCAGTGCCATTCGGCAGCTGGTGGCAGAAGCAGGACGTAGTCCTAAGTCACCATGACACAAGTCCCTGCCGCCCATGACATAGTCCTACGTCCAATGTCGGTAAGGGGTTAAAAGTTCAACTTTTTATTGGTGGTATGTTCTATTATAGAAGTCATACACAGACAGCCTGTGAGATCTCTCCATGCATCCTTAAAGTGTAACTGCCATTTGAGATATTTTTCATAGTGACCGCGGGGTCTATGGAGCTGAGCCGGGTACTAACCCGGCGGGTCGGTATCCTCCGTGCAAGGCAAGGCAACTGCTTTCATGGCAGCCCTGGTGTCCTATGAAGGTCCCAGGACTGCAGGTAGTAGGTGCCTGTGAGATTGTGCATTCTGCGTAGGCTGCAGTATATTTCATTGAACAAGTAATCAAAGGATCACTTGTTCATGTCCCACCCTGGGACAAAGTAAAACATAAAAAAAGTTTTTAAAAAAAGTGTAAATAAAAAATAATAAAATAAATGAGTAACGATCCCCTAGTGCCCCATAACATATAAAAATCTAATTTTACATAAAAAAGTGAAAATCACCACAAAACACCGCATATTGGATATAATCATGTCCATATCAAAATAAAATTGTTACTGAACCTGTATGGTGAAAGCTGTAAAAAAATGGTTAATTTTCACATCCAACCTCCTAAACAAATGCTAAAATGTGATCAAAAAGTAACATTTACATGATACCAATAAAAAGTACAGCTTGCCCCACAGCAGCTCCGTATATATAAAATAAAAAAATGTAATGCCTTTAAGAACATGGTGATGCAAAAACAAGCACATTTCTCAACAAATGAGTTCTATATTGTACAAAACAACCATAAAAAAGTATATAAATGTGGTATCTCCGTAATTGTGGTGACCTATATAATAAAAATAACATATTTTTATTGTACAGTGAACAGCCTACAGAGAAATAAATAAAAACCCTAAACCAGAATGAATGATTTTCTTATTCTCACCAAGAAAGAGTTAATAAAATTTCATCAATTAGCTATTGAACCCCCTTAAATGATTCAACTCAAAACTGGATCTTATCCCAAAAATAATAAGCCCCCATATGTCCACGTTACAAAAAAAAGAAAAAATGTTATGGCCTGTAAAGTGAATGACGCCTCCTTGCCTTCTACTTTTTAGAGCTTTTTGATAGGAAACCGAGAGAATTCGGAAAAATCCATGCAACTATAAAGTGGACATTTGAGAAATGTCATTTATAAATTATTTGAGTGATATGACTATCTACTTAAAAAGAAAAAAATATAGAACTTTAAAAATTGAGAATTTTTCAGAATTTTTGACAAATTTCTATTTTTTCATAATTAAACGCAAAAGATATCATCCAACTGTTTCCACTAATTTGAAGTACAATGAGTCACGAGAAAACAATCTCAAAATTACCTGGGTATGTTAAAGCATTTGAAGGTTATAACTAGAGATGGGCGAATCGATTCTAACAAATCGGAATTTGGTTAGAATTTCAGGAAAGATTTGATTAATCACGAAGCCTTAGTTTACGGTGATTCGTGGGAAAGAAGTTTTTTTCCCTCTTTATTACCAAAATGGGCGCAAGTACAACGTGTTACATGGGGCAGAGAACTCTGGGAAGGAGAAAGGAACACCCTCAATCACATGGTCACACCTGTAAGCCTATCAGCGACTACAGGCTTATGTGATGTCACACAACTATAAAAGAGGCAGCCATTTTCAAATCTCGGCACTTCACACTGCATGTGCTGTCTGTAGCGTCCAGCTGCTGTTTCTGAATTGAAGAGGAAGAAATCAGTGTAAAATCCGCATACTTTCTGTAGTAATTTCTCCTCCAATCCCAGTGTGTCTGTTTTGGGGTATCTCTTTACCCCAAATAGCAATTCTTTTTTGTTTCTGAAGTGAAGAGGAAGAAATCAGTGTAACATCCACATACTTTCTGTAGTGATTTCTGCTCCAATCCCAGGGTTTCCGTTTTAGAGGATCTGTATACCCTATATAGCATTTTTTTTTGTTTCTGAAGTGAAGAGGAAGAAATCAGTGTAAAATCCACATACTTTCTGTAGTGATTTCTGCTCTAATCACAGGGTGTCAGTTCTTGTGCTTCTGTATGCCACAAATTTCAATTTGTTTTGTTAAATAAAGTAGATCCATGTCAAATCAGCATAATTGATTAATTAACCAATATGTCAGACAAAGAGGTGGTAGGTGGAGCAGGCACACGACACAGCACAGTAAAGGGACGTCGCGGCAGAGGTAACTCTGAGGCCAAAACTGCCATTGTGATCTAGCAGCAGTGTTTTGATAAACAATCCAAAGGTTGTCAATTGGTTGACTAAGTTCTCCACTTCCTCCCAGATGACATCTGATAACCCCAGCCAAGAGTCTGTGGGTTCATCAGATAGAACCCTTAGTTGGCATGGCCCAGGAGCAGGTCAGCGACACTCACCGGTCCTCAACCAGCCTCTGTCCTGTTCATTTCCCTCAGCCAGAGATCTACTAGGTGGTTTGGGCTCAGCACCACTATATAGCGAGGATGAATTCTTTGAGGACAGTCAGCTGCTGCTTGGCAGTGAAGAGGTGGGAAAGACATCCGCTGCTTTGTGCAGTAGATGGGAGTGTCAGCTTAAGCGTCAGGCAGCAAAGCCGGCAGCGAGTCTGTACAGTGGCCATGAGTCAGCAGGGCGGCAGCAGTGTGAAGACGGGAGCCAAACGGACGTGAGGTACAAACCCCGCTTTGGAGGTCCATGTAAGCAGTGGTACAGGGGCTCACCAAGGCAGCAGCGTTAGTAGTTACTCAGTGTTGGTAGAAGTCGCTCAGTGCAGAGTGTTGGTGGAAAAATTACCACCTCGGCGGTGTAGCAGTTTTTTGTTAAGACACCAGAGGAGCCGAGTGTGGGTATATGTCGTATCTGCGGGCAGAAAGTGAAGCATGGCCAGGGATCTAATGTTGGCACCATGGCCCTGTGCCAACACATGCAGCGTCACCATCCAATGGCCTGGGAGAAAGGTGTCAGATGTGGTCCATCCTGCAGTTGGAGCAACAGTGGCCTCCTCAGCAAGTCAAGGCTCCAGCACCTCTGCCGAAGGGAGCTGTTTGTCTTTGACATCATCTCCCAGGCCAGATGCTCCTCGCTACGCGTGGCGCCAGCAGTCGGTGTTCGAGGCGATTACATAGGTGCAGAAGCTGACCGTGCTCTTGTCCAAGTTGTTGGTACTGCAGTCTCTCCCTTTCCAAGACTTGCACCCTTCAGAGAACTAATGGCTTATGCCGAACCGAGGAGGAGATCATCAAGCCGCAATTTTTTTTTCCAAAAAGGCAATACCAGCCCCTCACCATTATGTACAACAGAAAGTGGGCCAGTCCTTGAGCTTATCAGTTTCTTCCAAGGTGCATGGCAGCGTGTAACTATGGTCAGGGCCAGTACATGTCCTTTACAGCCCACTGGGTGGATGTGCTTCCCGTTCAGCCACACCAACAACTTCCACAAGAGACGGCGCTTTCTCCTCCACATTGTCAAACTGCTGCTCCTGCGCCAGTGCACGCCTCTCCTCCTCCTTCTCCACCACCACCTCAGCCTCCACAAGTGCTGCTCCATCATACCACATGTGCGGTGTTCAATCTGGTCCTGCAGTCTTCCACCCATCTGCAAGATATTCTAAAAATGCACGCACTTCAGCCATTCTTACAAAGCCAAGCCATCCGCGAGTTGCAGCGCCAGGCCTACCCCAACATAGTCACATATGCGATGTTTCCAACCGTTGGAATTCCAGCCTCCATATGTTAGACCGCCTGTATGAACAGATAAAAGCAAGCAATGATTTTTTGATTATGCAAGCGGACCAGAGTACTCCTCTTTGTAACTTTGATGTCAGCCACTCGCAGCTCATGCGTGACACCTGCCATTTGCTGAGGCCCTTTGAAGAGGTCACATTATTTGTCAGTCGCCAGGACTGCGGGATGAATAACGTCATTCCACTGCTTCATGTCCTGGAACTAATGCTGCAAAATTTGTTTGGCCAAGGCACTGGAGAAGTGGAGACTACATCTCACGCCCACATGAGTCCGGTGGGGGCTGAACTGAAGGAGGAGGACATTGGATCACAAGCAGAGTTTGGTGCAATTTGTGGTTTATCTAGTCAGGTGACAGGAGAGGAGGAGCAGGAGCATCCGGAG